>NC_133484.1:8906043-9081407 GCF_025370935.1 Choristoneura fumiferana
CGTGCTTATACGTTAGGAATAATATTAAAGCCGTGCATGTGCCTGAATTATGTGCTTTATCTAAAGAATTAATTTGTGAAATATCAGCAATTTATTTGATCGATTTTAACTTAACTGTATTATGTATTTATAGGACTAATTTAAGCAGTATTATAGAATTTTTGAACCACCTGGAGTGTGTGCTCGAAAAAGCCAATGAATATAGTAACGACTTTATTATAGTAGGAGACATGAATGTTAATTGTATCGGTGAAAAGACTACAGACATGAAAGACTTGGAAGTAGTTTTGATGGCTCATGATTTTAGAAACGAAGTAACGTTTCCGACTCGAGTTACTGCGAATTCGTCCACGGCTCTCGATCATGTTTACTGTAATGGGGATGAGGGCACGGTGCGGGCGGCGGCCGTCGCGGCGGGCGTCGGCGACCACCACGCTGTGCGCGTCGCGGTGTCGCGCCGCGGTGCGCCGCCGCGTGACTCGCGTCGCGTTAGAGATTACTCTGCGATTAATCGCGCTAATTTTGTTCTTGCTGTGTCAAGTATTGATTGGGAAGATTTGGTGTTACGGAGTGGGGGCTCGGCAGGGATCTTAGCCACTTGTGTTAACAATAATCTGTCCCAGAAAATCGACGTATGCTTCCCTTTAAGGAAAAAAAATGGGGATAAAACAAAAATTCGTGGTAACGGAAGACATTTTAAATATTAAATCATTACTGTTCGAATCAATTGCGCTCGGACGGAAATTTCCTGATAACGAGGTATTAAAAGAATGGATAGACCGATTGCACTCCAAAACGACTCCGCGGTGGCGCAATGTAAGGCGCGATATTATACTATGCGCATAATCAATGCACAGAACTCATGCAAGACTATGTGGGATATCGTAAACAGGGAGCGAGGTAAGGCCGGACGACCTGCCGCGGATATCACAGAGATCGCGGTCGACTCGAATGGTCGGAAATACAGTTCTAAACAGGACGTAGTTAATGCAATAAACGCTAGGTTTGCGGGCGGCAGCGGCGTGCGGCGGCGCGCCCGCGCCGACCTGGGGCGCGTGCGCCAGGTGCTGGCCGCGGCGCGCGCGCCGGCGGACCGCTCCATGAGACTCACTCCCTTTACTCGCGACGAGGTGTATCGGATAATCTCCGCGAAGATATCGCACAAACCGTCGAAGGACGTGTACAACGTGTCCATGGAGCTATTAAACAGTGTGGCCGATACTATGTCACCAATTTTGGCAGTTTTATATAATGCATGTTTGAGGGAAGGTATATTTCCGGAAGCATTGAAAGCTAGTAAAATCTCTCCCCTTTTTAAAGGAAAAGGAAAGAGAGAGAACATTGATGGTTATAGGCCGGTGTCTATAGTACCGGCCACGGCGAAGGTCTTTGAATATGGTCTGAGCTCGCGACTTACAGAGTACCTCACATCAATAAATGCGCTGTCAGATAGCCAATATGCGTACAGATGTGGCGCTCGACGACCGACTTGGCTCGTGAGATTGTGAGTAGAATCACTAATGCTTTGGAAGACAGACAGCAAGTTGCAGTTCTCTGTTGTGATCTTTCCAAGGCCTTCGACGTGGCTGACCATCAAATTCTTGCGACAAAGATGGAGCATTACGGGATAAGAGGAAATGCGCATAATCTTTTAACGGACGTTCTACGTGGTAGATCGCAGATTGTTGTGGGCGACGGGGACGAATCAGGTCGCACCCACTGACCACGGCAATGGGCGTGCCCCAGGGATCCTCGGTGTCAAATATTCTTTTTTCTATTTTGTTAAATGACTTGCCTGAATCTGTTTCGGCGGCCAAATTTTGATGTATGCCGACGACGTTGCTGGGATTGTTGCGGCTCCAAATGTTGACTGTCTGGAAAATCGGCTGAATGATGCCGCAAACCAGCTATCTCGTTGGTTTAGATTAAATGGTCTGGCCCTTAATCTGACTAAAACACACTTTATTCATTTTTATTTGGGAAGTAGGACTCCAGACCACTTCAGGTTCAAGCTGAAGGCGTAGTTGTGGAGCAGGTGCGATTTACGAATTTCCTAGGTTTCCAGATTGACAGCAAACTTAGTTGGGGATCTCACATAGATAAGCTGTGTTGTGCGTTGGGGAGTGCTTGCTTTGCATTGCGCCGCCTGGCTCGAGTTGTTCCACGGTACGCGGTGCGGACGTGCTACTTCGCCACAATACATTCACTCTTCAGTATGGCGCCGAGTTGTGGGGCGTGCGGCTGATTACCAGCGTGTATTCAGGTTGCAAAAGAGAGCTGTACGGGCAGTCGTTGGGGTGAGTCAGGAGACGTCAGCAAGAATGTATTTTAAGGAGTTAGGAATACTCACACTGCCCTCGCTTGTAATATTCCAAACTGGTGTATATGTATATAGTAATCTGTGCAAGTATGGTAGGCGCGCTGATATGGCAACCCACTCGCTGCGTAACCCTCAAAGGCTCCGTCCAGTCAAACGACGGCTCGCTAAGTCCGGCAAAGTGACTCATGTTGTAGGCCCGACGGTGTACAATAAGTTGCCCGAGTCAATTACTTCGGCTCCGTCGTTAGACATTTTTAAAAAAAGACTGAAAAACTGGCTTGTCGAGCACACATTCTACAATTTTGATGAGTTCCTTAAATTTCAGCCAACGGCTATTATTTACTGAAATTATTTAATTAATTAGTTCTTAGAATATATTAGATTAATTTAACAAAATGACATGTAATAATGATATTACCAATAAAAGAGTATGAGTATGAGTATGAGTATGAGTAATATTCGAGCTAACATGAAAGAGGACACAAAGAATACCGCGCGGGAAATAAGCGTGGCGCGGTATTCTGTGTGCCCTCTTTCACCTTAGCTCGAATATTACAACGGGCACCGCCTCTGCGCCGCGCCGTACCACTCCGCCTCCGGCGTCAGTGTGTTTCTAGCTTTATAAGTGAGAAAGTTTGTGAAGATTTGTATTACTCAATTCTGCAATAACGTCAGAATCAGTTTAAAAGATGAAATTTGGTATGAATACAGTATAAATCCCGCGGAAGGACAGGTAACTACTACTATTGGACATAGAGACGATAGGAATTAATTTCATTCCGTAGTAGTTTGCAGCACGTGATAAGAATCTAGATTAGTTTTATCATTTATCTTCTTTGAAAGCGAGACTGGGCATAAGCTAATGTTAATTACCTACATAAGTTGGGTATTGGGAATAACGCATTGTAATTAAATTCTCCTGACACCTTCGCTATTTGTCGGCACAAAATCTAACCACTTACGCCGCTATCTGCTGTGAACAGATTTATCGACGAACATGAAAATAGCTATTGGACGTGTAGTTTTGAAAACGTTCGATGAATGATTAGATATTGATGTGCAGTAATGATTCGGGTGCAGGCTTGAAATGTTGTATTGTATTGTATAACTCGTTATTGTATATAAAACACATGAAAATAACAGTAACCATAAGGAAGAGATATACAAAAGCGAATTTATCCCTTTAAAGGACTCTTCTAGTTAACCTTTGAAAAAATAATAGTACATTAGAAACAAGAGCAGATAAATGTTGCAAAAGTTCCGACTAGGTGATTATTTTATATGAGTACCTATAATGGTTCAATAATTTGATAATTTAACAATACCAAATTCGTTTAATATGTGCAGGTGGTAGGACCTTGTGCAAGGTCCGCCCGGATTGCTACCACCATCTTGCACGCTAATCCTGCCGTGAAGCAGCAGTGCTTGCACTATTGTGTTTCGGCGTGGAGAGTAAGACAGCCGGTGAAATTACTGGCACTTGAGGTAGGTCTTAGGCCTCTAGGTTGGCAACGCATCTGCAATCCCCCTGGTGTTGCAGGTGTCTATGGGCAGTGGTGATCTCTTACCATCAGGAGACCCACTTGCTCGTTTGCCATCCAGTCGAATAAAAAAAATGAGAAGATTAGTTTACGAGTAAGTATTGAGGCAGTTTACGATTCTTAAGATTGGCATCAATAGCCGTAAAAATGCATGGCATGCATGGCAAGTAATAGAAAGACTTTAATTTGTAAAATAAATTACTATTTAACTTGCCACGTCAAAATGAAAATTACTAACATGTTTCTTCAATTTTATAAAAAAAAATTGCGTGGAAAATGTTCCCTTCCCTCCAGCCCTTCGCCACGGTCCATGAACTTTAACAGGCAATTACGTCCCTAGTGCAGCCACTTTAATGCTTCTGGTGTCCTGGTAATTTACTGCTTTCACCCCATATGGAATCTTGCGGAAACTCCAGGAATAATTATGATTAATTTCATTTTGTTACGGATTTATTGCAATTTCCACCAATACGAGCGGAGAGATTTTTAAAAGGAAATGACGGTGGCTTTCTAACTTTTTTACAGCGAATTAAGCTTCTTGTGTTGTAAAAAAAGTACAAATACTTACCGGCATGTAACCGGTACGTACACTCAAACAATTCGTTATAAACACAACTGGTTATAAAGGCCAACTTAGTCATTGTGACATTTTGCGTATAGAGCATTAGATTGCGTAGGCAGAATAAAAATTATGATAAAGTTCTATGGTGGCCAAGGAACCTAATTAGTTGACTGTAAAATGCACAAAACAAATATACATATTAACGGCACACAGCACTAGCACTAGCAAGTTAAATGATGCGATTTGCTTAGAAAATGAAACACTGACTGATCCATAATATTTTATGCAAATGCCGGAAATACCGGAACAACAAAGCGCAGCCAACGTTAATTCGACCATTATTTCATTGCGCACAATTTTATTATTTTATTGCATCAAAATTTTAAACGTAAAAGGGACGCGTGTAACGACTCGATTTTATTGTTTTAATACGGATTTAACAACAGCAAGGTCCGGGTGAATTTTGAAAACAATCCGAATGCAGGAACCGCAAGGGGGTTGCCATGGCAACGAGCGAATTCTGCCTGACGCGAGGTGCGCAAATTGCGCTGGTACCATGTCGGAATATTTTGCCCAAATACATAAACAAACATACCAATAAATACCAAAGTCAAAAGCGCTGTTATATTTTGCGTAGAAATCAAAATTACTCATCGCTGGCTTAATAAGAGTGTACTTATAAGTAGACGACAAGTAAGAACGTTTCCCCAGCGAGAATAAAATCAATAGTTATTAAACGTTGATCGTCATATATTGACTTGCAAGTGAGATAAAGGAATTTCTTGGTCAACTCAACGTCTGGTCGAGTAAGTTCACATAGTTGTAGCTCGGTGAGCTTTTCAGTGTGTTGCTCCGTCAAGTTGGTGAACTACGTCGAAACAGATATAGGTAGCTGTAGGTACAGGTAAATAATAACGAACGAAGAATAAGGGACCATTCCCACAACATGAGATTAAATTTGTCACATTTCAATTATATTGAAGGCAGAAAATGTTACTGAATTTAATTTCTTTGTAGACCAATTTAAAATATGCACATAACTTCCTTAGGTAGGTAGGTATATATCCATGAAACCTCCGAGCAGAATCGAGTAGCATTTCCCAAACTGAGTACGTATGCAACACACGTGGGATCGGAAGGGTTAAATTATGGGTCTTTATTTTAAATTTTATTCTCCCTCGAAACGATTTGCCCGACGCCGTTTATAAACCGGGCAAATTGTGTTCAGCCATTTTGGTTGCGTCTAAGTAAAAATATGGGTATTAGGTTGTAGGTACATCTGTATTTATATAATCATTATTAGTAAAACTATTTGTAAATTGTAAATAAGTATTGTTGTTTTGGTTAAACATTTGTGATAATCTACAGAAATAAAGAGGCGGTTGGGTTGCAAAATTACTATTTTGATGTTCGAATGTGATGGTGATGGAATAAGATCACTTAATAATTTTAATTCCTAGACTTATCCTTTTGCTAACAACATCTGCCACTGGTGTCTTATCTGTGGTAGTTAAAAAATCAATAACATTTCGCTAGCCCTGCCCTGTAAATTCATCTATGCGACCCCGCCTTGAGCGAGCAAGTCATAAAACATGACCTTGTAAGTCTGTTGACTCTACCCCAGCTTGGGCTCTTAGAGAAATGGATCGTAAAATTGTCCTGATTAATTCAAGTAATTATGGCTATCAGCAAATATTCGGATTTATTGAACGCCTGTGACATAAACAGAGTATATGACCACTTACTGTTTATAGCGCGGTTCATATCGAACATAAAATTGTAGGTATAGCGGAATACGTAAGAGAATTGCTGGAACAAAATAAAGGACAGTGAGACAAATAACTTGTAACTTTTCGTTTGTCTGAATACAATGTTTTTTGATAAGTTTATTTCGTTTATTATTTTGTCAACAAGTAATATTTAGTCAGTCACTGATATTATGATATTAAATCTACTTATATTCAATTCAACTTAGATTTTCTCCCTGATTTCAATACCTTTAGCAATCTGATCAAATAATAAATTGACTCGAGCGTTACTACGAATCACTTTTTTTTACTTCTTGATTAAATTGATATGATAAATTCTATTTTCTTTGCCAACATTTATTTAGTATCCTCTTGAAAAATCACATAAGTGTTACTGTGAATTATAAATTAAATCTGCTTGGGAACCGTATATTTATTCGAATCATCACAAGCTACATCGTCGACAAAACGATCAACGGAACTTTTGCGCTCGACGGTAATGGTGTTCGATTCCCAGACGCTTAATTCAAGAGCACTCGATTGGAGTAAGAACGCAATCGAATGCCGCGAACCAACGAGTCATTTTATTTATTTTATTTGCTGCGATTTCCATGAGCGTAAGAACGGAGTTTCGGTACTTCATTCGCGTTTCTTACGATGTTACAAGTCATTTGCGTCGAGAGTGTGATGCCAGGAATGACTCGACAGTAAAACCTAAGTAAATGTTGCTTTAAACTTTGTTAACACTTTAAATCAAATAGGTAATTATATTTTTTTAAACATAATTAAAAAAAATAAGTTTGTACTAAAAAAGATAAAGCTAGGATAAAACTGCAAGGCTACTACGAAACTCTCTCGTATTAAATAATATAAGCGTTAGCGGGACGGTACGATACGAACTTCGATTTTCGAGTTGATTCGATAAGGATATCCTTAATTGTTTCAAACCTTCTTGCTTCATCATCGTAGAACATTTAACTAACTTTTCTCTATTGAACTTAGTTTCCACTTACGCGCATCTATTCTATAACACGGCTATAAAACTTTTTAAGTTTATTCAGTTCAGTTAACCAGGCTATATCGTGTCTTTTACACGATGCGGTTTTTGTATTTGTGTTGTGCCTTAGATATCGTGTTGTAGTGCCACAGTTACAGCAGGGCTACTACGAAACTCGAAGTACGTGTCGTGCGGTCCCTCTGACACTTATACTATTTAATACGAGAGCGAGAGGGACCGCACGACACGAACTTCGAGTTTCGAGTTTCGTAATAGCCCTGCAGTTTGGCTAGGCTCCTTTAACGAAAGGAAAAATGAACCAAAACAATTCGCGCCACATCTGATGCCCACAATTGCCGCATAGGATATTTTGTAGTAGGTGATTTAGAGTAAATAGTCTTGAGTGCTGATCCTATACTTGGACACTCATAGTGGCGGCTTCGGGTACACATCTCAACACTTCGATATACATAACGATGGTTACTTGGCGTCGCTGTAAGGATTCCAAGACAGCCCAGGTACCTATCAAAGAAAAAATATATTAACATCTAAACATCATCGCAACGTATAATGAAGCTTTCAGGTAGATCGATAGTATTCGAAACTTGGAGGTAAAAGTAGCGGTAGAAGAGGCTTTTTAAAATAAAACGGGAAAGTTTAAATAGGAAAAAGTGAGTGCACGAGGAAGATAGTGAAAAAAGAAGCGGCGGTCTGCGAGCAATTTAAACTTTAACACGAACCGGGAAGGGAGTACACATTTTATAAGTTGGCTTATGAACCACGGGAAATTACATGATGCCGCAACTTTTAAATTATTCTTCTTAAAGAGGGTGAAAGCAGCACAGATTTCCAAAAGTTTTTTTTAAGGTTGAATTTCATCGAAATAAGCGCATTAATTACTTTGAGTAGAATAAAGAAAGTAATTAAAGCTGCAGAGTAAACTTTAATCAAGCTTTAATCAAAACATGAACGTCAGTTCGCGTGTCATGCGCCCACAGACAATGCTGCATTTTTAATTTTCTCCATGCTCCCGGCACAATGGATCCTTAATAGGTCTGTAGTCCATGGATGAGACGGCAACCCTGCGCTTTGTTCGCGATGGCAACACTAAACAATACCTGGCAGCGATGAACTTGCATTATCACGAACCTAATGGGTTTTGTCTGTTCGTTGGGGTCTAAAATGAAAAGTGGTATACATATAGCGGACCATGACAAATGTGCTTACTTTTCCCACGATAAATGATAATGGTTACGCGCAAAACGTTGAAGTTGTGAAACAAAACATTACAAATTAGTTTTGAACTCCATTGTGTATTTAATACCTCGTATGTTTAGGCGCTAATCAGTGCCTAAGGCTATTTTTTTGTATTTGTTTTAAATCAGCAAAATTTGTGCTTATTAAAACAAATGAGATTAGAATTCAGTCTTATTTTAGTTCCCGCATATTAGGGCACAGAATAAGTAATAGTACAACGAGGGGTTCATTTGTGCAGGGGTTAGTGTCGTCAAACAGGCACATGCAGGCGTCAGGCAGGCAGGCCTTTGGCACAGGGATATTCTTCATGTCCAAGCTATGTTCATATTTTGATATCAACAATAACCTATCCGTAGGTAGGCCAATTTTTTTAGATACATTTTATGTTAATATTTTTTTCTCGCTTTTTATTATAACTAATCCAAGTTACAATTGCTTTATGTCAACTGATTGTATTACTAAGGATAACTTAAAAACTACTTGTCAATATATACATTATATTGATCAAATTTAAATGAGACCACATGAGAGAAACTATTCTGAAAACCTTTAATTTTTAATGTCTGTCTCATAACCAACCTTAAATCAGCATAGAATTGAGCAAATATTCACAGATACCTTACAAATTTGTAAAGTGCGCGAACCCGAATCGTTCTTGGCGGGTTTTTTCAGGTCTTATTTCAATTGGAATTGATTAACTAGCTCCGGCTCGAGGCTGATTGGTAGAAACCGTAAGTCAATTTCACGAATAATCGTTTTAAAACCGAAATTACGTTATGCGCTATATATTTAGGTAATTGCTTTCCACATACAAGTTTTAACCAAATCAAGTTATGAATGAAAAAATTGGAATTACTTATTATATTGAAAGTCATTAATCTACGATAAGGGTTACCTCCATGTTACCTCACAATTATTGAAGGTGAGTATGGAGAGGGGAAAGGGATCGAGAAAAAGGAATGTGGTTTTAATAATACGAGTCTTTTTTAACGATCGTTAACTCACAGCAATTTGTAGTGCTGTACCTACGATTTGCGTTGTAGACGGAGTGTCCATTGGTCACGTTAGGCAGGACCGCTTCAAGATATATTTCTCGGTGAAGAATGCCAGTCGGATTGTAAATAAAACATAAGGCTATATATATTGTACATATTGTACCTAAATAGGCAAGTTATGGTTGTAAATTTGAAAAAAAAATCGAGTTGAAATTTGGTAAGTACCTACAATTATTAAAGTGTGCAGTGAGCAAAAAACACTTGTATTAAAAGTGATTTTTATAGAAAGTTATTAAGACAAAGTTTGGTATTGTAAGCCATCTTATTGTGTACCTTACGTCATCAGTAGGTTTATAAAACAATAGTTTTAAGTATAGTTTCCTACTGGAATTATGTCTTAAACTGACTAAACAGACAACGGTGGACTTGTTAGCAACATGACTAAAAGCGTTAACGGTCCGATAGTCTGCTACATTAACAGTTGCAGTCTGCAGATAAGGAGAGCATTCTGAAATCCACCTTCACACGAGAAAGTGCTTATCGGCCTATTGGCTCGCCCTAAATGGGTCGGCGATTTATCGCTCTTGCTTAAAAGTAGTGATGTTCTAACTAGTAATGTGTGAATAGAGTTTCATCGTAACCAGAATACGTAAAATGCGACGTTAAAGCGACGCCGACGTGGCGTGGGCGATGCCATTGCATCCGCGGCACTGCGGTCAAAGTGAGTTAAGATAAAACAACCTACACACAAAATGCATCCTTGAAAAATTCGAAAATCTAGTTCTCTCTTATGAGATTGATGAAAAAATCTAGTTAAGTTCAGATTACCATAGCTTACGAGACATGAAATAGTTCTTAAACTGCAGAGTCTATGAAAAGATACGTTTGCATTATAGAAAAAGGCTTATGGAATTGTTACAAATTGATGCACCACCCAATTAAATTACTAAAGTAGAAAAACAATGAACTGAATGTAAATAAACAATTGTTTTAATTCAAACTATCCCCATCACTAGCGTTAAATGGCATCAGCTGATAAGCAGCATTACTGATTTTAGTGTGAACTTTCCGTAGAGATAATAAATACTCAATATGTATTTGTTGCATAACTTACGCAAACCGTTGCTTTTGTCAAGCCAATTGTTTGAAGGAACGTTTAGTGAGTCAGCCGCCCACTCAGTTTAACTCAGCTTTCTAAGATGGGCGTTACTCAAAGGATGTTGGTTTTGAGTCAATATGTTTGTGCATACGGAAGGTTTATGCGTCGGGTCAAACATGAATATCAAATGAGCCGTTGTTTTACTGCCTTTGGCGATTTGCGTCGAGTTTTTTCGTGCCGTTTTATGGGATTGGTGTTTGAGAGGTAACGCATGTGTGTAAACAAGAATATGGGACTACGTTATTAGGAAAAGACAGATTATTTTAGATTTGTTTCAACGAACATAGTAAAATTGACTGGCATAATTTAACATATTCTAGTGACATACTGGTTCCCAATAACTATAGGTATTACTATCAGCAAATTGCAGCTCGAACTGATGTGATGGTTTTAAATATATTTTTTTTCAAATTTCTTTCTTTTTAAACTAGTCAATTTATTCTAATTAAAATTCAGTGCAGTAGCCAGTAGCAAGGCGATCAAGCTAACGGCTCCATCATTGTTCAAACCATTCATGCGGCGGTGGCTTGTTCATTAATTCACCGCTCTGCCTCTAATAGAGAAATCAGTCTGAATTTGCATACGAATGGTAACGATGACTATTTATGTTGGAGTTTTTGGTTGTGTTCAGAAATTTGATCTTCTGATTTATCCCAATTGTATGTAAGTAGGTATGTATTTTATTGCCTGCCGTTGACGACGGTATAAATGTGTTACCTAAGTAGGTATAAAAAGTGTCTCGTATGCAACATTGATAAACTTACACCATTGCCTTGCCTCCTCTTTGTTTTGAGGAGATTGATGAGAATTTGGCTTTATGTTTTAGTTTTAAGTCCTACAAGAAATTGATGCATAAATATTATTTTAAAATATCATTACAAGCAGCCGTATTTGAGCTTTTTAATATGAAACTTTTAATGGTCTTTATTTATCAAACTTATCATCTAATTTTTCGTCGCTGAAATATGATATCGTCAACAAAAACTCAGCACAACAAAAGTAACGAGATTTTTTTTCCAAAACATTCATCTCTGTCCGTAAAATATAATGAAGAGGAAAAAATCACTTGACGCTAAGTCTCGGAAGTTGGGAGGAAGCCATTAAAAAGCCCGTTAGAAAAAGAAATACTTAAAATTACGACGGCAAAATTTATGCACTTATACTTTTGGAAGGGAAAACACTGTATTTTGTGTTACGAGTATTTATTGTGTTTTATATTCATCTAATCTATGTAAAAAGGTAGCGATTTTATTCTATTATTTATTTATACATACTCGTATGAAATTTTGCAAGTGTAATTTAACTCACTCACGACCTGTAGTCAGATTGATTTAAAATTTATTTGGTACTAGTTCCGTCCGCGTGGAATTCGGTTATCGCACGCTGTTGAGGGAACTGTGCATTTTTCCGGAATAAAAGTGGCCTATGTCACTCTCTGGCCCATAAAATATCTCTATGCCAAAAATCACGTGGATCCATGGCTCCGTTTCGATGTGAAAGACGAACAAACAAGCAAACACACTTTCGCATTCATAATATTAGTATGTGTATGGATTATGGATGTAGATACAAACAAAAAATATTTTTTTACTGAAATCTTTTTCCGATGGAATGTCTGTAAGTACCCCATAAACAGTTTTATTTATTAGTACCTTTTTTATTTATTGAGTACCTATATCATCACTTCTTTTAAAAAATTTCGTGTATCTGAAATCAATAGGTACGTCAACATATTTAATTGAAATTTGATGTTCATAATTTTAATAAAGCACATTCAGAAAAACTATCGATTTTGAGATACGTGTTTTTTTTAAAGTAGTGACGATATGATACTTTGTCTAAGCACCTTTAAAATGATGACGGTGGAGATGCATTAAGAATTTTTCCACCGAAATGAAAAGTGTAAATGTCAATGATTATACCACAACCTCCTGAATTCTGATTTACCTACCTACTGTACACATTATTGATTATAAAATGTTTTCCATTGTTTGAGTGTCGAAATCAATAATAAATTACGCCTCGTCTTATTGCTTTCTTGACCACTGTGGGAACGCAAAGGTTTTTAGCGCGGAATTCCTTTCAGCCACAAACTTTTCAATTTGATGAACCACAACTATGCAAACAGCAAGCTGACTTATATAAAATAAATCCGGAATATTTTATCCAGTGTTTGGGCGAGTGCATTGCATAATAGAAAATCGCTATACTACCGCCAAAAATCGGACCTCAGATGTATGCAATAATTGGTAGGTTATTTTGTATGAACAGTGGGCCTAATTTTGTGCAGCTGGGCAGTGGGCAGTGGGCCTAATTTTGTACTAGTAAGTAATTAATTATTCATTATTATTATAATAATGCAACTGGGCCCAGATTCCTTATCGTCTAACGCACTTGGAATCACACTCGTTTTCACCACTTCTCTCTGTTACACGGGGAGGCGAGAGTAACAAAAGATGGTGAATGCGGTGGCGCTCACCAGCCTCTGTTCAATGCATACTATTAAACAAAAACTACCGCTTGTAAATTGTAACTTGTAGCTTCGTGAAATAGGGCACTGGTCGTCAAATCTACTACTACTAATTTACTGGGCTACTACTTTTAAGGTTTTATTATTTGGGCATAAATAATTAAATGCGGCAGCAGTGCTACCGCTGGTTCTAGCAGTGCCTGGCTCCGTAAAGCTGTCGGTACGTCATTGGAGGCGTGACCGCGCTTGTTTTATAGCCCGAGTGCAGCGGCGAGCCATCCTTTACGTCCGAGGAACGTCTTGCGTGGGTAACCTCTGCGCCTGAGATTAGGGAATGCCTTTGATTTGTTCGAGGTTTGAGAGAGAAAAAGCTAATGTAGCTTTCGTTCATTGTTAATAATATGAATAAATATTTTTGGAAACCAACTATTTAGGCTAATATACAGCGTGTATTTTGGTTACAATCACAAGCTAAGCACCTATATGGGGGGTGACACTCTTTCCCGGCCCGGATAATACCGACCCAGTTTTTCTTGTACACGCCCATAGAAGCTCAGCTCATGTCAGTTTCTATGGGCGTATGGGCGTGTACACGAAAAACAGGGTCAGTATTTCCATGTCGGTATTATCCGGGCCGGGAAAGAGTGTCACCCCCCATATAGGTGCTTAGCTTGTGTAGGCCTAGAGCCTATATGGGTAAATATTGTTTAATTTATAGTTAGGTAGAAAAAAGGTACTGAAGTGATTTATTATTATTGAAAAATACTTTTGAAAAATAAGTCACAGCAAATATGTAAAAATTATACAAAAAAATACGACTTTTTTTTCTTATAAAATAAATTAACACTCAATGGTGTGATTAAATGATCACTAAGTACTTTATTTTTATCCGACGCATCGCATTTGCTGATGTGACAACGGTCACAGATTCGCTTCTTTCTCATGTTAAATTATTATACGCAATACAATATTGATCGAAAAAAACATTACGAGGTAGTTAAATGCTAAACTTTATAGCACTAAAATCAACGTCAGGTTAGGTACTGTTTGCGTTTGGTAAAATATATACACGCTGTATAGGCAGCAGCAGGTATATAGGTTAGGGTCGCGACTTCTCTGCGGACATGAAAACATTGAAGGATAATTTTTAAACCCCTATGTCATTAACTTTTGATCACTAGAAAGGCGGTTTTTGTTTCTTGAACTCACCTCAAGTTTTTTGTTTTGTATTTTTTTATCCAAAATTAATTAGTAAATCTCACCTGCGCTGAAAATGGGAAAGAAAATGAAGTATTTGATTGGAAAAGAGCAATAGTCTGTGATAAAATTGTGACCTATGTATGTGTGGAATTTGTGATAACCTTCTCATTTCTACATTTAACTCAATAAAAATGTCGAACCGCAGATATGAATTATCGTGTTTATCAACAAAAAGCACTTACGAGGACAGACTTTCATTAAGAAATAGAAATAATTTATTAACGGATTGTTATCGTCGTGCGTGTGTTATACCCAATAAACAGTGGTTCATTGAAAAATTAACTGACTCTGACGATAAATCACTCGCTGCTTCCTCTTTTACTTCCCTTATCGTGAACCCGAAAGAGGCCAACGGCTATAAACGATACGAACTATAAATCACAGACTTCATTATTTTTTTAAAACCCATTAAAACTAAGATAGTGGCGTGACAGTAATCACCATTCAACCGCCTTACGCCATGAGATAGCATAATCAATGCAAATGTTCGACAAAATGTAAATAAATCAAGGAAAATAGTGTAATTCTAGGAAGGAGCGAGCGTGGCGAGTTATTTAGTTACTAGAAGTAATTAGGGCTTAGTAGAGACTAGCGCAAATTTACGTTCGACGTAAAATGTTGTTTGCATAGTTTTCTGCATAGTTCCACGCTAGTAACGAATTAACTCGAAGTTGGTTCATAACTTTATTGCCTTAGAACTGCTTTTGCGTGGGACAATTTTAATAACAAGCTTTTGTTTCTCGTCGCGAGAACGGAGGCAGCGGACTATCTAAATTAATACTCGCAAATCTGGGTTGAGACCGGATTACGTTGGAAATCTCGTGTTATTTCGGCAAGTGATGCGCTATGTTTTTGTTTCATCTGGTGGCTGATGACGATACTACACATCGAAATTTTGTGTCAACATAAATACCTACTCTAGTATCGTAATGTACTTATGCTAAACTATCCTTCACAGCTTCGCACGTGCAAACCATTACATTCGACTTGAACTGCAGTTCCGGGATTGTCCTAAATTCCGAAGATTTTTATTGTAGGTTGTAGGTTAATCATTTTTGCCATGAGGTAACATATAATAAAATTATACGGAAGCCAAGTATCGGAAATATTTGTGCACTTTGCTTGATCAAATGCGATTTTCGTGCGATTTTCTTTAAGCTGTTCTGCACATTGTTTTGTGTTCGTAAACATAGTACCGGTAGTAGCGCAAATGCAGGCGTATGAACACTGTCGTCTACTGGTTGATTTTATATCAAAATAATGTTGAAAATTCTGTGCATTTGAACAAGAATAATAAAAAAATATAAATATTTATTTCTTAAAACTAACATCATCAAGCAAATAAGTATACAAATAATAAGCAAATAGGTACGTTGGTTACGAAAAAGTAATCCCCACAGCATTTGTTGGACCACGAAAAATAACTCGACACAGTAATAGGTATATTTGGATCCTAGTTGGTTTGACGACATGCAACATGCAGAAAACGGGTCTATATTGTTTCCCATAAAATTTAAACTCCTATTTTAACAATCCATAACGTTATTCATCATAATTTTTGCAAGTCATATTATCTTAAGTCATAACATTAAACAGTACCTATAAAGTGAAGTTCCGATTTTCGCAGGTCATAATTATTGTATGTCATAAAATTGGTTAGTTTAAAGATTCGATGTCCATATAGTATACCATTCCATAATATTAAAGGCAATAAACTAGTTTATAATAATTGTTGTAAGGTCATTTTTCGCAGGTCATAATGATTGATAGTCACCTGATAAAATAGTCATAACATTTAACGTCATAATGTTAAATTCAATAAAAACACTCATAATAATTATAAGAATGAATTCAATTATTTATCAGAAAAATGAAATACATAATATTTTAACTACCGAATGTACCTTACTGTAGTTGTAGTATGCATAATAATCAAAGTTCTAAACTTTTTTTATAGGAACATCGAGGATCAAAAATCATTTGTGAAGCAATATTATAAATTAATCAGCACTTTCAAATGTATGCCTGGAAATGTTTCTGAGTAATTATCTATATGCCTATCAATATTATGGATTTGGTTTCTTAGACCTAGACACTTTAGGCATTAAAACGATTATGAGTAACAACCATTAGTACGGTGAAATATATGGCTTAAACTATTTCTGAATAATTATCGTTAGATCTTTGAACGTTATAGTTAAAAATGTATGACTTTTGTGATTATAGAATTTAATATTATATGCCATTAATATTAGAGCTAATGAGCATTATACTGAACAAAAATTATAACTTGTGATGTTTATGTTTATAAATTATATGGATATCAATTTCTGACCATCGAAATTCGGAACAAAAAATGTATGGGTAACAAAGGGATCCCGCAGAAAACATGTCACAACAAAATATAAGTATCACATTATGCGCCTGCACTATCGGTACTATGTTGACGAACACAAAACCATGTACAGAACAGCTCAGAGAAAATCGCACGAAAATCGCATTTGATCAAGCAAAGTGTACAAATATTTATATTGATACTTTGCTTCCGTATATTTTATTATTCTTTTTGAAATGCACAGAATTTTTCAACATTAATAAAACCAACCAGTAGACGACAGCGTTCCGTAAAACAGTCGTGCAGTGTGTAGCGTATTTCAACTGTTCCTTCGAGATCCGTATCGCACCTGCTTTCTTCGTGTGACTAATACTGGGGTGGAAGTAATTGGATTTAGATTGGATCGAATTAGAACTTTTCTTGGTGGCTTTTGTTTTCAGGGGAAATGACTTTTTGATGGAACGTATCAAAATTAGATTTCGTCGACTGAGGGTGAAAACGATAACTACAGTTGTATCGGTTGAAGTTGCTAGGTTTTGATGTAAATTATGCTGCTATTATAAAGCAGAAGTTGCGTAAAACGGAATAAAAATATCATCATCATCATCCCCGGACTATATACGTCCCACTATAGGCACAGGCCTCTCAAAATGAGAGGGCTTTATCCGTAGTTGCCACGCGGGTCCAGTGCGGTTTGGAAACTTCACACGCACCATTGAATTACTTCACAGGATTGTGCAGGTTTCCTCACGATGTTCTCCTTCGCCGTATAGTTTGTAGTAAATTTCAAATGTAATTTCGCACATGAATTTCGCAAAACTCAGAGGTGCGGGCTGGGGTTTGATTGAACCCATGATCCTCTGCTTAATAAAAATATGTAGCTATCTATTTATACCTTTTAAAATAGTATCGTTACCGATTGAGTGACTGACTAACTGACTGACTGTCTGACGAACGCGCAGCGTAAACTATTACAGCTAGAGACTTGAAACATCTACCTTGAGCTTCATAGTCGTGAAGAAGGGAGTTTTTGGAATTCCCAAGAGATAGACAAGTACCTAGTACCAAGTACCAAGTAACTTTATACTTTGGGGCAGATATTTGTGTGACTAATACGAATGTTTGTTCTCGGGTCTTGGATGTTTAATATGTATGGGACTAGATAAATTGGTGTCAATTGTCGCATGATATTTATTTATTTATTTTATTTATATTCCTTTACAGGGGTGGAGCAGCGAGCATAAATTAGAATAAAAATTAAAAATTTGTAGACTGCGTTTCTGAACAATTAAAACACGTACGGTACAACAGGTACGGTCAAGAGCTTTAATTCATGAGCCAACATGGAACCTTTTCAAAGGAAAAGTCATTACGATTTTCCTTGTTATTAATGCGATGTCATTATGAAGTTTACTGTGAAACGGTTCCATGGTGGCTCATGAATTAAAACCTATGTTTTTGATGTTCGACTTTTGGAGTTAGATTGTTGTCTATGAAGCCAAGCGAGCTGAAATAACGAGTCACTTTCCATACAAGACTATCTTGTTTTTTAACAAAAAGTGTCCCTTTATTTTGCTCATCGGTACTGCAAAGTAACAGATGAATGCCGTTTTTTTATTACAGTTGACACAAATTTAACGTAATCAATTTCCTGTGAATTTATGTTTGTCTCCGCAAATAAGGAGTCGTGGCGTAAATTCGTTAATATTACAGGGAACGCGACATCACTCTATCACCTCGCTCGACCCTCTTCGACTATTTGTATGTGTCAGGGAAAATTGAGTGGGGAAACTTTCCCGATTCAAGTCGATACTAGAGAATTTTTTGTTGCAAAACGTTGATTGGTATATGTCGGTGCGACGTCGTAGAAGTGTTTTGTTCTTGTCAAAGGGTTAAGTTTCGTTTGATTTGGTTCTCTCTTGTATGTATGGTCGAGCATGTAATTCCTTTTCTACTTTTAATGTCAGTTGTAAGGTTTAAAATGTAAACGGCTATTTTCACTAACAAGTCAGTTTGACAATCAGAAATATATGTAAATACTAAGCATATTTTTCCTATTCAGGACTTGATTAAGATAACTTCTGGATATTGAAAGCCCGGGGCGGGCCGCATCTTCCGCCCCACTGTAATTTGCCACTGCCGTCTAGAATCCTAGCGTTTCAACAGCGACACATAGCTTATATCACTTTCTGACTAATATGCGTTTGCAAAAGGGTTACGTAATAATGATCGCAATTGATAAGATTTCATATTTCTAAGACTATAATTTGATTCGTTCTCTGTATTCTGTTTGGAAAGAGAAAGACGCTGATATTTTTAAAATTTTACTACGATTATTAATAAATTGTTTTTTTTTTTTTTAAGATATACTTATTCTAAAAGGGCATAACTCCAAAACTACCACACAATAGATTCATTACTTTTGTCTAGTCTCTATTAAAAAAAAAAGATCACGTAAATCTGACGTAGACGTTGTCAAAATTAGGACTACTTCTTTTTCTGGTGAAAAAGGCAAAGGAAACATAATCTATTCTGTGGTAGTGTTGGCAAATTTAGATATATTTTATGAATTTTTTGATTTTTATAAAATGGAGAAATAAATTATAATAAATATTTTCCCATGTTCAGGAGGCAAAACTCTTTCGATTCCTGTAGTCATTTACAGACGATAAAAAAATGAAATCTTGTCAATTCATAGTGTACTAAGTCCTCAATTGCTGTTAGCGCATTTAATGATTACTCGATAAATATCTACAACTGTCATGTTGACGGGTATAAAATTACTATGTAGCTTCGAAATTTTTATCTAGAATTGGAACACTGACATTCGTGAATTAATAAAAAAAACTCTCTAACCTCAATAACAGAATAATGAAAGCTCTGAGTAGTGAGCGTGTAGTTTCGTATAAAGCAAAAAGCCTCATGTATTATTCTGATCCGATTCACTCTGCTGACGAAACAGTATGATGAAAATGTTTCCTCAAAAAAGTGCTACCTGTGTTGCATACAAAATGAAATAACGAAGAAGCCTTTTTTCTGCATTTGCTTGATCTCATTAAGGTATAATATACACTCATATTCAAAATACAAAGTCAGATCAGATCAGATCAGATCTCTCTCAGTCTCAGATCTATGCTACGATTTTGTCGATACAGTCACCAGCACCAACATCTGACACAACGAAGCGTGCATAAATATCTAATACGACTCTATTTCTAGGGTCGGTAGGACGCGTCAGATATTTTTGCACTTCCGAGACTTTAAGAGGTAAATAGATACCTAAGCGATGTGTGAGGAAAAAATCCATCCATACAATTTTATTAAGTACTCAATTTTTACCCGACTGCCCGAAGGAGGGTTATGTTTTTCGAGCGTATGTATGTATGTATGTAAGTATGTATGTATGTATGTATGTATGTATGTATGTGTGTATGTATGTCCATTTCTTTGGTCCTCGCTGCAGCCTAAACGGCTGGACGGATTGTAATATATGAGGTATCATTGGATTCGTCATAACTGTCGGAGTGACATAGGGTGTAAAATATTTCAATATGGCATCTGCGAAAAAAAATATGGCGAAGGAATAAAAAAATATTTTGTATTGTAACAATATGGGAATCAAATGAAAGCTAATAATTAGCCCATTCTAAATATATATGGGATATAATACTTTTAATCTACTATTTTCACAGAAATATCAAAAAAGAAATAAAAAACATTAAATTAAAAAATCAAAAAACCCGACTGCCTTAAAAACTAAAAGGAAGAAAATAAGTCTAGTGGTCTAAAACTCTGTCAAGAAGCTCATTTAAGGTTCAACAGTCGGGACCCTTTCAAATCGTAATCAGCTCAAAAAATCTTGATAATGGGTCCCGACTGTTGAACCTTAAATGAGCTTCTTGACAGAGTTCTAGACCACTAGACTTATTTTCTTCCTTTTAGTTTTTAAGGCAGTCGGATTTTTGATTTTTTTCAGCCTGTTGATGGATAAATTCTTCACACGCAGTTTAGCTTTTTCGCACAGCTATGGTGGATGTGCACTAATGTCATAGTATGAAGTAGTAGGTGGAGGAGATACCCTAACATCTAGAAAAAAAAAGATATTTAACCCCCGTAATTGTTATTTTTTATCTATCTGGCTTTAATAGAGTTGATGTATGAGGGTGCTAAATTATATAATGCTCTATCAAAAACCATAAAAGATAGCAAAACACATAATATTTTTAAAAACAAATTCAAATCATATACACATACTTAATTTTTGTACCTGCGAAACAAATTTTAGTTTCCTCCACCTAAACTGGAACATGCAAACGTTAAACCAAAAACTGTTTATCAAAATAAAACCTTCCTTTACCAATCTGCCTTCCGTATCGAAATAACCAAATAAAGACGTTTCAGTCCAAGCCTTCATGTACTGTGTATTTCCGTTTCCATAAAATTCTAGAATTTTCCAGAGCATTAGTGGAAATGCGAGCGGGAAGCTTCCGTAAGGTCCATGCCAACCGAACACGAACATCTACATGCAATTTCGCACTTTTCTCAATAAGTCAGAAGTCCAGAATATACTGAGACAAGTCGAAAGCGTACGCTACTTGACGGAGGATACATCTTGCGTGTCAATTTGTTTTGGGGTTCGGTTGGTGAGCCTCCGTTTTACGGTGTGCTTTTCAAGCCCATGTTTTATTTATTCGTTTGCGTCTGCCGCGCGAAAGTGGGTGCATTAGCGTTGAATTTTCACTACTCCTAGGGTTTTCCTGTACCACTACCATGAGTTTACAGTGACCGTACTCGATAGCGACGGCGTAAATTATTTGTATGGAGAATTGTGCAGCGCCTCTACAAATAATTTACGCCGTCGCGTCGCTATCGAGTACGGTCACTGTAAACTCATGGTAGTAGTAGGTACTGTTATTTGGAACATATGAATAGTAGGAGTCGTTGTATGCATTTTTCGTGTTGGTTTAAAATTATTTACGATTACCTACCGATATTGTTTGCTATGGTATATATATATTTTGGAAGATAGTTCATTTTTTAATGCTTATTTATGCTTTAGGTTTATTAGTAGGTTGGGGGTAGTTATTATTAAATATATTTCTAGATGTGGGTAGAACATTTTTAGATATTTTTAGCCAGTTCTGCAATAAACGTGGTACTGATTACTTGAGTGGTTCACTTACTACGACGCGCGATGCCTAAGAACCTTCCAAACACCATAATCGTGACGATTTTGGACCATATTTTGACGTCAAGTTAAGTGAAAATTTATTGGTGTTAAGTATTGGACGCGATTGCGAAATTTGCGAAATTGCATGTAGAAAAAAGCCGTGGTGGCCGAGTGGTTTGACATATGACCTCTCAAGCAGAGGGTCGTACCTCTGAGTTTTTCGTAATTCATGTGCGGAATTACATTTGAAATTTACCACGAGCTTTACGGTGAAGGAAAACATCGTGAGGTAACCTGTACAAACCTGCGAAGCAATTCAATGGTATGTGTGAAGTTCCCAATCCGCACTGGGCCCACGTGGGAACTACTGCCCAAGCCCTCTCATTCTGAGGGGAGGTCTGTGCCCTGCAGTGGGACGTATATAGGCTGGGATGGATGGATGGATTGGACAGAACTTCCACACACAATAATATTTACAAAGTTACACATACAAAGACACTAAAGCTACTCTTTATATGAAAAGTATCACTACTACATTCAACGACAGCTTTGAGTAAATCTTACCGTATGCTTGAGCGAACATTGGTTTCATGTCAACCAATAAATATGTAGTGCATAATTATATTCACACGGAATTTAAATCCATTTTCTTTGTGTAAAACTATTTTTACTCTTTATAAAGGACTTCGTACCGCCAGCGATATTCTTATCCTTAGTCTAAGTACCCACTCCTGTCTGCATTCCGCATCGTATTTGCAAGGTGCGGCGAGGATGGACAGTAAAAGTAACGTGAATAGTACTCAGCCGTGAGCAAATGTTTAATTTCACAAAAGAAGTTATAATTTATTATTTGTTTTTATTAACAATGCCCTTGGTCAATAAAATTAAAGATTTTTTGAAAAAATTTTGGTGTGCTGGACAGAATTTGAACCCGCACCTCTTGTGACATTACTCGCCAGAGGCGTCATACCGACTCGCCCACCGGGAATCCGACCAACTAGCCAAAAATCCGGACGCTCCAATCTTGCCACGTCACAACTATCAAACTGACCGGTAATCGGACCAACTGAACTGATCGGCCAATAAACGTCATAGTTGGGCGGAATTAGTGATGTAACTAAAATTATGTACCTTTTTTTGAGAATAGGTAAATAAATAAATATTTTTGGTTTCAAAAATATTAATTTTTAATTCGACTGTGACTTTTATTGACATAGGAATGCATTGAATATAATATAAAATGAAACGATAACAATTGATAAATTAAAAAATGTCTAAACCATGTATTTACCCTACCCGGGGCATCGTGCCTAGCATGCTTGCGGCATTCCCTCGCTGCACGGCTAAGCTCAGCCTCTGGGCGAAAAAAGACCCGGCCCTGAGGGGTTACTACGAAACTCGCAAATCGAAATTCGTATCGCACCGTTCCTTTCACTCGCGTATTAAGTGACATAAGCGTCAGCGGGACGGCAACATAGGAAGTTCGAGTTATGACTTCGTGGTATAGGGCCTGGGGTCGCCAGAGACGCCAACTAGTTTATCTGACACATCGCGAACAAATTTTTTGTTGACGGGTGACCACCACGGTCCTTAAGTTTCAAACACAGCTGCCGCAAATAAGTAATCATAAATTTTAATTGTTATCGTATAAACAGGCTAGAGTCTTACTATTGTATACTGGGAGAAATGTCGATGTTTATTTTAAGACTACCTATGTACTTTATCGAGGAGAAATACCACATTTTATCAGCCGGACCAGGTCTATATAGTTACCAGAAGTTTATGAGTAGGTAAATAATTGAATGCACACGACATAACCTTTGGTATGCCGCCGGATGGATCCGTCACAAAGCATACCGAAGGTTTATACGCGAGTGAAAGGGACGGGTAGATATTTATTTCGGCATACCAAAGGAGTTCTGGTCACTGTTCTAGTAGTTGCCATCTTTATTTTATGTCATTAGCAATAGATGTGACCGCAGGAATCTATCTATCGGGTATTATTCTAGCACGTTGAGCACTGGTACTTCGTGAAATTCTATCAAAGAGTGCAGGTCTTTAAATATTACCTGTAACGATTAAGTTTGTGCATATGAAGATAATTTCTTATTTATGAATGTAGTTAGAGATACTTAGGGGCTGTTTCACCGTCCATTGATTAGTGTTAATTGACGGTTAAATGTGATGCCGTCTCCGTCTATTCGAACAAAAAAAAAGAGACGGCATCACACCTAACCACCAGTTAACACTAATCAATGGATGGTGAAACAGCCCCTTAATATCCTTAAGTTAACGAGTTATTAAACGGAAACTAGTATTTAACAAATCAAGTATTTTATGCATTGTAATAACACGCCTACTTTACTGCCTGTAAAAGATAACTAATTAAATCAGATACCATAAAATCACAGGGTAACTACGCTTTCTTAATTAACTTGTCTTTATTATCATGCTAGAACTTGTTAGTTAAAGTAGTGTTAATAAAATGAGAAACCGCAAATTAGCATTAAATTGAAAGCCGTGTGTGTTAGGTTAATACTGTGAAATTGTATAAGCCCGCGCTTTTTGATCCCTGGATAAAATTTTACGCCCTAGGGTGATAAATACCGAGAAGTACCGGTTACTAGAAGAGATGCGCCAGACTTTCAATTAATTTTAGGTGTGGTATTATACGCGGAAGTAATTTTGCTTAGGTACCTACTTGTTTTTAATTAAATACTTACTTTGTTAAACAAATGTCGAACTTAGAATTTGCTAAGTTACCTATATGACTACGGCCACGTGGATTCAGAAGTATACCTACCTACAACACAAGCAAAACATAATTTAGATTTTATATTTTTTATTAACCTGTCCTCTCCCAGAGGCACAAATTTGTGCCCAAATTCCTTTGATCCTGTTATCCTGGGAGATGACAGATTAAGGGAGTTTGTGTCTAGTAGGAGACCAAATTATTTAATTTTTGGAATGTAGACGTAAATTTAGTTTGAAACACTTTTTACAAAATACATTTCCCAAAAGTAAAAAAAAAAACTGACCGTTGAAGGTGGGATGTAACAGCTTTATTTGAGTAATTTATTAAAAAAAACGTACCTATGTGTCTACTCATATCCTACTCATATTACCGTTACGTGTATACGTGCGTGTGCGTATTTAATACTCTTTCACGCTAAAACGGGTGAACGGATTTGTATAAAATTTATTATGTGCGTTAGACGGACCTCTGGATAACACAGGTAACTTTTCCCGATCATCATCAACGTCAGCCGGCATCATAACTTTCCCCGATGTTCGCACGGATTTCATGTAGGATCCCAAAATTTTGAACAGTAAGGGTAGAGATGTGAAATTTGTAAAAAAAGATCACGATGTAAGTTCTCTAATTTTCGTGGAAATTTATAAAAAACTTGAATTTTAGTTGGACTGTCGGAATTAATGAATTACGCGAGTGAAGCCGCGGGGAAAAGTTAGTCATTTTATACTCACTAAAACTGTTGTTTTGATGGTTATAAAAAAGTATTTTCCTTGTAATTTGTTGTCCTTTATTATCCAGACAGTTAAGGAGTGGAATGCCCGGCCTGCGTTTGTGCTCTCAGATCCCGACAATCTAGCCGTCTTCAAATCTATGATGAGTGGGCGTTTATAAGGCATGCGTGCTCCATCTCCGTCCACATCTTCGTTTACCATCAGGCGTGATTGTGGTCAAACACGAGGCTATTTTTCTGTATAAAAAAAGGTCTTTTCCAGTGCTGTAAAATCAATGGTATGTTCGCAAGCTTAAACTAATTAGGTCCCCCTGTATCTGCACGAGGCTCGGTTTAATGCGTGTGTCTCCATTAGCCACCCTCAGTTTAAACACCCTGTGTGTGCCGACAATTCGCTAAAATTGATTTGTGTCTGTTTGGCCGGCGGGACGTGTTTATACAGAGGTCAGATAAGTAAGTTTATTTTCGTTTGGTTTAGTTAGATAAAGAAAAGAAATTGTTTTTGTATGTAAAGATAATTTTTACTTTTATGCGCGAAGTAACAAGATTTGTTTTTATGGTTTTGTGGGTGTTAGGTGGTTGTAGGTGTAAGTCAAACGAATTAGTTCCAAGTAACTTCATTTAATATAAAAAAAATCTAGACATTATTGCAGGTATCTAAATCTTTGACAAGTTATTATAACTTTCTTTTAGGATTTTGTTTTATTAAGGATTACTTAACTAACTTTAGATTGAGGAGCCGTAGAATGACAACAGTTTCGGTTAAACCCTAATTGTAATTGTTTGTGTTATTGTATTTTGTGTCTGTTCTTTTATACAGTAAAAAGTTTACATACATACATAACTTGAAATTAAACATAGACCCTCATATTTTTGTGAAGGCTATTAAAAACTCGTTTCCGGTAATCCAATTACCTACTGATAACCCTGGTCAAGATTTTCCAAGTAAACTGTGGTAAAAGTCAAGTGCAGGTTACACACAACATAACCTATCCATATCTAAAACAGAGTATTAATGTGACTGACTGACTGACAGACAATGCATGGTTAAAATCTATAAAAACTTGGGACTAAAAACATGAAATTGGGCGGACATATTCTTGGAGTATTAAAGAGGTGCACTAAGAAGCGTTTTCCAAACTTTGCATGGCAAACAACTTATACATTACACTGGCAATTTGCGAAGCGCTTTCGACTATCAACTCGCTCACAAATCGCCAGTGTGGCTTTTATTCTTTTACGAGAGTGAAACCGCGGGCTGCGGGCTTAAGCTAAAATTCTACATAGTTTTAATTTAAGATCATTGCACATTATCTAATACCTAACGAGACCGCGCGAACACAAATTTCAAAACCGACCTCATTTATTTATTGAGACATTTATATAAATCCTTCAAGAATTATTACTAAATATGAGTATCAAGTAATTGATCTGCTCTCCCCTCCCGCTCTTGAACTTTATCGTCACGTGGTTCTCTCCAACGCCACCGGAGGTCACTGTTGGCTCTGTCTCCGTTCGGGAGAGGTCACGGGCTATGATGGCCTGTAAAAATAACAATCAGCTTAAATAAATATTTTGGGTTTAATAAAAATTGACTTAGAGCGGTTTCGCACTACAACAATTTGAATCCGATTCGAATCCGTGAAAACATAGGCCGGAGAAGTCGTAGAACTATTTTTATGGAGAAATCATGTGACGGAAATCATATCTAGCGCGTCAACTAGGTAGGTATGGTAGGTATAATAAATAGTTCTAGGTCTACTCCGTCCGTATTTTCATGGATTCGGATCGGATTTGAATCGGACGAAGTGCAAAACAGCTCTTAGATTCAAACTAAGCAAAGCATGTACTATGGGGGTTAAATAATGGATAAAACGAAGAGTACAAACGTTCACAGTCAACTCATAAATGTCTGCCCCTACCGAGAATGGAATCTAGAACCTCTAGCTCCATAGTCTGGATCAGTAATCACAAAACGAGGTTCCAAAACTTTTTTTCTCGTAGACCACTTTCAAAGTTTTCTTGTTTTCGGTGGACCCCTTGCTGCTACATTTCTATTGTAATCCCTCTGCACAAGGCTATCCGCTCGTCACAAAGACGTAAAGAAGATAGATTAAGACATTGATAAGAAAGAGAAGACTTTTATAAAAATCAGTGAGTCCGTCATCAAACCACTTTTTAAAATCGCTCCACAGTTCACTACGCCTTGGGATACTATTATTTCTATTCTTTAATTTACCTTAATAGTCCTGTGTTTCGGATCCGTGTAGGTATATGTTTTTTCTCGCCTTATGAAAGGTAAAGAATTCACAACCAATTTCTCTGTATTAATCAACAGATTATTCACTCTAGTGCCAACAGTGAGATCCTTAGTCTCACTCAAAACACACAACACTAATATGCATAGAATTATTAGTCTCATTTTGTTTAAATGTTTCTAGGTTATAAAGAATCGTCTTGAGTCGGTGAGCAAGTTGTACTGAGTCACGCGTTGCGTCAACGTTTAAGGATTTGTTTATCAATGCTAAATGCGTGGAGACCCGACCTTGCGTCCTCACTTAAACTTTGTTCTTTATTGCATTATATACGATTGTCTGTGCAGAGATGAGATTTTATTGGAAATTTAGCAGTTTTATCGTACTGAACGCAATTTATTTTGTGATATTGGTGCCGTTCAAGGACCAAAGCACGCAACAACTACTTTACTGTAATTACCTCATTACTCTCAATAATGTACATTAGCACAGTATATATGTTTACCGTAAACATAATATTAGTAGCAATGTGGTTCTAATCGGGTTTTAAAGCCTACTAGAACTAATTTACGACACAGAATAGTCATTTGTCGAATTATCAACAAGCAATACATAAATATCATTAATATAAATAATTCCTCGATATATATATATCATAGAAACTAGCCGTATTGTGATATTGATTTATTTCGCTGTCTCATTTAGAAAACATAATTGTTGGATTTGTAATTGATCGTTATCTAACTTAACACAATTCATGCATGAAGCACCATTATTTTAGGTTAATAGGTTAGCTTGAAAAGATCCCTTTTAGGGATAAGTTCGCCTTTCTACTCTCTTAGTTTTGTTGTTTACTTTTTGTATTATTTTGTGTTTTATGTACAATAAAGTATTTACATACATACATACATTATTATTTTATTATGTTATAATTTTTTAGAGGTTAACCTTACAAAGCTTAAGCTTACAAACAAAGTACGATCGAAGTAACTGAATCGTTTCCCAGAATGGATTTTTATCCACAAAAAATGCCACGGTGACATCGCATTAAAATCACTATTCACTTACTGTAAGAATATTCTACGGTGGTTCAGAAATGAAATGGTTCAATGTACACGTGAAATTAAATTAAATAACTCTTGACAGATTCTTAAGTTAAAATGTTACTTAATATTGCAATAAGACCTTTACACTGATGGTATTTAGTAAGTAAAGTAAGTAAATGGTTACTTTCTAGTAACGTCAAACAACCGCAATTCAATAATCACCAATCAAAATTGCTTCCTAATAATTCTACCAGCAGCAATAATTAATTGTATTCAAATCAATCTACGTATCACTTGCGCAATTACCCTTCTCACTAAAGTTGACCCCACAGCAAAGATTAAAAGCTCAAATTGAAATGATTTCTAAATTCTACACCCATCAGAATCTGACAGCAAGATTAACTATCCATAGTATTACTGATTACTTCAGAGTGCGTTTAAAATAATTACTACCTATACACCTACGGACATTCTGAACTATACTTAATGTAGTCACAGTAAAGTTGTGAGCAGTGAAATTATTAAAATATAGAAAGTTATCAGAGATGCTAAATTATGATAGCGGGTTTGACGTGTAAGCAGTTCTGAGCAAAGAAAGGAACCTAAAAAATATATTTTTATTTTTATTTTGTCTCTTTGTCGGCGTGATCAACATACTTGTGCAAACAACCATTTATATTGTTTTTGTATTTGTATTCATATTTTTGTATTCATTTTCTTAACTCTTTATTGTACCTACACACACGTGAAATTAACAGTAGCCAAGATAAATAGATGTACAAAAACGACCTTATCCCTTCAAGAGATCTCTTCCAATTAACCTTTGAATCATTGATAGGACATCAGAAACAAGTGTAACGGAATGATAAAGGGACCAACAATTTTAAATTTACCGAAACACTACAAAATATACAACAAATATGGGTACCCAATAATACAAAAGAATACGAGTATAATTATCTTAGTCTACTGTGGCCTCCCAGCACTGTGACTATAAATAATATTCCGCCTAAGGCTACAGTCGGAAACACTGGCTTCTGGGGGCTACCACACTCCGCCGCCAGATGAATATCGGACTGCATACTAGGTGACGTATCTACGAGGATCGGAGCCCTCTAAGTTTCATTTTAACATTATAATTATACGGTAGGCGGGTAATTAAATTCCTACCACTCTGCATACCATTATGAATGAGCATTAGAATGTGGGAACCCGTATCGCTTCCCGATCGAAATGTTAAATTGGTTTGGAATGGTTCGATTTGTCTCTTTTAAAATGTACTTAAAATATTAATTATGATGTAAATTATTATTTTATCGCATGTGTATCTGATGTGATATGCAAAAAGTTAAATTTATTACTTTTGGTAAAAGTAATAGATTCATTATTTTAACTATGATCTTGCAGACACGGTCGCTTGTAACAACCATTGCGATGGTTACGAAACACCTAACTGTTTTAGTATTGATAGTAAAATAAACTAAACTAGAAAATACAATATATAGAACTAAGGGCATGCGTACGTAGGTATCTAAAAGGTAGGTAAGATTCGGCTGTTTTTGATGAACTAAACAATATTCAAAAATTTTGCTTCTTCTAATTAAAAATGTAATACTTAGAAACATCATCCGAGCGAGAGTCCGTATCTCTTTCATTAACAGTCACATGTCATCTTGGCGTCCAACAAAACCAGAAATGCCACTAAAGGAATTTGCAATGACTGTGCACTTTCCACGTCCAAACGCTGTTTAACTTCTGCATTGTCTCCATATTTATGCTAACTCTATGACGGTCATTACTCAAAGTGCGTCTGAAGTATGCGAAAGCCCTCGCGTATACTCGTAGTGTTCGGTTGCTTGCTGCAGGCATTCTGTTTGCAGAACCCACAGGTTTCGCGTACATTGCTGAGATTTTGATGTGTGTTGTTTGTATAGGTCAATTAAATTCTTTATAGTAAAAAATGCATACTGTCATACGCTGTCAATGTCAATTATATGCAAAAATCGAGATGACACGGCATCTCCATATTTAACTGTGGTTCACTCTAAGACTTAATTAGTTATTAAAAGCTATTATTTAACTTCACCTCGTATATTTAATTGTTTGTTTCAAATCCGGCAAGTTAATATTGATCCGTTTTAGTGATCCAATGGAGTTGAAATTTGGTATAGGTACCTGTATTTTCTGTACTGCTTACTATGTGTTGGTGTGCAGTAAAAAGTTATCGTATTGTATTGTATAAATGTACGTTGGATGGGAAAGAGTTTGTATTAAAAATGAAATTTAAAAAAGTACCATTTTAGTTTTTTCCGGTCCATGCCTCTGTAATGAGTGGATGATTTTTTATGGTATACGATACAGGCTTGAACGATATTGTGATTGAACAAAATACTACAGCGAAGCGACTACGGGACTCATTTTTACGCTTGTTCAAAACGCTCTCGACCAGTTTCTTTTTTTAACATTGCACAAATGTCATCGTTATCTCATCTCGAGGCGCCCGATCAAAGCAGCATTGTACTCCGCGCAATCTAAAAGCACACACGGACTCGTTTGATGACAAGTCCGTTTGGATGTTATTTCAGAGCATCTCGCCCGTCGCCGGGCCTTTGATCTTCCCTCCACTTTTTGCCGAGCACTTGTTTAATGTGACGACAAATAACTCAAACAGAGCGGGATTCTTTTTCATTTTATCAAAGAGATTCGCATTTTAAACGCGCTCTTCATTAGTGATACACAGATCTCGCTAGTTGATTTGTGGAATTAGAATTTTCCGTTTCAACTTACACGCGAGAGTGATTTCTCATGACACTGTTTTATCCTGTTCGTCATCAGATTTTTATCTTTTGTTTATGTTTGAGCGCATCAAAGCAACTTAGCGATACGATTCATGTTCTGTGCGAATCCATTGCTTAGGTAAGTAGAACCAGTGATAGCAGTTTGTCTTAGTAGTGCGCCATCCACAATTAAATACCTACCCATTTCACGAAAAGTGTCTTTAACGTAGGTTACTTTATTTAAAAAAGTAATATCTTAACTAAAAGAAAATTTTCATGACAGGCTGAATACTACAGTACTTGCAAAACCTTATTGTCAAACACACTCAGAATCACAATTGTTTTCATCACCTCTTTCTGTAACACTGTATCAAGCAGTAGATATAGACTCAGCAGGGCTACTACGAAACTCGAAACTCGAAGTTCGTATTGTACCGTCCCTCTCGCTCTCGTATTAAATAGTATAAGTGTCAGAGGGACCGCACGGTACGAACTTCGAGTTTCGTAGTAGCCCTGCAGGCCCTATTAGTATAGGGCTGCGAAAAACTCGGACTGCGCGTGTGGCCGTCCCGCTGACGCTTATGTCATTTAATAACCGAGTAAAAGGGACGGTGCGATACGAATTTCGATTTTAAAGTTTCGTAGTAGCCCCTTTGTTCAAAAACCATTCCGATACATAAACAAAAAAAAGCGAATGACTACACTATATACAAACATAAAAAACCAACAAAAACCTCAATCAGGTGCGCTGGCCAGACATAGACAACACATTCGCCGTCTATTTCAGATCCCATATCTCGGCACAGAATGTAAAGCGAGTAAAACGCGCGCCCATTTGTCTCGATTGAGCCGCACAATGGAGCGATGCCCGACAGTGATCAGATAAATTGGGAGATTCGGGTTCAGATACACCAGAGTAGCTGGATCACGGGAAAGGGATGACCGTGACTACATTAAAAGAAAAAATAGTACCGATTCCTATACAATAATGTTAAAGCGTTACGGCTATTATAGGTAAACTCTTTATTGTACAAAAATAGAGAAACAAACAGTTGACTAACGTTGAGTTACAAAGGCAAGATTATTTATACGTCTTATCCTACTCATATCGTGATTTTCTTATCCTACATAATATTGTAAATTAGAAAGTTTGTGAAGATGTTTGTAACTCAATAATGTAATAACATCTAAACCCATTTAGATGAAATTTGACATAGAGATAGTTGTTATCCTAGAAAAATTGCATAATTCCCACGAGATAAAAATAAATGAATTTTTCGTGGACGAAGTGGCGGACCATAGTTTTAATGTAATTTAAAGAAAATACTTAGCATTTCTCATCTATAATCCAAATGAGCATAGATCTAGTAGCAGTTTTTAATGATTCATGGTTAGTTACATGTTTATATTACTTTTAGGTAATAAAAATAAATAAAAAATGACATAAATCATAGAATATATCCTGTAACAAATAAACAGGCTAAAAGTTAACCACTTTATACAACTTTACTTAACATTAAAAAATCTATGACTGACGTAAATAAAAACTAATGACGTTGAAAGTAAAATGAAACGCAATTTTAAACGAAATACTGAACTTGGATGATCAAGAGACTAAACATAGAAGTTCGAAGCGCCAGCTAAGGTCGCGCAGAACATTTAGTTGGTCGGCTACTTTGCATAATTGTATTAGTCGTCCGCACGTTTTGATAATTGAATCATAACTACTAGTCATGAATATTTTACGTTAGTGGATGGCAGAGTAAGTGTTCTGAACTAGTTCTATAATCCGAGGAAATTGCGACGGAATAGTGCTGCTGAATTTTGCTGTGCTATTATCAGAAAGAGCTCTTAGCAAAATTATTCCTTTATTAAAATTTTAATCTTTCACGATAAGAAAAAAAACCAGGTGTGTGTGCCACGACGCGCAATGTAGTAATTAATATATGGCATATTATAGTAACTTTTGGTTTTTTTACTCGTATACTTGCAAAGTCGATAAGTATTAGCTAATAGTTTCGTCACTACTTAAAAAAAAAAAAACTAAAAGTACTTAGTACTCAGAAATATATAGACCCTCGAAATAATGATCATATAAATTGTACTCAGATAAGAATACATAGAGTTTGAACTACGGACTTCACACACAACATTGAACGGGTGTATAAAGGTTTCCTCACGATGTTTTCCTTCACCGAAAAGCTCACCAAATTCAAAATGTAGTTGGGCACGAAAATCTTCCTGCGAATCGGGGTTTGAACCCGCGACTTTTATTGGGTCCAAAACACTAGGCTATCAAACTGTCAAATAAATTATCTAAAAGACAAATTTGTTCTTTACGTTATACTTCGTTTTTTTTAGCACTAGAAAAAGGGTAAACAATCTTGACGAATCTATTTATTGAAAAACGTTTAAAAAAAAACATTTACTATTACTTATGATTCCAAAAGCATGTAAATGATCATTATGTCCTTGCAAATGTATGTATGTATGTAAATACTTTATTGTACATAAAACACAAAAATAATACAAAAATAAAAAAACAACAAAACAAAAGAGTACAAAGGCAAATTGTTACTATTTGCTGTGACTTATTTTTCAAAAGTGTTTTTCAATAAAAAGACACATCAATATTATACCTTCTTTCTAATGCTAAAAAAACGAAGTATGGTGTTGGGAGAAGGACATTAGTAACGAATGATTGTGTACGGTAGAGTAGCAGCAACATAATTGAACCAACTGGCCGAACTAAAGTGATCGCGTCAATCCCCTCTGTGGGCGAATTGATATTTCCTCTTTGAACGATACATATTTAATTGCATTTCCGGATGTCACTCATTGTTGGGTCAATCTGGGAACGGTAATGTATAGGATGTCAGTCGTTCATTATACTTACCAAAATTAATGTGAAATAATCGATTGAAACACTCAAACAAGCCTTAATGTCTCTGAATACAATAGTGTCGATTATCGTGCCTTGAATAAAAAAGAAAAACATTCAAAAAGAATCAAAGAAATCAAAAGAATTATCAAAGAATCATTGAAAAAGATAGGTATCTCTTGCCATTAATAGAAAACCAGTGCAATTTATTTCAATGGACATGAAAAATGGATTTTATCAAATAGCAAAAAAACTGTACAATTTACTGCTTTTGTTACACCTGATGGATATTTTGGATTCCTAAAAATCTCCAATAAATATAGGTAAATACTCTGTTTAATCTGCTGCTAAGCACTTACCAATATTTGAAAATAAGTAACCGTAGTTTTAAAGTTTCTTTCACATTTTATCTAACTAACGAATTGTCATTACATTATTTATTATTATTACAAGTATGATATCTAACATTATTTATTGAAAACACCTTTTACATGAAAGTTGTCTGTAATTAGGAATTTGAGTTCACGAAAAAACCATCAAATATCCAGCAGATTTTACCTGCTTGATGGTGATATACGTCTTATCCGTAATTTTATTCATGAGACTTTGGCTGGAAACTTTAGGATTGGCACCCAGGGACTATTTTTTAAGTTTTCTGTATAGTGGAAACATTGTAAGACGATTGTTGTATACATTGTTGGCCATAAGCCCGAAGCTTAACGTCTTTGCCATCTCCTATCTTTTTGTTACAGGCGGACTTGGAAAGGGTGGCTTAGAACTTTACAGGGGTGATACGGAAAGAGATAAACTTGACGTTACAAATGTGTTTTTACTTATCAATTCCAACTTTCCTGTATTTTTGGGTTGGACTTTAAGTTATAATTTAGACTTAAATAGATACATGTACAAGAAGTATAAGGTTCAAATACACTGTAGATATATATACCAAGGAATCAAGGAAAAGTCAGACGAGCTAATTTTTCTTAAGGAAACTTGAAGCTTTACTGTGAAGGAAAACATCGTGAGGAAATCTGGACAAACCTGCGAAGGAATTCAATGGTGTGTGCAAAGAGTATTGTAATGTATAGGAATGGGTGTGTGTGAAGTTTCCAATGTGCACTGGGTCCGCGTGGGAACTACGGCCCAAGCCCTCTCATTCTGAGAGGAGGCCTGTGCCCAACAGTAGGACGTATATAGGCTGCTGGGAACTTGAAGCACAAAATATGAAACCTAATATGCAACGTGCATATTAATAATCATATAGTCACAATAGATGCTTATACAGATACACTCATTACGTATTCCCACAACCGATGCACTATCAAATTGGTATAAATCCATAATCATGAAGCTATAACAATAACAATGAAAATGCAACATTTCGTATTCCGGATATTACCAAAATGTTATTTAGAGTCAATAGAAACGCGGTGCATTGTTTGCCATTAAAATCACTGTACATATACTGTAGCTAAAGTGCCTATTATATGAGCCGAAACATGCGCTTTGAATGGTCAATTTAGATAGACTGTCAATCAGTGACTGGCAATGCGTTTGGGCAGGTATTTGTAGTAGTTTTGTTTTTATAAGTGCATAGATAAGAACCGCATTCAAAGTAGCAAAGTTATCCATGCAGCACTTAAAACTTACGATAAGTAAATTATAAGGGCGTTTCGCAGTGATTGATAAATCTCAATTCAATGTTAAGCTCAGTTTGGTAGACTCAAATAATATGTATGGAAATGTCAAGTTTATTTAAAAAAATTCTGCCAGCGGCCTTAAATAATTTAAAACACTGACATTATTTATTATAAATAGAATAACCCTAATAAATCATCATTTTCATCATCTTTAGCCTAATGTATCTCACGTCTCACGTACTGCTGGGCACAGGCCTTCTATCAGAATTAGAGGGTTGTAGTTGTCTCAGGCTGATCTGTGGTATGTGGTACATATTTCCCAATGCGGCGGGCCTATTGCGTATTGCGAACTTCCCAAACATAGATAACTGGTTCATTGGTGCATGCAGGTTTCCTCAAGATATTTGTTTTAATTGAAAACCTCATGATAATTTTTAAATGTGAATTCGCACATAAATACGGAAAAACTCACAGGTGCGAGCCCGCGTTCGAACTCACGACTCTCAGCTTCAGAGGACATAACTCAAACATCTATGCTACTAAGGCTTTTAAAGAAGAATACAAAAAATAAAATTTATAGCGGCCAATCTCCAGCATTTTCATGAACTTAAAGCAAAGACAGTTGGAGCGCGAAAATAGTGGGAACCCGTTTTACTCCAAACATCAAAACAAGTGAATGAAGCCGAGCGTTCACTTTTCGCTTTGCAGCAATCTGCCTTGAATTATCACTCTTATGATGACCATTAATTAATTAGCCATAACAAACCTATATGCCTTACAAACGTGACAAGTGAAACACGAAACAATAAAGATCTGTATTTATTACGTTGCGTGGCGTGTATTAATGTGAACTGGTTCTTTTTTCAGTAAATGTGTTAGCGATATGGCGCGCTGTAAATTATGCCTTAATTATATCGCTGAACCAGTGTTTTACGTTAACTGGAGCCATAAAGCTGCGATAAGAGCGAAATCAATAATTATATTTTATTTATGGTTGACCGCCTGGTTTTCTTACTCAAGCAAAAGGAAGCATTATATTTTTTTATAACGACAAATATCCATTAATAGCCCCGCAATTCGATTCGAAAATTTGCAATTTAAATTTACCATACACCGTGCAATTATAAAACTCAAAGGCGAATCGAATGTATGGATCGAATTGGGTACCTATTTCAAAGGAAACAACTTTGTAAACAAGCATTGCGATTGAAACATTGTATTTAGACAGTTGTATTCGTATCATGGCACTAACAATAATAGTCAAGAATAGCTTGTTGTTTCTTTAACAAATAAAATTATATGGAAAAGTACGAAAGTATGATATTTGTCACTAACACAACTCTCACAAGATGGTATCATATTTTATTGTCTATTAACGCGTATATCTGTGACTGACTGTGTCATTTATGGACCTCATATTTTACCTGATGAAACCCTATTATTTCTTTAATCGTACAACCAAAAGCCAACATGTACGGTAACACACTTTCGGAGTCGATACGGCTTACTAAATAATTCCCTTTAGGCAAGATTTAAGCGGCCTATTGTAAAAGCATTATGGCATTGTTACCAATTCGTATTACAATATGCCGACACGCGATCTATCGTATAATACCTAAAACACGACATTATCCACCGACGGTAGGCCGCCGCACGCGAACTAGGAAAATTATATATCTACCTATATATCTATTCTGGAAGCAAATATGTCTCTTATAGAGTAAGAAAATCCACTTGTTTTGATGCAACTGTCTTTTGGCTATGAAAACTTAAATTTTGTCCACTTTTAGCATTATTAAATTTTTTCTTGTAGCGTCGCGTCGCAGTGCAGTTGCACGCTTGAATTTGAAATTTGTTTAGGATTGCCGTTATAGAGAAGCAAGGTATTTAACGTTTGAATTTAATCTTTTTAAAAGATCTCGTTGAGCCTTGGATTTCTTTATCTTATTTATCGTAATTGCTTATTCGTGACGTCATTTCGGCGTATTTTCGCTGTTTACATATAACTGTCTGTATCCGTATTTTTTTTTATCTTTTTCACTAACCAGTTGACCCATTGCTCGGTCCAGGACTCCTCGTTAAACAGCAATTAAAACTGGGTTACAACTACTATTAGGACTTCCCGGGACGGCCACGCCTTGGGTGACCTGAGCGGGCGCGCCCTGCGAATTACAAAGTCATTGTTTTGTTTACATTTACACGTCAGCAATTATTGCGGATGCGGATTTATAATAACAGCTTTGAGGTGGGTATCCATTTAAAATAATAAAGCATGATTAGCAGCTTACCAGACATAAAAACATTTATTTAAATTTAACAAATAAATGTCGTCGGTTTGAAATTTAATAATGTCGTCAAATTAGAAATAAAATTTATTTTTAACTAGCTAAATTTACCGTTACGCATGTGTTGAAATATGTTGAAATAGTAGGTTAAAGTTCTCTTTTAAATATCTCTTCTAAAACTTCTTAGCAAAGGACTATGAGTAAGTCCGATATAAGTCGGACAAACAAGTACTAAAAATATGTGAGACATCTGTTTCAAGCTTTTAAGATTTAATTTCAAGTGATTTTGCGTTTGCCTAGCAAATGTCCATCACAAAATAAAGCGGAGAAATATTACCGCAACTGAAATTCCACTCTCAAGTCCGTGTTTCAATCTGTAACTATGTAGTTGCGAGATCAAATCAGCTCCCGGGTGAAGCGTGACTAGCACTCCTAAAGTGCTTTTTCTTTCGGATCCTTCTTTACCACCGATCGGATCCTATAAGGAGTACGAAATATTACTCGATCCTCTGTCGAAAGTGCCAATATGATATAGTGGACCTTTTATCGCAGTTTCGAGTTCTGGAGCATCGATGGAGCGAGGGGTAGATAAGAGGCTTCGTACTCATATTATTACAAAGGGTGCGTGAAATTTTGCAGATATGTGCGCGCAATGGACAGGGATGAGCCGATAATATTAAGGCTCCTATTGTTGTCCCGTGGACCCGCGTTCCGCCGACTCTGAAGTTTTTTAATAAATTCCGATTAGGCTAGGGATGAGATTGCAAACGCTGGCATATTGGAATAGCCCATGTCAGTACGGGGATTGCTTTTACGATGGCTTAAGTATGTTAAGATTTTGCTGGTAGAATGACTTTGCGAATTTCATACGAGTATGTGATGTGAATAATGCTTTAGAAATTCAGCGTAATAGCATTGAGAAAGAATTAGATATTTCCTCAATGGCGTATGGTCATTTTTTATCCAATAACGTATTGACAGAGATATAGGAGTGGCGGAAAGCAGCAGTAGGATACAATTTATTTTAATTTAATTTTAATTTATTTAATTTGAAGAATTTTAATTTGAAGAAGAAGCTTGAGGTCCCGGTTTCGAATCCCGGCCGGTGCAGATATTTGTATGAATAATACGAATGTTTGTTCTCGGGTCTTGGATGTTTAATATGTATTTAAGTATGTATTTATCTATATAAGTTTGTTTATGCGTTGCCTAGTGTCCATAGTACAAGCTTTGCTTAGTTTGGGACTAGGTCAATTGGTGTCAAGTGTCCCATGATATTTACTTGTTTATTTAATGTTTGGGGTTGTAACTCTAAGGTGAAACGCAACGTGAATAGAAACACAGGAGACGTAAGGTGAACGCAGATGTGACTAATAATTCTAAATCAAATTCATTAGGTACGTCTAAAATAAAGTCCCCATTGATAACGGTGTTTGTATCATATCCCCTGGAGACCGCCTGGGGTTTGGTTGTTACCCCCGAAATGCACCAATTAGTGGTAAAGTAAAAATGTGCAGCAGCGGAACTGTTGCCCGTGGGTATTGGGTCCCACGTGGCCCCTAATGGGGTTTCTTTGCTTAGAGGGTCGTTGGTTTCACTTGCATATGGAACGCTTGTTAAATCAATAAGTGCACGGTATCGGATCCTTACATTTTTGGGGTCACCTTGTTAATGTTCGAGTGGTATTTTAGGTCGGGCGTCGTTATTTTCTCGGCTGTTATCAAGTCCTTTGATATTTCTTTTATTTGTTGTTGGACTTCGAGATAATTTGATATTACTCGTACGATTGAAAATACGATTAGAAACTTTTTTTTATTTCGTTCTAATTAAAACTATAAAATCGGTGCTAAAACAAAGTCGTCAATAAGAACAATTCGATATCATTCATGTATCGATAGATTTCATGTTGTTTGACAATCAATATTTCGTATTGTTTTGAAAGGGCATACAACCGCACTAGTTATGGGTCTAATGCACGTGACATAAAATAATGTCTTTTGGTAATTAATTTCGTGCTTCATCGGATTACGGTTCACGGTGCAGGTACTTAATGTAAATAAATTTCGTATCTATCATTAATCTTTTAGATTTATTGGCTGGTAGTTGGTAAAGAATTTCACCGGAGCGTGCGAGGGCGGTAGACATATTTATTGCTCCCAACGATAAAAAGAAAACATTGACTAGTTTTTTACATTTTTGGAAAGTTTTCTAAACTCAATGGGCTCTAACACTCGGCCGTTCTTTACACGAAATGGTCATGTCGAAAGATAAGTCAGAATGCGTGTCAACAAGGTGTGACCACTTTTTATGTAACACCTCCAAATAAAAACACATTTGTATAGAATAAAAACACAGCACAGCCTTTCCTTAAAATAAGTCCTCATCTCAGTTTTAATTAAAATGCAAGAACCCGCCGTCTGGGTTCATTGCTATCGTAGTGACTTTTCTTATTAGTCGTTTTCTTGTGCAGTAGATAACAGGGAGGAAAACTTCATAATACTTGACTGAACAAAAAAGGGGAGCACTCTGCAGTAAAGAAGCAAAAATATTCGGCCAAAGTAATGAGAAAATTTCGAAATGGGTCCGTTCTCTTAGCATCATTTTTACGGAGGAATGGAAGAAACCGGAGAGAATACCGATAATGTTATTAGAAAGCACGTTACGCATTTCCGTGAGCCACACGTGTTAATGCAGCTTGATCCCGAACGTAAACACCAAAGGTTATTTGAGCGCTGGATTTGTGGGTATTTGACGAGAACTATACGGCGCCAGGACGCGTGTCCGAGCATCAACGTGGAAGGAGCTGTCGGTAGTGTCGCCTCACGTCGTATGGGAGAGCTTTTTACTACACTCCGGGGAAATTCGCTGATTCCCGCCGTAAAGCCGCATTCACAACGTATCGAGTTGTTTCGAAACGTACAAAGTGGATGTTGTCTCGTTTTACTTTCCGTCGGTGTGCACCTAGACGCAAACATAAAGCTGAGGCGTGTCATCTTCGATGTCGTTAAGTGCACAACAAAATGACTTTATGTGCTGCGTTCAGATTGCCGGCGTGTCGTTCGGCTGACAGCTGTTCTATTAATGTTTGAGTTTTATCGATCTTGTTTCTGATTCCATTTGAATTTTAATTCGAGTTGATTATTGTGGCCTTTGATGTTGCAGTTATCTGCTGGCGAAATGTCAGTGAGAAGCGTATTAACATCTCCAATTATTCGAAGGGCATGTTATTGCCGTGTTTTGCTAGAACATCGCAGAATATTACCAGTTTTAGTAGCAAAGATCATGTTACGTTGTAATTATACCGTTTTGGACTATCTCAATGTCTGAAATTATAAACATATCAATGAATATTTTCAAGTATGCATGCTTTGCGATGAGATTTTAATCTAAACTTGTGCTGATTAACATGTTATGATCAGGCCGTGGATGTAGGTATCTGGTAAGAATGTTAATAAAATTATTATTAGGTAAGTACATAATAATATGTTAATGTGTAGGTAGGGTATACTCGTGCATATATTGTAATTATTCACGTAATAATTACTAAAAGTTTTTTGACATAAAAAAGTGAAACGGAAACTATTAGGTATCGAGTGATTGCCACTTTTTTGGGTTCCATACCCAAAGGGTAAAATCGGAAACCCTATTACTAAGACTTCGCTGTCCGTCCGTCCGTATGTCACCAGGCTATACCTACCTCATGAACCGTGATAGTTAGACAGTTTAAATTTTCACAGATTATGTATAACTGTGGCCGCTATAACAACAAATACTAAAAACAAAATAAAATAAATATTTCAGGGTGGCTCCCATACAACAAACGTGATTTTTTTGCCGGTGTTTGCTAATGTCTAATGAATGATGTATAGATGGTACGGAACCCTTTGTGCGCGAATCCGACTCGCACTTGGCCTGTTTTTTTTTATTCACAACAAACACACTCAGACCAAAACTAGAAATCAAAAGTTGGAAAGTTGTTATGCTTTATAAATTCTAATTTTCGTGTATCTCGGCGGGAAACCCCGGCCATTTTATTCATTTCCTGGTCCCAATTCAATCTGGCGAGTGCACCGCATGTGGTACATTGGGTAACAGAATTATTCCTCGCATGGAAGTTCAGGAGCAAACGAGGTCCGAGTTCCAGCGGGACCTAAAAAAATAAAAATATGTAGAAACTTTATAATTATAACTGTTAGTTGCCTGCGATTTCGTCTGCAAATAATTAGTTTATCCTGTACCTGCGGCAACTATAAAATATTCCGGGATAAACTATCCTGAGTCCTTCTCAGGGTCTCAAACTATATACACAAACATCACGCCTGTATATCCAAATGGGGTAGGCAGAGCGCACGAAACGTTACCACTTCGGAGCCACTTATAGCAATTTTAGGTTTTAAGTTTGACGAACACGGTACAATAGTGACAGGTTGCTAGCCTACCGCCTACGGTATACCTAAACCTATATCCTCAGTCGCCTCTTACGACATCCACGGAAGAAATGGAGAGGTGTAATTCTACCCGACACGACACGGGTAACGTAAAGGACATCCTATTTATATCTCCGCCATTATCTTTGCCCAATATTCGTTAGCCAGGGTAAGTATATTATTATTAATTATGAAGTTGCTGCTACTGCGACCGCACCTCAATCCGTCCGGACCCGAATGTCCATATTTATGTACAAATGTTTTGTCCGCTTATGGTATTATAAAACGCTTTTGTCTGCTTTGTTCAATTTATGAAATGAATATTTTTATCCGTTTAACTTTTGAGCCTTTTGATATGACACCGTACAAGAATTTCCCATTCACGTTTTCTATGAAAGAACCGAGAGTTATAGTAGCTCGTGATTACGTATTACGTAGGAATGATAAAAATAATAAAAAAAGATTCTGTATTTCTGTCCATAATTGAAAATTCAACATTAGCATATTTTTTTTGTGAAAAAAAAGTTTAGATTAAATGAAACAATATAATGAATTCTCCAGAGTGTAATAAGGGTAGAAAAATGTTAAATAATTGATAGGGCAGTGACAGCATGAGATTTTTATGACAGTCCACCAGTTGGTAAATCGTATTTAACTAATATGTGGAATGTTTTTAAATAAAGCTTTTGAATTTCAGTTTCTGAGTTACGCTCAAAATCACGAAAAGATAATAGGGTAGAATGGATATTTCGGACAAAATTAATCGTTGAGCATTTGATATGCTATTATGAACTTACAATAATGAGCACGCTGACCTTTTGCTCGTTAAAATATTAATAAACAAAACAAATGAGTCGGTAGTTTCATAATTAATTTGTCAGTGACGTGCTACACAGGACCTTGCGGCACGACAGAGGCGCCCCGCGGCGGCGACACACGCCAACCACCGTCCATTATAACTCACTTAAGAATAACTTAATCATCATAATTTTATGTAAGCTTAAAATAATTATAATGTCGTAAAATGTAATATTATTAAGCAGAGACAGCTGGTGAATATTAAGCTGGTAGATAAAATGTGATTATGTTCTGTTAAGGTTCTTAGTGGTCGTCAGAATATATTGATTGCGATTTGATGTTGATGATTGGTTGTTAAACAGCAGGGGACGGATGCAAACCTACGTATATATTTTTTTGATGTAATTTAGTAATTAAACCTTTTTTTTCGGCAAAGTCGTACACAAAATCTACCCAAATTGCCAGGTCCTTCTCACAGAAATAATGCTCATACGCCCGAAATGCGATTTAACTCGGCTAGGTAAAACATTTTGTAGAGTCGGTTGATGAGATAACTTGTTAGTTAATATTGTCAAAATGATACTATAGTAACTAGGTAGGTAGGTAGGTAGGTAGGTAAGAGTACGGGACGCAATATGTCTGGCTATGGACGTATTTGCCGATGTAGTGACAGGATGTAGTGACAAAAATTTGAAAACGAGTATACTCGGCTACCGGACCTGAGAGCTTATCGCACAAAACGTGTTAGCTCGTCAGCCGGGCTAACTATTATGTTTTGAAGCATTAAACAGTAGGCAATAGGTACATCCCCTTCACCTACTTATTTTAACTGCAATATCTTACGTGATCTTATTTATGTCGATTTTACATTGAAATCTCGTTTCACCAAACCGACATTACCTACTTAAGTTACCTAAAGGTTATAATATAAACTAGAATTTGTTTCGCTATTCATTGCCTCACTAACATCCGTTGTTTGGGAGTACCCCTATTCTGGACTATGCATACCTACCAGGTGAGCAGCTTTATGATTCGCAGCTAGAGACGAGAGCATTGTATCGATATCAGGTAGAATATTGCTATCGAATAAAATAACGCAGGAAAGATAAATTTTATTTTCGGTGTAAAGTGAGATAATTCTGGACAAGTATATCTAGCTTGTAATTACTCGACTATTACCGCGGAGCTGGTCTAGGACAGAGCGACTAAAATGGTCGTTCTAGTCTAGGGCTCTAAGCGTCAGGTAGTGAGGGACACCAAAATTTGTGTGTAGTATAATGATTTATTGAATCAGGCGTTACTTTGCGGAGGTCCATATCAATGAACTAAAAGAATTTCCTTGCTCACCCGCGACCTTACGATAGCTAAGCTTATGCAAAATATGCGTGTTCATGCAGTTCCTCCACACTGTAAGAACACACACAAATCACACAAACCCATCTATCACCACCACCACACTACACTCGTGTACACTACACTAGTGTAGTGTGGTGGTGGTGATGGATGGATAGATGGTTTTGCAAAAATAAATGAACATCTTTAAAACACAATAGATACGGTTAACCGTAGCCCAACACTACCTTTAGAATAAACAAACATTCTGCTTTGGTGCACTAAAAATTTCCAGGAGGAAACTGCAAGGTTATTACGAAAGGTGCTCGAGTCGACGGGTATGAATTCAACTAGGAAGGCAATTTCCGCTTTATGACGTGCCATGAGACCGGAGTGTGCCCGCGATTTGAGTGATCCGAAATCGACGGGGCTATTAAGTGCCGATAACCCGATGGGTTGGGTGTTACGTATTGATAATCCGTTCGGCTGACCCAGGTTTCGAGTTTGTTAAATAAAGCCGCCTGGAATGACAGATGTGTGAAGTTGAGTAAATAAACATTTTGGATGCGATGAGTGCTAATTAAATTTATCCCTTACCACAAAGTGTAGTGGGATTGCTTATACAAGTCTGCATTATGTTCATTAAATAATTCATCTTTAAATGTATGTAATGTACCTACGTGTTAAATTCATACAATAGTAAGAATTGTCAATGGTTCACGGTTAATTTATTACATATTTTACACGCGCATTATATATTTACAATGTTTCACGTTTTGTTAATTACTTATGTATGTACATATTTTTCACGCGGTATATTTAGACTGCGATTGCCTCTTACGACATATCTAACTCGAGCTTTCCATGACAAAGAAGATAGCTCGAGCACTATAACTTCCACGTATTTTGATCTTATAATTTGGCTTTCCGTGAAATTCGACAGCCAGCGTACACCATTCAATTTCAATCTAATCCCACTCCCGGTAACTGTCAGGGCAGGAATGACGTAACTGTTCCTCGTTTCACCCCGCCACTGTTGAGCGTCATTTCGTAAATTTGCACCAAAATGTGGAGCTTAACGTGAAGGCTGTGATCAAATTTTGAGACCAATTTAGGCAATGTCGTTTTAGATTGCTGGGAATTTAGGGAATCAGCGGTGTAATTGGTTTATTTTTTGGAAGGATTTTTATTAATCTAGGTATTAATTTTACTTTTCATTGGAGTTTCTAAAAAATAAATTGTATTAAAATAATGTTTCATTAAAAATTTATATATTTTTAATAAGTCCGCCTTTGTACAAGTATCTTAAAGTTTGTCAGTTGTATTTTGTTAATTTGCTTTTGTACAATAATGAGTTTACATACATACATACATACATTTTTTTTGAGTATGTAGCCATATTACAAGCTTTTTTTAACTTATTCGTCTGTTTGTATGTTTGTTTGTAAGTTGTGGTTTCAAAATATGCAATTTCCTGGTATTTATTAAGCTGATTTTGTTTAAATATGTAAGTTTGATGACAATAAAACTGGTACTAAATTCTGGTGGTCAGGCCAGGATCATCTCCGCAGTATGAAACTCTTCAACGGTTAATAGCATCGACCTGGTGCCGACTGGGTACGGATATGTAGTGTAGTTTGTATTACAACGCAGGTACAGTCAACAAAAAGTACCTCCAATCTGCAAAAAAACTTGTTTTTTTTTGTGGTTTTTGTCGCCTGTATTCGTCACAAAAATCTGACAGGGAAAGAAAACTAAGAAAAGCAAACTTATATTTAAAATAGATTTTTTAATAATTATTTGCAATATGAGTAAACCACACTTCATAAACCCCATAACGACTGTCACGTTTGGTGACAAACATGACACCGACTTTATTCGTTTTCATATAACTTCCCCCTCTTAATATTTACCAGGTGTCGTTACAACCCCCCTTTATTGCTTCAGACTTGCAATAATCCCCGCAGACGTCTCTCTGTATGGGGATAATACCGGCTCTATAAACATAGCTTGTATCGCTTTGTTTGGTCGCGTTTAATAACGGAATACAGAATATTAAACTGTTTTGTTTACAAAGGGTTTCGAGTTTTCAACTTTTTTATTGGGTCTTTGAAGAAAAGTTGCAAACTTTTTGTAGGCGACTGCTGTAACTTTTGTCACAAATAATTGCCGTTCTGACGTTTGCGTTGACATGCAGTAACTAAATTCTTCTTGCGACCAAAATTATTCAAAATGCTACTTATGGAATATTTGAATAAGTAACAGAATAAGCTCAATCAGTTTTACATAAAAAAAGAGCTAAACCCTGCGACGAAACACTACGAGAAAATGTAGATAAAGTTTTTTTGTCGTTTTGGTGGTGGCACAGAAAAATCTGTGTTTCTTATTTGCGATCGTTTGATAAAATAATGCAAGTCCTGCCTTAGTAGGTACACGTTTCTTTGTTTGAACACTTCTCGTAAGTCAATATTATGTTCGTTAGTAATACGACTTAACAAGTTTATTCAGGTCATTCTGATCTGAGTACGAAATTTCTCGATGTAAGAAAAACTCAAGCCGCTCTGCCGACAATAAGTTCGAGTGATTGACCCACATTTCATTGGGCGAGGAAAAGAAATGCTCTCACTTAACCCACTTATTTCCTTTGTCAGCAAAAAGTTGGGCAATATTCGCCTTAACGCGGCTTTACTCAGTGGGCGCCACGCAAAGCCTTTGCCGTCTTGCAACAGCCAGTAGGCTCGGGTGAGACGGGCGAATCAAATGTTCGTTTTCTGAAATAAATAGATCCATGTGGGAACCCATGCATGTATGAGGTGTTCTCGAATGGAGACCGCGCATAGGTAAACGCAGTGTAGAATGTTCACCAATGAGATGGGTGGATGACCTGGTTAAAGCTACGGGTTCACGGTGGATGCAGGCCGCTTCCAACCGAAGCAACTGGATGTCAATGCGGGAGGCCTATGTCCAACAGTGGATGTCCTACGGCTGATGTGATGATGATATATTCCTGTAACCCATTGGTTTTAAAGATGTTGTTGATGATCGATTTTTGTTCATGTTGTTCTTGGAGTAAATGTTCCGGATGATACAATGAAACATCATCATGACATGCCAATAGATGTCAACAGATCATGACCTGAAAAGCCACCCTATCGGACACAGACTCATGAGAAAAAAAAACGTAAATTATTGGATACGAGCATATTCAATAACCTGCTGTATATCTTTATCCACCAAGTTCCGGCCCTCCGTTTGACAAATAGTGGAGATTACTTTCATTATTCGCGGCGCGCGTATTACCTGCTATTGCTACCTCTAACAATAAGGCTGAAGGAAAATAAAATATAAGCCTCAATGGGAATCGACCCGAGCCATGCGATAGGAGAAAGTCTTTGCAAATGAAAGGTCAGATTTATAAATAGTAGGTCGATCTATTGTTTTCTAAATTACTGGCGATTTCGTTTGTTTGACATTTAAATGATTTCACTGCCTAAATTCAGATGAAAACTAGGCTTGTATAAGAAGGAACGACGTGTGATTCTTTTGGGAATCCATTCATGAATAAAGCGTTTTTGTCGAGAGAGTAAGGTTAACGTACGAGTGCTCGTCACTGTCCCAATAGTTGTCATCTTTAATCTTGTTATCATTAGGAAGTGTGTCGAGCACTTGCACTTGCTTGATGCCTTATTTGCAACCAGAGGGTTACAATAGCCATGGATAATGGTGCTTATATATCACTTAAAAAAACAAATCAAATTTCCAAGGAACCGGAGATAAAGCTGACAAGTTTCCTCAATAAATAACATATCTCATTCCAACGAATTCGCACTCGCATTATGACATCAGTTTGGCGTTTTAGAAAACTCCCACGTACTAGATACGCTTTACGAGTTCAACAATAAAATAACAACGGGTGGACGTATAAAATTAGTAATAAATAGAGCCATACGTCTGGCCCCACACCTGTGTCGGGGTGACCGCCATAACTCAACGGCGGTGTGCCCCCAGGCTAATGTCGGACGTAGACAAACACTAATACAGACGGAAAATAAAAATTGTTATGTGCATTTTTCTCATGCCTGGAGGACGGTGCAGCTAATTCTGTAAAGAAATAAGACATGCAAAAACTGTACATCAGTGAGTAAAAAGAGAAACCTACGACAACAGGTGACGATTCCGTCAAACAAAATCGTAAATCACTTTCCAGAACCTTGACGTTACCTGAATTCTTCATGCCATCAAAACACCTACTTCTGCGGTTACATTTTGGAAATAATCTCAAAAGCAAGATTAAACAAGCTCAGGTTATGCATCCTGTCAGATAAAATAGCTGCAAGTTATCAGTATATTCGCTAAACAAGACTGCGTTCCCTAACAAGGGATTTTCGCAAAACCAATTTCAAAAGGGTTCGCCGGAAATCCGCTAGTAAGTTTAGGGCGAAAGTGTGGTGGGTAATGAGAAATGATAAGCTCTCGCCACACTAGTTTGCCATTAGCGTAGGATGCTCCCCCTAGTGGGGATAGGGAAGTGAGGCCGCGGCATTATGACTACGGCTTTATAACGCGACTGGCAGAAACGAAGGTCGACCTTTTGTGAACATTTTAAAGGACTAGAAATTGCATGTAAACCATGACTAAATCTTTAACACTAGCCCTAAACCGCAGCTTCAACCATTGGGTTTGGCGGTTGAATTAGAATTCTCGTGGGAATACTTAAAAATTGCACATTGGTCTTTATTTATGTTGCCTGAACAACTGTGCATTTCTAGTCTTTAGAAGTTGAGGTTAAGATTTTTCATGCGTAAATCCGGATTCCATGAGAATTTGGGATAAAAAGTAGCTTATGTGTTATTTTAGAGATCCAACTATCTACTTACATTAATTTTTTTTTCAAATTCGTCGTCACAAACTTTTTTGCATTTTGCAATCGAATTATATAACAACGGTCTAAAGAGAGTCTTTTTATTTCACACAATCAGTTTATAGATACGATATATAAATATATTAGGTACGCCATAATAAAACGCCAACCAGCAATGAAGTTCAATTTATACTAACATTAAAATTATTACTCAAATGTAATAAAAGCGCTATTAAATCGCACTTTCGACACCTCGGGCTACCGGCAGTGTAGGCGATAGCTGATATTTATGATCCAAGATAAAGGACGAAAACTTGTTCATCGGTTCCCCATTATCCTTAATAAGTATGGATTAGCAGGGAGAGGCATCGCAGACCGCGTCGTAATTTAACCAAAGACCTTTGTAATAGTACTTTATTAGCTAATTTTATGAACCAGGTCCCTTCTTTGAAAGGTGTGCTTTAGGGCTCATAATATGTATTAAGTTAAACTAGTAGATTTGAGAAACGTAGAAACTCGGAGTTCGTAGAATGAATAATTTATCGTGGAGATAGTTCGACTGTAATATGTAAAGCACTGTGAACTTCTTGCATACTACATGGTGGTAGCGAGAAAGGAAGTAAAGATAAAACGTTGGTACATTTCACACTACATACTCGTATATCATTAACGCATTGAGTGCCTTGTATACGTGTTTTACTGATGATTTTCACCCAGTGTCTGGAGCATACATTTTGAAAATTTCCTCCAGTACCTTGAAAGCTACTGTGAGTTTATATAATTTCGCTATTTAGCTATCAACGTTTACATTATTATGTGAGAGAAGAGGAAGGTAACAATAAGCTTGGCCAGCTACAGAGAAGAAAAGGTACAACCCTTGGTTATGGTTACCGTGTTACTGCGGCGGGGAAACAATATTTTTAAATTAACATAGTATGCTTAGTAAACATCTACAATCTAATGCTAATGATAACAACATCATAATATTATCATTTACACACAGCATACACACTGTAGCACAGGGACTCCTAGCATAGGATCCAGAGCCGTAGACTCTTGTTTATAAGCTTTTCATGCAAAAAAATATTTTCATTTTAATTTTTAGCTTTATTGTAAATAACGGCTTTTTTTAAACCTTAACACAACACCAAATCACAGGTCGTACCGTGTCGGCAATGGAACGATCTTTAGGCTACCATACCGTGGCGCAGGAAGAAATTGTGGCTGCGAAACATCCGGGAATGGACTTGAGTCACAAGTGCAGCAAAGCTATTCAGCCTCGCCAAAGACTGAGCGAGACATGCGGAGCAGCTCCGCAGCTACTACTGACTGCCAACCTTCACTAGTTGGAGAGGCGCTATAAGAAGAAGAAAACTATCGTGTTAAATCTCTTATAAAAAGCATATTCCATCTATGTATGTTTACACAAGAAAGCATGTATCTCTGTAAAAATACAATGTTTCTGTAATATTTCATTTATAGCAGTATACGATTCAATCATGATACAATTTACTCTGAGCAACGTGTGCGAGGAAACGGAAAATATCTAAGAACTCGGTAATTTGATCGGGACATAATCCAATTATTTCCGGGTCGGGTCACGCGACATTATTGAAGAGATCCTATCTCAATATTGAAGCCCTTTTGCTGCGTATATTTTACCTAAACTTGACGTTTGAATATAAATTTTACATCAGTGCAGGTTTTATATTGTGTTTCTCTGATAGAAGAAATGTCTAATAGTGTAATTTTATGGTCGTTGTAGCTAAAATCACAAACGTCCTTATAGTTTAGTTATATCTACATCTGTCTATCCGATCTGTATATCACAGAGAGGGCACTCCATAGCACTCTTACAACCACGGAAGATTTTTTAAGCATAGGTTGGTGTGTATTGTTTAAGTACATAGATTTTAAAAATCGCAAATAGTTTTAGTGCTGTTGTATGACTATTTAGAGTAGATAATTATAAAGAGTAAATATTTGGAGCTACATATTATAATCTCGAAGAGTTGTGGAAATTAGATACTTATAGTTTACGATTCAAAAGTAATATTTATATATGCATAAGTAGATGTCAATGCAAAGCAAACTTATTTAAGTGATGATCTTTTTGAATTTTGAAATAAATTTGTTCAGTAGACAGACACTAACTAACTTTTCGTAGAAGTTATAATCTTTCAACCTTGTCAGAATTTCATACCTTTTATTTCTGAATAGACAATTAAGAGCTTGCTTTGCGCCTTCTTTCTTAATTTGTACGTTCTTATTAGTACTTTCGTCTCTCATTAATTATACCTTGTTTCCGTTTAAGTCGTAAATATTTCACTAAAAGCTGACTGCCAATTGAATTCATATTGTGCAAATAAATAAGTAAAGACAAATTGCTGGGATTAGCATAGTTGCCCATGATTTATAGAGCCCGCATGTTCCCAAAACCGCTACCAAAGCAATACGTCAAACGCATCCCTCAGGGAAACCGCGTATCTACCCGTCACCTGCAGATATTTGTCAAAACTCATTCTAAACACATTTATAATACACTCAAAGTTTAAAAAGTCATCCTAAAATAAACCCTCTTGTTTCACGCACAAGGCGGTACGGCAGAATGTGGATGACATCGTAAGGGTGTCTTGATAGCTTTACCAATATTGTATCGACAAACAAACTGTGATTTACCGTTTAAGTTTAACACGTACGCAATATTCCACAGAAGTATATGGAAACTTTTCAGATATTTGCCAAAAAACTATCGAATAAGTTAGGAAACGAAACGGATTACGGTGAACGTGTTCCATTAAGGCTGGAATTCAAACGGCGTGACTATCTATAAATTGAATGCACCTGAAATCGCAATTGGATCACGTAGTCAGTTCATTTCCGTGAATTCTTATAGCGTTTCCAAGTACTTCGGCGGGACTACCTGCGCGGGGTGTCTGCGTAATTTATGACCCCAGATAACGAGGGCTCACAGTGGCCTTATCGACTTCCCCTCTTTTTACTCGGCTCTCTAGTGCCTTTTTTCACTAGCAAATCGACTATTACAACGGGAATATTATCAACCGTAGACGATCTAAAGAGAGCTAAGTTTTCACCGTCATTTTGGACGCTCTGGAATTCTAATGAACCCTTTACTTCATTTCCTATCAGCTTTATTTTATGAGATGCATAACTGCATATAGCATGATAGGAAAAACGAAATACTTACTTGGTCGGCATATTATAATAATCTCACGTCACTTATAATAAAGACTAAAGTTATTTAACGACTTTTTGGTGTAAGAATGCAATAAAATTTCTAGCTCTCTTCACAGTCTTCACATATTATGCAATTTACGAGGCAAAATTACGATCCTCTTTTATTAATGATCTCAATTCTATCTCGTAGGAGGAAGTCACACGTCGTATGCTCATTCGTTGCACCTGCTGACTACTGAAAAGTTTTATGACCTCTTCTTTTAGAGCAAAAATTTAGTGCCGTGCTGCAGTTGATATATTGACCCTCTTTTTATTCCGTTCTGATATTTTATACTTCGAATGAGAAAAAATAATGGAAAAAATTGTTTTTAATCATATAAATGTACTGTTAGCAAACCTGAATGTTAATGCTAAATTTCGTGTTGTTGGAAATTTTTGTACTCTCAGTCATTGAGGAGTTCCTACATGAAGAGACGACTTGGTATTTATTCATCATTCCAGCCTATATAGGTACGTCCCACTGCTGGGCACAGGCCTCCTCTCAGAATGAGAGGCCTTGGGCCGTAGTTTCCACGCGGGCCCAGTGCGGATTGGGAACTTCACACACACCATTGAATTGCTTCACAGGTATGTGCAGGTTTCCTCACGTTGTTTTCCTTCACCGTAAAGCTTGTGGTAAATTTCAAATGTAATTCCGCACATGAATTTAGAAAAACTCAGAGGTGTGAGCCGGGGTTTAAACCCACGATCCTCTGCTTGAGAGGCGATAGGTCAAACCACTAGGCCACCACGGTTTTTTTGGTAATTATTATATTTAAATACTTATTATATTTTCATTAAAACAGAACGTAGGTGCAAAGCTTTGTATCTGTGCTATTAACTATCGAGGAGTTCTTTCTTACGGAGATAATCCTGGCCGGACTATCAGAATTCCAATTCCAGTAATACCAGTACCGTATTGCCACGGGACTACATCAGTATGCCAAATTACACGTTACTATGACCATTGAAAGTTGGTTTGACTTTTAAAATTAGATAACAGACGACAAGTGAAAACTAAATAAAATCTGTTACTATAAAAATAAAAATTATAAAAAGAAAACCCCGTCCAAAAGATCTGCCTGCGGCAGAGTTCCCATGATGCTGGCCGCATTACCCCTTTGGACCGCAAGTGCGATCCGCTGGGATAAATACGTACCAGCTCTTGGGTCCCCAGAGGTGTCGATCAACCGGGAAGAAAGGGCCATTATGAAACACTTAATGCCTTAATAAAATCTTATAAAATTGCATTAATACGCAAAAGCTCGTCATTGTTTGAGATTTGCCTTTATTTTCTCAGTAGAGAAAGTGTGTGGGAATTCGAGCCAATCCCAGCGCCTGAAGAATGGTCGCTATTTCCTGAAGCGGCCCCACTTCCGCTCTAAGTGCTCTAACGTTTTTATATATAGCTCCTATTTGTACGCTGCTAACTACCGCCCTAGTTACCATCCATTTTTATTATTTGAGAATTAGGGTTTGGTTGTCCGATGATTTGGCATTAGGGTGAAGACCAAAAAGTTGCACCTTAACGCAGGTAGTAAGAATTACTATTAACTTTTTCCATTGTGACACGAAAATCAATCATACTAATAATTCTGAATGTTTTAAAGTATATTAATAATCGTCCAAAACAATTTTGTGGTGTGTTACCTAGTTTATTTAGCATGGTATTGGAAAACCAAGGTATACGACAGGAAATAATTTATTTAGCCTTTTTTAATTTTTTTTTAATTAGTTTGCCGTCTTTTAAGGTAGAACTGATTAAACAAACTTCAATTTAAAAATAAATAAATAAAATAAAAATTTCAATTCAACTGGATAAACTGAAGAGAAAGATATTGTTTTTGCTTGAGTACAAAAGGCAGTACGTACCTATCTTCATTTTTGTCACTAATAGAAAATTGCAATGTAAAAGTGGAATAAATTAGAGTAGGTAGATTATCTTTGCCGTAAAGCTATAATCTAACGACATATTAAACACATTCGTTATCAATACGACATCTTGTGCAATATTCAATTTCACGAGGCAGGTCTATCGTAAGTATACTTTATAGTGCTTTAAATTAGAAGAATCTACTTTAAGACGACACACCAAAAGATGTTTCTACAAAAATAGTTAATTGGTATATTTTTTATTTCACACTGACCACTGATAGAACTCTATCTCACCAAATGGTAAATGCAGATGACTCACTGCTCTACTAACAGTGAGTTATCCTTTTTTTTAATTAAGTTTTTTGTAAATTACTTCTATTGAGTTAATTTTGTTGCATGCTGTATCGTATTTGGACCCTATTTAAAAAGTCACTTGAATTTAATGGTTACAGTAGCTACGTCATTTTGTCACAGAACGTGCAAAACTATAGAAAAAAAGTTACGTTTTGAATAGGTACCTATTTAAGATTTTTGGTAGCGAAACCGGTGCATGCCTATTCGACGAAATATTTATTTGAGAACCTATCAATTGAAGCAAAGCTTAGTACCTGTTTCTCAACTGATCCTCTTAAATTTACAAGGATCGTGTTTAAAACCTGAGATGAGATTTTGCGCCCTTAGGTGGTAATTTAGATACAACCATAAAACGGCAGCTGGACGATGAATATTATGTTAAGATCTGCAAACTGATTACTGAGAAAAAGAGGTTTGATAAACGGGCCACTTATCAATTTGCCGAAGGCCAGATCGGTGGGAACCCTACAGACAAGAAAATCACACTTTATGTTTAAAATATTATAAAGTGTTTGAACATCCAAGACAGACTATAATACTTAGGGGCTGTTTCACCATCCATTGATTAGTGTTAACTGACGGTTAAAAGTGATGCCGTCTCCGTCTATTCGATCAAAACAAATAGAGACGACATCACATTTAACCGTCAGTTAACACAAATCAATGGATGGTGAAACAGCCCCTTAATTTCCTACACAGTGAATACCACAGTCAAATACTTTAATTAAATACAGTTCGTCTAGCGCTACCGACCTATTTTAACACTGGCCAGTTAGAAAGCTGGCCGCTTTGGCATCCCTCAAAATTCAAATCACTAGTCGCCTTTTTTCTGTATTGCCGACAAGCAGTTGACAGCTTTATTAAAAAAATATACAACCATAATTTGTGCCTCAGATTTGTGCTGTTTATAAAATTGAGTACCTAATTGCGTTATACGGGAGTGGAGCGGAGTGTTGTGTATTTGTTTTAATATTTATATGTAAATTATTCATCACAGCCTAGATGTTACATGTCTCTTTGCTAAGATTTTTCTTGAGCTGAATGGCTTGCTGTGAGCAATCGACCGGACGGCTTAGTGATGATTTTGTGCACAGTTGCTTTGATTATATACAACACACAACAAATTGTGTTGTATATAATCAAAGCACAGTTGCTTCATGTAGCAGGTTAGATGTTTAAGTCATTTGTTTTTGTATGATTCTATCTCTGTTGGTTTTCCAATAAAGTAAAATAAAATAAAATAACTTAGGTACATTATGTATGAATTTCTGCATACTTATATATTTATAATCAAGAATAAGAATATTTTTTATTTACTTAATTTCATTGTCAAATCGATTATCGCATCACTTGATATCAAGATCACCCACTTCCAGAGACGGGTGGTTAGATATGAACTGTGGCAATATTAAATGTTTTGGAATTTTTTTCTTATAATATTTTTTGTAATCTAAACACTGAATTTCAATTCCTTTTCTTTAATTTCTTTTCTCATAAGACAGATTTAAAAACAACAGAAAACCTTATGTTTTTGTTTTGGAATGCAGAATGAAAACTACACATACCAACCTAATGATAACAAATATCAGTTTAATGTTTACCTTATTGTTTTTCTTTCAAGAAATTGAATAGGATTCAGCGCTCTACATCATCGAGGAAAACGCTCATAGCCAAAATTCAATACAAGCTTGCCTCATAAATCTCAAATGCCGTGTAATAAATCGGTTATCCGATTTATTTCCCACTGAAATGGCCTCGGGACCAAATTGGTTTTTGAATAACGATTCGGGTAAACACAATCGTTTCACAAATCCAAAATCGTTACGACCGAAATTATTAATGTCACATACAATAGGTGTTATAATAGTGGACCGCATTGGTTCATTAGAACGTAGTCATTTAAACGTAAAATAATAAGTATAAAATTGTGATCACTATACTAAAAGTGGAAGTCATAAAATGGGTAGGTATATTTAGTTTCATTAACTCCCAAAAGCTATTCGAAGTAAAAGTTATATTTGATAATGGACATAACTCGAATCCTTCTTAAACATCCCAATTAATGTGACATCCTCTCTGCTTATCAGGGTTGTTAATTAAGCAATATTATGAAAAGCTTATAAAACATTTCTCACAGACACTAATTTGGTAAAATAAAATCACACTCTCTAGCACGTTTTTTTTACCCTTTGCTCAATTTGTCAATGAGATATTAATTTAATATAATTTTCCTGCTAAGGTTTTTGACTTTTCTTGTTGGTATAAGAGCTACTGTTATTATCAAATTTTAAGTTTCTAGAACAACTGGAAGGATCTTGATTTTGATTCCCCGGCAATTTGTATGGAAGGACCTTTTATTGTCAATTTTTGACTGGACTGGCTAATAAGTTTGACTTTTTTCACTGCTCCAAGGGGTAGCAGATTTGTATACTTATTTTAGCTTATTAATTTTAGCTTTATAATTCCACGCGTTTCTGAGAAAAAGGGCTTTGACAGACGGACGGACGGACACAGACAGACAACAAAGTTATTCAGTAAGGGTTCCGTTTTTGCCAACCGAGGTACGGTACCCTTAAAATACAGCCGAATTGAGAGCTCCCTCCTTTTTTGAAGTCGGTTGTAACAAAAGGATGGTTCCTAGATTTCATGCACGAATTCATTATTAATTCTAAAGAACCTATCGGCTTCATTAGGATTAGATTGTCAATGACATTTTTAATTATACGTCATGACTCAAATGTGTCTTACGTTACACTAGCCACTAATCCCATCCTACTATATATACTACCATCCCAGCCTATATACGTCCCGCTGCTGGGCACAGGCCTCCTCGCAAAACAAGAGGGCTTGGGCCATAGTTCCCACGCGGGCCCAGTGCGGATTGGGAACTTCACACGCACCATTGAATTGCTTCGCAGGTTTTTGCAGGTTTCCTCAAGATGGTTTCCTTCACCGCAAAGCTCGGCTCGCACCTCTGAGTTTTTCGAAATTCATGTGCGGAATTACATTTGAAATTAACTATACATACTAATTATTTATTATATTTATTAACTAGCTTTTGACCGCGGCTTTGCTCGCGTAGAATTGGTATGTAGCTTAAACCTTTTTGATCCCACAGGAACAATACATTATTTCGGGATAAAAAGTAGCCTATATTTCATGCAAATCGGTTCAGTAGTTTTTGCGTGCAAGAGTAACAAACATCCAAACACCCATCCATACAAAGTTTCGCGTTGATAATATTTTGTATTAAGATTTAATATATTTTTTTATTAATATTATAAATGCGAAAGTTTTTAAGTCTGTTTGTTTGCTACTTCATCACGTCTAAGCCGCTGAACTGATTTAGATGAAATTTAGTATACAGACAGTTTGCGTCCCGGAGAAGGACATAGGATATTTATTACCCCGGAAAATTGCAGTTCCCGCGGGATAGTGAAAACTAAATTGTACGCGGACGGAGTCGGGGGTAACGGCTTCATTAGATAAAACACACAAATTAGAATAAGTCATTGCAAATTATTATTATTATTTTTTTATTCGACTGGATGGCAAACGAGCAAGTAGGTCTCCTGATGGTAAGAGATCACCACCGCCCATAAACATCTGCAACACCAGGGGTATTGCAGATGCGTTGCTAACCTAGAGGCCTATGATGGGATACCTCGAGTGCCAGTAATTTCACCGCGTATTTTTATTATAGCAATATTCAAAATGAAAATTAACAATCAACATCATAGATTAATTTGAACAATGTCAGAGTTAAATTGCGAGTTAAAATAAGTAAAGCTATCCCGGCACAACTTAGTATAATGATGAGGATGATGTGTTCCTGTGATCCCTCACTGGGGACATAGGGCTCGTAGAAGATTTTTCCATTTGGCTCGATCTTGCGCGGCTTCTTCCGGCTCTTCCCAGCCAAGACCTATTGAGCCAGCTTCCCTCTCAACTGAGCGCCTCCACGTGGTCTGAGACCCTGTATATCTTTCATTTTTTCTCGGAGAGTAAATAGATTAGGCCTTTATTCTTAATAAAATAAGTGTCTGGCACCAAGAAAATTAAGGTTTTAATTATGAAAAATGTATACGTGTCTATGAAAAGTTCTCGGAATTAGCTGGGCCGCTGAAGTGTCGGCCATTAATCATTCAGGGTTCGCGCGAAAAAGGCCTTTCATAAAAATATATTAAAAGTTTCCTCCTCGTCATGCTGGATTCCCTCGCCTTGTATGTTAATTCTTGGTCATAAAATTTGATATTTCTCGCTTTATGCCAGTAGGCCAATTTGAGGACGTAAGTAATAAAAGCTGAATTAACATATATTTTTCACACTTCACTACACATAGACAAAACGTGGATAATGACGGTGACAATAAGACCGTACCTATACATATAGCGTTCCTATTATAATTTGACTTTCAAACTTTATATATCCACTTGGTTTGATTTGCTTATGAAATATTTGTGCCTTTCATACCGCGAGGAGTCCTGTGTCCCGCAGTGGGACCTATGGACGCTGGGAGGAGGGGGTTGCACAAACGCACGACAACCTCATTTAACCATAAAAAAACAAACCCCATTGCGATGAAAGTAAATATCCATGTCCCTCATTCATCTTACAGTAAGGACAGATTATGATACATGTATTGCATTAAAGCTGACCCGGTAGAGTGTTCCCTGAAGCCCCAGGGACTGATCCGGAAGCATTTCCGTAGTAACTAGTTAGCGGTCCCGGGGTAATGCGACCTATTAGCAAAGCTCTTACTGCGCAGTCAATTCTTTAGCGGTCGTTCGGCGAAGTTGGTTAATGAACGAGCTGTGTTGTTGGAGTTTATTGTTGCAACTAAGTTTTCGAGAGGACGAACAAGGGTAGATAAAAATAAATACAAAGTAGAAAAAAAAGTTAAGGTCAAACTCATCAATTTATTACATTGAAGTTTGGCGTGAGGTTTACTTGTGTAGATGATATTATACACACATAGCTCGTAGGTGCTTGTTTTCGTAAATCGCGCAGCAGGCTTTTATATCATTTTAAAATAAATTTATGGGTTAAAAAATATTACGGACTAAACATTACCTGTACATTTATAATAAAATTGTTTTATTGGCAATTACATTCTAATAAATGAGAAAAAATATGATTAAGTAGACCGATTTAGACATAATGTAGAATGGTATTTCAATAATAATAACTAATATTTTGATACATGTGATGTCTTTATGTATTAAAAGACTATATGTTCTATTATAAAATATTAAAGTTACATCGTCAGTGGTGGGTTATAATGGCATTATTTCGCATGAAAATCAGCTCTGACGTGTATTTTTGTAAAACCTCACCAACGAAATAGTTTGGTAAAAAAAAATTGCTGATGGAAATAAATTAAAATTACAGTTATGCATCAGAGTAAGAGTTTATTCATACGTTACATTAGTTTTTCTTGAAAACCTCAAAACCACTGAATGGCCAACTTTTTGTTTGCACGCTCTTTAACAACGCAATTCAGAAAAATCGGGTACAGGGGACATTAAATGTAAATTCTCATTTAATATTTCTTTTAGTTTGCGGCGCAGGGTTTTGCCTCTAGAGTTTCTTGGTATTTTCGCGATAAACATGATGCCACCTTGAAGTTCCATATATGCTGTGACCTGGAATAGTATTGACATTAAAAACATTAATATTAACAGCTGTGATAATAGTATCAGGTTCTAATGAATGTAGTTGCTGAAGCAATTCCTCTGTGATTGTAGGTATACCTATTTGTTATTAGATTTTAGACAAATCGAGGTTTTTTAACCCGAAATTTAGTACTAAGAAGGTCTTTTTTTTGAGCTGGGCTGATAAAATATGCTTCGAAGAGCTCGACCTTTTAACAACGTTGGAGTCTTGAAATATATGTAGGCCTTTACGAAAGGTTATAGCCATTTTATGGACTGAAGCCTTTCTAATAATGTTCAATTCGAATGCTGCCATAAATTTGTTATGTATTTAACTGGACGTCTTCATAGTCTACTTCTACGGACACATAGTCTACTTTTATCTCAAAATTCCCACGGAATAGGGATAAATCCCAAAATCTCAACTGATACGTTTAGAACCACGAAAAACACACACTTGTTTTTATGCAAAGTTAGTAAAACCACGATATTTTTTGGGAATTCCCACGAGATATGTAGATAAATCCCGTAATTTCAATTCGACTGCCAGAAATTTGATATGTGAATAGTTGGACGTCTGGCTTAATACATAATTATGTAGGCGAATTTTATATATTTTATGTCTTTTATTCCAACAAAAACATGCTGTAAAATCGTGCCAAGCCAAGTCTCGATTGAAATAATTTGCTCATAAAAAGTAGTAATATCTCATAAACAGCCAAGCTTAGGAGACAAGCCTAGTTTATAAGTATAGTTTTTTTTGGGAACTATGTTTTCTGTCACTTAAATTTAGATTTGTCACTAAACTGCGATACCCTAATTATTATATCTATCCCTAAGAAATATATTGGTCATCGAATTAATCAAATCTGTCTCTAAGTATGAGTAATCAGATTAATGTAAACCTGTATCCTAAATAATAGTTTGATCAACAAAATTTGATCACCAAAATAATAGATCTGTCACCTAATAAATAGATCAGTTCCTTAATTCGATGCTTCTACCTATTTTACTATGGCAGGTGTGGTTAGGTACGACGACGAGCGAAGCGAGGAGGAGTGTTAGGTAGAACTGCGACCCTCAGTGCGCAAGCCGAGCGAGCGTAGCGAGCGTGTCGCGGCAGTGGCCGGCGAAGTGCCAGAACCGAACATTTTTGCTAATACCAGTATGATGAATATAAATGTTTGTAGTAGGTACGAGTACTTGAGTCTTGGATGTTTGTATGTAAGTATATAATGTATGTATGTCTACCCGTTGTTTAGCACCCATAGAACAAACTTTGCTTAGTTTGGGGCTGAGTCAATTGGTGTAATTTGGGATAAGATATTATTATTATTATATCATTCATTGTATATCATTATCGTCAAATTTCAGTTCAATTATTTGATGATCAATATTATTTTCCAGTGATTATACTTAATTAATTTTTAGGAAGCCATTTCTATATCGTTTGGTGATTCAGTTTCAGTGACACATCTATTATTTTGGAACCCAATATAATTATTTGATGATTAATATTATTTCCGAGTAACTTTTAAATAATATTTAGGTAACCGTTTTAACCTTTTAACCGCCAATACGTTTTCATTCGTACGTGCCCGTCTCGCCACCTAAATTCAAATTCAAATTCAAAATTATTTATTTCGTCAACACCCAAACTATACGACATTTTTGACTATAATTTAATGTCATCATTTTTTGTGTGTCATAATTTTTGTCTTATAATTCAGACAATGGCCGTTAAAAGGTTAATATTATTTGGTGATTCAATTTAGGTGACAGATACTATTTTAGGAACAAATATTATTTGTTAGGTCGCCAAAAAAGCATATATTAGGTGATCAATAAAATCATACCCTTAATAATTATATTAGCTCCGAGAGAATAAGCTCTTGAATAGAATAGGGCTTGGGGAGTAAAAGGCTTAATAGGCTTTAAACCCTCTAGGCGAGTCTTTTGAAAAATTGCTATGAAGCTCGAGTCATTTGGAACTTTGGAACATTCATCATCATCATCATTAGCCCGAAGACGTCCACTGCTGGACAAAGGCCTGCCAACGCTTCGTCTTCCGGTTCGTGGTCGCCACTCGAGGACTTTTCTCCCCCAACGGTTATCGGTCGGTTTGGAACATTAATTCTATTTAAATATTTATTTATCGGTTCATATCTTAAACGCTGTTCTATGCTTACAAAAGTAAACTCTTCCTAGCAAACCTGGAATGGCATAGTAAGATATATGTGTTTACCTGGTCAGACACAAATTTTTTCAATTCATCTTCTGACACATCAGCTCCTGGTTTTTTCACAACAAAAGCCATAGGAACCTCTTCGACGACCGGCACCGGTCTTCCTATTACTCCAACATCTAGTACAGCCGGGTGTTCCAGTAGGATATTTTCTACTTGAACTGGTGATATCTTGAATTTAGGAGTAAATTAATGAAGTTTTAATTTATATGTGCAAAAGTTGCTCGACAACGTTTGGCTGATTTTAAGTGTGACCTATCTACTTCAAAAATAAAATAAAATAGGTAAGGTAACCTTTATGGGATTACTCGCTTGTCCGACGGCCACAAAGTTTGCTTCGCAGTTGAAATGGGGTTCTATTATAATAAACAATTTAATTCTATTATAATATATGTTCTATAATAATATTCAATTCAATTATAATAAACAAGGATTGAAATTTATTGTTAATAATTTATTTTAATAACCAATTAATTACTTATCGTCATTTTGTAATAAATAAAATCATCTCATGATGTCGTAGCAGAAACATTAACCAGAACAGCTTATAAAAAATTGTTGAAAAAAAGTATTTTGACGGAAATCTTGGATTTGTTTGAGAAAAGCACTATACAAGTCTCGGCCGCGAACAGTCGGTATCATATCTCTATAACCTACTCGGCCGGCTATCCCCTATTTCGCGGCCTCTCCTGTAATATAACATACCTTTACTCCTCTATAATTAATGACGTCTGTTAGTCTATCGATGAGGTAAAAATATTTCTCTTCGTCGTAATAGCCCAAATCTCCAGATAAATAAAACCCTTCCTCATCTAAATAGTTGGTCCTCTCAATGTCTATATAACCTTTCATAATAGAAGGACCTTTTATGCAAATTTCTCCGGGTTGATTTGGACCTAAAATTGCTCGCGTTTTGATATCCACGACCTTAAAAGATTAGAAAAGCATTACATTAAGGATAAAGACAAGTTTAACCGAAGGTATCAAAATATTGTGATTTTAGTCAAACGTAAAGTAAAGCAACAAATAGTTTCTGTCGGCAATTTTCTGATGGGCTTGACTTACAAAGCCCTCGTTCAGTGACTTCAGGATTCTTTGTTCGTAATTCATTTGTTTATCGCTCTTAAGACACAAAATACTATTTATCAAGGATTACACAATGGAGGGAAACATTGATTTTGTTCAGTGACTTACTTTTGCAATTATGCCCGGTGAAGCTAAGCCCACACTTCCAGGTTTATATTCTCCCCATAATTCGGACATGGGCTCTCCGCATTCACACAGCCCGTAGCCTTGAATCACGCTCTTCAACTTTTGGAAGTCTGTAACAACCGTGTAAATTAAATCAGGGTAATACACGATTTCACGAGTAGTCAAGTTCAAAGTGCAGTCATATTTAAGCGGTTGCCTTGCGTCAAACGTAAAGCAACAAATAGTTTCTAAATTTTCTGATCAAGTGACTTCCTGTTTATCGCTCTTAAGACACAATTCATTACATTAGTATTAATTAGTGTAAAGTGCCCGGTGAGTGGACACATTGGACATGTCGTCACACATCCTTACTTTCAATGAAAGATATTTGTAAATATAGGCTTAGTCAAGTAAGTCATTATTTTAATTAAGGACGTATTTGAATTGTATGGGTACATGTGTGAAATGATTTAAAAATTATTTGTAAGAAATTTGGTTAGTTTTTGAAATAGTTGATAGTCTCGATTCTAATTGGGAAGGAGCGGCACGTAAATATTGATAGTCACGGAATCGAAGTAAGTAAATCATCTTCACGGAATCGAAGTAATTGTCAGTTGAAAGGCTGTTGAGGACGTATACGATATATACTTGGGTAGAAAAGATGACGTCCACCTAAAATGAAATGAGTATTTGATCAGGTAGTTTTCAATATCAAAAAATTACATATATAATTAAGAAATGTTATATTTTTTTTAATATCTCTTGTATTCGACTAACCTCACAATCTCGTAAAATCTGTAAAGCAATCTTCGCCGAAAAATTTGACGAGTATACAACTTTTCTTCCCAATAATAGAAATTTAAACGTCTTAAATGTATAATAATTAACTCCTAGTGTATTCGCCATAAATGCTGTTCTCAGAGATGGCAATTTGCTGAAACTAAATACAATATAAATTAACTGTGGCAGAGTACGCTGTGATCTTCCATAAAATATTTTTTCTGCTCCTGTGCTTTTATTCGACAGTTAAAGACTCACGAACATGAATGCAGTAGTATGCACCGTGTTCTTCTTGTTTCCGTTAACATCGACAAATGGCTCACTTCATTAATAATAAAAAGTACCTGGTAATTAACTTTTTCTCAAACATCCAAGGAAAAGACGTCCTTATCTTCGTGATAATAGAACGCGAAGTACGGCTTTATATAGCACTTATGAGTATTAGTTTCGTATTGAAGATTCGTACTAATTTACAGGCTCGGCCTAGTTTGAGGACCGCCAAATATTTCTTTTTTGTATAATTTATGTCTAATGTTTTAAGCGAATAAATGATTATTATTATTATAATTTTAAATTAGAGGACAATAATGGAGTTTCATATAACATTGGTGGCCATGGCCAGCAACGAGATTGTCTTTTGTTTCAGTGGGTTTTATTTCTTTTATTGACTATCTATGGTATACTGCTGATTAAGCAAAAACTAGCACACTTAGTCTGTAATTCTGTATAGAAAAGTCCTCGTAGTAAGTAAAACTTTAAAACAGTGTGCCAATGTAATTTGCATTAAATATTTATGAATATGTATGTTGAGTATGCTTATTATTTCCTTGGATTTATTTGAAAAATCAAAAGGACTATACAAGCCGCGAACAGAGATTGTCGGTCTCGTATTTTTAAACTACTTGCGCACTATTGGTCTAATAGGTTTTTTTCCGAACATAATATAAGTATGTTATGAAGTCATTATTATAGGTCAAATTGTAAAATTAACAAACTTGAGTAGTGATATTGCTATGACACAGAAAGAAACTTACTTTTTAACTGTCTTTCACAAAAAAAAAATATAAAATTGAAAAACACTTTAGTTCGGACTTTAAAAAGCCGTCATAAATTAAAAACATTTTACTTAATTATATACCTAAAGCTTTGATTATCTTATAATAAATTGTAAAATACTAGTGGCTTGGAGAAATTAACTACATTTAGGGGCTGTTTCACCATCCATTGATTAGCTGGCGGTTAAGTGTGATGCCGTCTCTATTTGTATTGTTCGAATAGACGGAGACGGGATCATATTTAACCGTCGGTTAACGCTTATCAATGGATGGTGAAACAGCCCCTTAAACTGTTAAATGTTTACTTAAAGTATGGCATCAATTAAAGAAAGTGACATTTTGTCAGTTTTAATTCTAAAAAAATGGCAATGAAGTGCGTTTTTACGTAATTGATATGTAAACAGAAACTATTCGAATAAAAATGCTGTATATGGATAAAGTTTCCAAACAGAGGCCGTATTGCCTAAAGTTTCTAACGCTCGCGATCGCAATCAAATGATAGATTTCGCATACAAAAATTGATATTTGATTGCGATTGCGAGCGTCAGAAACGTTAGGCAATACGGCCTATCAAACCATTGGGAGTTTGGTCTAACAATAGTTGCATAAAATACTGATTTTTAATATTTACGCATGTGGTAAGCTAGTAACTATGCAGCCGGAGTGAGTTATTTGGACGCCTTTTGGCATGCCTGTTGTACCGGACGAGTACAATATCAGTGCCGTGTCCGTCTTCCCTTCAACAGTGACTGGTTCAAAAGTGTCCACATCTACGTCTTCTGAAGCTACTAAAGTCTTCAAGGAAAGCTTGATATTTGGGATATCATCAATAGCAATAAAAGTCTCAATGCAGTCGTAACTCTTCAGAAGATCATTGTATGATTCCCAAAACGGCAAAGAGCAAATGAAATACTTTGGCTTCACCAAATTTAATTTATGTTTGAGAACAGCTGTAATAAAAGTTAAAATTACAATAAATTCAATGCTGTTTTTAATAGACAATGTTAAAATCGTCCGTCACTTTTGAAAAAACTCTTATCTCAAATCAATAAATCAACAAAATTTACCCCTGAAATGACGTCCAAAAAGTCCACTCAGGAAAATGATCGATCTTGAGGTACGAGTTTTTTTTTTAATAAGAAAGGAAGGATGTTCCAGTTAGTGTACCTTTTCCGATATTATCTTCGAATGTAGTGTATGCCGCTCCCGTAAACACCACCGCTAGTGCTGTAGGTATATAATTTAAAAAGTCATCAGATCCAAACGCGACCACATCTCCTCTCCGCACGCCGAGCTTTAAGAGAGCTACGGCTAGGTTCACTGCATACTGGTTCGCTTCCTTGTATGTCAATTTATCATAAGTTAGTCCATTTTCCTGTACATAAAATATTAATATTGCAGTTATATGAATTCTAAGAAGAACTAATGTGAGCTTGTTCCCGCAATTTAATAAATTGGTGTGACTAAGGGACCGGATTATAAGTTCACAGCACAGCAGCGCTCTCTATTGCCAACTACGAACTTCAGCCTCTACCACTGCGATGTGAAAAGCAAGGAGAAACCACTAGGTACACTATTCTCTCAAGAAAGTTGTCATGGAGGTTCGCGACTGATCCTACACCGTGACCATGTGTGGGTGACCATGGCCATTCATTCAAGAGTGTATATGTCGGCGGCCGATCGTAAAATCCACCAGATCATGAAATTCCTAGGCATATTGTGAAATGACACCATTTCATGATATGCCTAAAAGTTGGGCAGACATATCACGATATGCCTGAGAAACAATACGGCAGATCGATTAGAGCAACGCATTCGTCGATAATCTTAGCTTTATACCGGGCACATCGCAATATGCCGAAAAAAAGATAAATTTAGGTACGACGAGCGAAGCGAGGAGTGGTTAGTATGAATTGTGACAACAACGCACGAGCCGAGTGAGCGAAGCGAGCGTGCCGCGGCAGCGGCCAGCGAAGTGCCAGAACCGATATGGCGGCGTTTCATGATATGTTTAGGAATTTTATGATCTGCCTAAACTGGCCAAATCCTGAAATGGCGGCGTTTCAAGATCTGCCTAAACGTCACTAGGAAAATCGTCAAACTGTGAGTTTTGAACGATATGGCGGAATTTCGTGATCTGACGGATTTTACGATCGGCCGCCGACTTAACTAGGTATATAACGACTAATAGTGCTAGCGGTACGCCAAAAAATGCTGCACATGGTGTTAAAAGCATGAAAATCGGAACGATTGATCTTTAGGCCATAAGAATCAATTTGACCCTTAGCACGAAAAAAAAATCAATCATTGGTCACCAGGTCTCCAACCCTCAGCTACCTGTAGTTACTACTCTTACTATAAAGAGAACAAAGGCAAAGATTGAAAAAGAATTATAAACACAAAAATATAAAAATAATAATATGAGGCTATTACATATCATTTCAGGTATATTTTACAAATAATGATTCAACCGCATCATATCTGGAGGAGTCCAAACTTGGTATGTTTTGAAATAAATGAATAAATGATGAATTTGATGTTTTTTATTTTGATTTACAACAAGTGACTAAAATATAATGATGTGATATATTTTTAGAATTGGCTTAGTAAGTCCTTTCATCAGATACCACACACGATAGGTTTCAGAACAAAAAAAACATTTTTTCCATACAAAAAAAGATGAGGTCTTAACTATTCTCCTTTTTTGTTTTTTTTTTCGTGCTATCGGTCAAATAGACTCATATGCCCTAAAGATTAATCGTTCCGATTTTCATGCTTTTAACACCATGTGCAGCATTGTGCTGAATTTCGGGGCGTACACTTTAAGAAAATAAGAGTTGTTTACACGAAATAAATTATTTGTATTTTATTTTATTCTTGGCTATTGTATTATATTCTATAGACTATAGAACATAGTTTGTTACATTTGCCCTAAATTTTAATGACTATTCTAATTTAAGAAGAGGAAAAGTATTCTTACCAAACAGACGTTGTCACTTTTTACAGCACGGAGATGATCTAACATGTATTTACCAAAATTTAAATGGTTCGGCATATTAAAATTTTGGTCACCGTATATGTACATTGTCACGGCCTGTTCACTGATCTATTTAATCAGTCGGAAAAATAAAGACACAGCGTAGCTCGACTTGTTGAGTTGGCTGACAAGATAATAAAGAGCCACCGATGACGAAACCAGGTATTTATAGTAACGACTCGCATCACTTAAACATTTTTTTCTACTCCTGTACTTTTATTAAGAATCGGTTTTTAGATTGTAGCTCCTCCAGGCATTTTCAATGCGTTTATCAATTTCTTTGCCTTGTCTGTTTTCGAAGGAGACTATCTGGCCCAAGTATTTGTCGACATATTATATTACCTGCCCATCTAACGCTCGACCGCTACCCTACATTTGACGCTATTCGTCATTAACTGTGTCTTTAACCGATTCATCGCAAGTCCAACTTCAAGACTTGCCGTGCTCAGTTGTGGAGCATAGGTATGTTTCCAGTTCCACTGCCGATGTAGAGAAGAGAACAATGTCATCAGCAAAACGAAGGTTAGTCAACATTTTGCCTCCAACATCAATTCCCTTGTTGCCAAGAGACCGCCAATGTCTTAAAAACCTTTTCGAGACAGCTGGTAAACAGCTTAGGAGACAGTGGGTCACCCTGTTTTACTCCCTTCGGTATCGCAAAAGTTGGACCCGGTGAATGAAGTTTTATGCTTGCTGTGCTTTTGCGATAGATTGCGCCAATGAGTTCAACATAGGCAGGCTCTATCTGTTGATTACGTAGTGCAGATATTATTCACTTGGTTTAAGGAGTGAAGGTGGTCTATTGTGGAGAATGATGGTCGGAAACCAGCCTGTTCTGGACGTTGGTGTTGATCCAGTAGTGGGCCGATCCGGTTATGTAGGGTTTTAGTGAACAGTTTGTACAAGTGGGACACCGAGCTAATAGGTAATATATGATTATTTATGACGGTTTTGTCGCCTTTCTTGTGCAATAATATTATATCTATGGCAGAAAAGTTGAGGAATTGAGCCAGTTTGCAATATGGTGTTAAATAAGTTGAAAATATGGGGTAGTAGGATATCTTTGCTTATTCTTAAGGCTTATGTCGTGATGCCATCTTCTCCAGTACTTCTCTGGTACGGCATACTTTTTAGAGCTGTAAGTACTTACCTCATGTCCTGTTACTAAAGGAATATTATTAGAGCAGCTAAAGCGGGAGTGGGTGTCGCGAAATGGATCAGACTTGTAAAAATTTGAGGCAATCTGTATGACCTTGTCTCTACTAGAATGTTTCACACCATTAACGTCTCTTAGAGTAGTTATCCAAGGTTTCTTCTGGTGATTCCTTGCCTAGCAACTCTCAGAGACGTTTGTTTATCTATCGCTACCTCGACTTTTGTTATGGTTTCTTAAAAAAAATACTAAATTTGTACTTTAATATGTCGTAAAAATTTAAGCAATCAGATTTATATTTTCGAAATGTATGATGACGTGTATAATTTTCTTTACTTAAAATGTACCTACCTTGTTTTTACCGTAAAGGGTAGGATAGGATTGGATTGATGTACGAAGTAGTACAATTATTATTTGTAAAGTAGGTAGGTACTCAATAGAACATTTTAAGATTTTTTTTTATATTTGTAAGGGTACAGTCAGCGTCATATAGTACGTAGCAGTCAAGATCACCAAATACTTGGAAACATCAAAATAGTCATTAACATTGACCCAATCAGAGCGATCAAATTGCTCAGGACATCCATCGTGTACAAATAAATCGGAGCACATCACCACTGGTAGCGTAGCAGCCATAATATCCAAAAGTATGGGACACACTAGAAAACCAAGCTTTATTTAAAAGGTTTAAGGTTTAATCTCGAGTTGAGTGCGAAATAAATTAACACGTCATAAGATTCGACTTTTTGTTTTTGACAATCACCGAAAAGAGTACCAACTTGTCAGTGATCGTTCCGTCTCTTTCATTTGGAGCCTGACGGGTTTTCATTTCACATTTTTATTTACATTGTCAGAATTTCGGATTAACGGATTTACTTTTTAATATGGCTTGAATTGGCCAGTATAATTACATTATAAAAGAGTTTTGAATTCATTAAAAAGGTAATGACATGATTGACATGTGCATTTTGCACCAAGAGACTGAAAATGGAACACCGTTCACATTGTATTAAAGAGGATTAGCTAACTGGATCATTGGACCGTACACGGTTTGTAATAAAGTCAATTTTCCTGTGTTGTCCCATACTTTTGGCTGCTACGGTACTAATGTCGGCTTGAATGTTATAAAGTATTTAGCGACGTGGGTGCTCCGGTATATTTGTACACGATGGATGTCTCGAACAATTTGACCGCTTTGACTGATTCACTGGTAATGACTATTTTGTATGTTTCCAAGTATTTGGTGATCTTGACTGCTACGTACTATATGACTCTGACTGTACACCCGCCATTCTGACTCTTACGTCAAATCCTGTATTAGGTACCTTTATGATCCTCAAAGAAGATAAAATATAAAAAGCTAACTCACGCTTTTCTCAATCTTTGAGTTACCTAACGATTCGGTAAGTATCTTCCGCTCATAAAAATCATAGTAGTCTACACCCCGTAACAAATGTATTATCGAACAAACTGAGTCGTGACCCACTATGGAACCTTTTCTTAGGAAAAGTCATAGTGACATCGCATTGCTTGACAAGGGAATTCATATACAAAATACACCCTAGCGGTGGTAGTCCGTAGCTCAGTTCCACTGTACACTACATTTATATGCAATTCCTCACTCTCGGTAATTTATCTACCGCGAGAACGTTCTGCGGTGGATCAGGAATCAAATGGTTCGACTGTACTTATGTAATACACATAAGGATTCTACGTTTCCTTTTGCGGATAACGGAACTCTTCACCTCCACAAAACAAACGAAGTGACGTGCTCTGAAGAAAAACCAGCGACAAATCTACTTGATTTTTGATTCCGTTGCAGAAGGATTAATTTTAAGTTGAATGTTGCTCATGAACCCCCGACGCAAAAAGAGGGGTGCTATAAGTTTGATCGCTATGTGTGTCTGTATGCCTGTGTGTCTCTGTGTGTGTCTGTCTATCTGTGGCACCGTAGCTCTTAAACGGGTGGATCGATTTGAATGCGGTTTTTTTAATTGAAAGCAGGTTTTCTAGCAATGGTTTTTAGATATGTTTTATCAAAATCAGTTCAGCCGGTTTTGAGATATTGAACTTTGAAGTGACAAAGTCGAGGGTTTTCCAACTTTTTGTTGGTTAGGTTATGTATAGATGTCCATGGTGTGTGAGGCATTACATTGGCTTGGCTGTTACGACTAGATGACTGGCGGTGAAGAGGTTACAATCTAAAGCTATTAATAGGCTACAGACTTATCGTAAACAACTTTAAAAAAATATGAAATAATCCACATATTCCACAATTCGATACACTTACGTTCGTATTCTAACTTTGTTTAAACAAGTGTGTGTGTTCTTAATAAGCTTAGCTATCGTAAGGTCGCGGGTGAGCAAGGAAATTCTTTTAGTTCATTGATATGGACCTCCGCAAAGTAACGCCTGATTCAATAAATTATTTAAACAAGTGTTTTCTAGACACGAATTGATTAATTATCCATTAAGTAGAAACCAGCTAAAGTGCACTCTGTTTTTTAACTCGATACCTACTTTTTGGCTATGTCAATCATCCGTGCCTCGAAAGTCCCGGGGTATGTCATATGCGTTTTTGAGCTCTACCTTGACAGTTTTTGCACCGTAGTAAAAAAACATCAAGGCAGTAAGTATATAGTAGGTTAAAACACCGGTATTAAAGCGACACATATTTTTACACTCCCTTTATTGCCTCGAACTCAAACTAACTTAAAAACTGTAAGTGTAACTTAAAACCTGTAATTTATTTAACTGTCCTTTACGACCACCAAATATTTCACCGTCAATTTTGATTTCTTTAGACCGCAACCTATGGAACAACATGATTTTCTTGTTCTCTGAAACGGCCTAATTTATTTCCATAAAAAGAAGTTAAATTTTTCTATACGACCCATTGAAAGCAAAATTTGTGATGATGTTACCTTTACACCCTTGTGAACCAAAATAAGCCAAGTTTACTAAGGTCTTAAAATCTGATTCAATCCTTGTGTTCCACCAGGGCGTATAGCGCATGTATCTCTGTAACCTACAGTTTGCATCCAGTTGGCGTATATCAACAAAAACTACAAGAAATTCTAAGCTCTTCGTCAATAGGAGACTTTTATGTAACACTAGAAACAACAGAACTGTAATTTTTTTAATTATTTTTTCCTTTTTTTGTTTCTTCTGATAAGTTCTTTTTTGTGCTTTACGGCCTTTGAGTCCCAAGGTATCGATATATTTGTTTAGTATTAAAAATACAATAGTGACAATTAATACGGTATTTGACTATTTTGTATATGTTTTATAAATTAAAACTTCACAATGCCTGTTATCGAATAGAAAAACAATTTTTAAGCTACCTTTACAAATAACAAAGTTATAAAGGTTTGAAATTCAAGATTAGACAGAGTAAGACATACTGGCATGTGACGTCACACGCCAGTACCACCATACTTGCTGCATAGAGAAAAGCGTTTGAGAAAGAGACAGGTGTATAGATTTTTCAAAAAATCACTTTAAATCCAATTTTCAACCGATTTAAATTTTCTCTTCATTAAACACTATCTGTATATCTATATTTTCGTAATAATAATTATTAAGATATGGCAAAATCAAGAGTTGTCAAATACCGTATTGCATTGCCAAAAATATGGTGCTAAACTTAGCAAATTTTTCGATATTAGGATATCACCAATTTAGTTTTACCTGTTTTCTGTAATCAAGTCTTAGAAGTCAAATTTGATTCATTTTCAGTGGTCAGATTGACGAGAAATTTGGCAAAATTATGCCAGCTCTCTTATTCTGAGAGGAGGCCTGTCCTCAGCTGTGGGACGTTTTAAGCTGGGATGATAATGATGCAAGTTTAATGACAATACAATAATCTAGTCGTGGAATTCTGGTGGTATGCTGGTAAAATGGGTAGGTATATTTAGTTTCATTAACTCCCAAGAGCTATTCGAAGTAAAAGTTATATTTGATAATGGACATAACTTGAATCCTTCTTAAACATCCCAAGTAATGTGACATCCTCTGCTTATCAGGGTTGTTAATTAAGCAATATTATGAAAAATTTGGTCAAATAAAATCACACGTTTTAGGGAAAACGTCCGCGGCTTTTTTCAGGGACTATCAATGCTAGAAAGCTGTAATTTTGAACGAATATATATTTAGATATACAAAGACAAAACAAAATACACACAAAACAAAGACAAAATGGTACAATAAATAATTCAAAATCAATTTTTTTAGAGTACCTCCCATAGACATAAAGTGGGGGTGATTTTTATTTCTCATCCAACCTTGTAGTGTGGGGTATCGTTGGATATATATTTTAAAACCAATAGGGATTTGCTAAAACGATTTTTCGATAAAGTGATCTGTTTGCAAAATATTCCACTTTAAAGTGCAAATTTTCATTAAAATCGAGCGTCCCCCCTCTCTAAAATCTAAACCAGTGGGTAGAAAAATTTGAAAAAAAGAGTAAATACCAGCCTAAGGTATAATATATACCTAAACTTGGAATATTCCGTACAAAATGCGAAATCCTTAGAAAAATATGACTTAATTTTTTCGTAATGGCTACGGAACCCTATTTCGGGCGTGTCCGACACGCTCTTGGCCGGTTTTTTACCCTTTGCTCAATTTGTCAATGAGATATTAATTTAATATAATTTTTCTGCTAAGGTTTTTGACTTTTCTTGTTGGTATAAGAGCTACTGTTATTATCAAATTTTAAGTTTCTAGGGCAACTGGAAGGATCTTGATTTTGATTCCCCGGCAATTTGTATGGAAGGACCTTTTATTGTCAATTTTTGACTGGACTGGCTAATAAGTTTGACTTTTTTCACTGCTCCAGGGGGTAGCAGATTTGTGTACTTATTTTAGCTTTATAATTCCACGCGTTTCTGAGAAAAAGGGCTTTGACAGACGGACGGACGGACACAGACAGACAACAAAAGTTATTCAGTAAGGGTTCCGTTTTTGCCAACCGAGGTACGGTACCCCTAAAATACAGCCGAATTGAGTGCTTCCTCCTTTTTTGAAGTCGGTTGTAACAAAAGGATGGTTCCTAAATTTCATTCACGAATTCATTATTAATTCTAAAGAACCTATCGGCTTCATTAGCATTAGATTGTCAATGACATTTTTAATTATACGCCATGACTCAAATGTGTCTTACGTTACACTAGCCACTAATCCCATCCCACTATATATACTACCATCCCAGCCTATATACGTCCCGCTGCTGGGCACAGGCCTCCTCGCAAAACAAGAGGGCTTGGGCCATAGTTCCCAGGCGGGCCCAGTGCGGATTGGGAACTTCACACGCACCATTGAATTGCTTCGCAGGTTTGTGCAGGTTTCCTCAAGATGTTTTCCTTCACCGTAAAGCTCGGCTCGCACCTCTTGAGTTTTTCGAAATTCATGTGCGGAATTACATTTGAAATTTACTATACATACTATTTATTAATATTTATTTAATATATTTATTAACTAGCTTGTGACCGCGGCTTCGCTCGCGTAGAATTGGTATGTAGCTTAAACCTTTTTGATCCCACAGGAACCATACATTATTTCGGGATAAAAAGTAGCCTATATTTCATGCAAATCGGTTCAGTAGTTTTAGCGTGCAAGAGTAACAAACATCCAAACACCCATCCATACAAAGTTTCGCGTTTATAATATTTTTTATTAAGATTTAATATTTTTTTTTTATTAATATTATAAATGCGAAAGTTTTTAAGTCTGTTTGTTTGCTACTTCATCACGTCTAAGCCGCTGAACTGATTTATATGAAATTCAGTATACAGACAGTTTGCGTCCCGGGGAAGGACATAGGATATTTTTTACCCCGGAAAATTACATAGTTCCCGCGGGATAGTGAAAACTGAATTGTACGCGGACGGAGTCGGGGGTAACGGCTTCATTAGATAAAACACACAAATTAGAATAAGTCATTGCAAATTATTATTATTATTATTTTTTTATTCGACTGGATGGCAAACGAGCAAGTAGGTCTCCTGATGGTAAGAGATCACCACCGCCCATAAACATCTGCAACACCAGGGGTATTTATTGCAGATGCGTTGCTAACCTAGAGGCCTAAGATGGGATACCTCGAGTGCCAGTAATTTCACCGCGTATTTTATTATAGCAATATTCAAAATGAAAATTAACAATCAACATCATAGATTCATTTGAACAATGTCAGAGTTAAATTGCGAGTTAAAATAAGTAAAGCTATCCCGGCACAACCTAGCATAATGATGAGGATTATGTGTTCCTGTGATCCCTCACTGGAGACATAGGGCTCGTAGAAGAGTTTTCCATTTGGCTCGATCTTGCGCGGCTTCTTCCGGCTGTTCCCAGCCGAGACCTATTGAGCCAGCCTTCCTTTCAACTGATCGCCTCCACGTGGTCAGAGGCCGTCCTGGTCGTCTTCTGCCAGTAGATAGCTAACGGAGACCCTGTATATCTTTCATTATTTCTCGGAGAGTGGATAGATTAGGCAATCCTTTTTTCTTAATAAAATAAGAAAATTAAGGTTTTAATTATGAAAAATGTATATTCTCGGAATTAGCTGGGCCGCTGAAGTGTCGGCCATTAATCATTCAGGGTTCGCGCGAAAAAGGCCTTTCATAAAAATATATTAAAAGTTTCCTCCTCGTCATACTGGATTCCCTCGCCTTGTATGTTAATTCTTGGCCATAAAATTTGATATTTCTCGCTTTATGCCAGTAGGCCAATTTGAGGACGTAAGTAATAAAAGTTGAATTAACATATATTTTTCACACTTCGCTACACATAGACAAAACGTGGATAATGACGGTGACAATAAGACCGTACGTATATAGCTTACCTATTATAATTTGACTTTCAAACTTTATATATCTACTTGGTGTGATCTGCTTATGAAATATTTGTGCCTTTCATACCGCGAGGAGTCCTGTGTCCCGCAGTGGGACGTATGGAGGCTGGGAGGAGGGGGTTGCACAAACGCACGACAACCTCATTTAACCATAAAAAAACAAACCCCATTGCGATAAAAGTAAATATCCATGTCCCTCTTTCATCTCACAGTAAGGACAGATTATGATACATGTGTAGCATTAAATCTGACCCGGTAGAGTGTTCCCTGAAGCCGCAGGGACTGATCCGGAAGCATTTTCGTAGTAACTAGTTAGCGGTCCCGGGGTAATGCGACCTATTAGCAAAGCTCTTACTGCGCAGTCAATTCTTTAGCGGTCGTTCGGCGAAGTTGGTTAATGAACGAGCTGTTTTTTGGAGTTTATTGTTGCAACTAAGTTTTCGAGAGGACGAAAAAGGGTAGATAAAAATAAATACAAAGTAGAAAAAAAAGTTTAGGTCAAACTCATCAATTTATTACATTGAACAATTTTTATGACACATAAGTTTGGCTTGAGGTTTACTTTTGGGTGCTGTAAATGATATTCATACACATATAACTCGTAGGTGCTTTTTTTCGTAAATCGCGCAGCAGGCTTTTATATCATTTTAAAATAAAAATTGTGTAGTGTAATAAATTTATGGGTTAAAAAATATGACGGACTAAACATTACCTGTTGATTTATAATAAATTGTTTTATTGGCAAATACATTCTAATAAATGAGAAAAAATATGATTAAGTAGACCGATTTAGACATAATGTAGAATGGTATTTCAAAAATAATAACTAATATTTTGATACATATGATGTCTCTTTGTATTAAAAGACTATAGGTATCTTCTATTATAAAATATTAAAGTTACATCGTCAGTGATGGGTTATAATGGCATTATTTCGCATGAAAATCAGCTCTGACGTGTATTTTGTAAAACCTCACCAACGAAATAGTAAAGTAAAAAAAAAATTGCTGATGTAAATAAATTGAAATTACAGTTATGCATCAGACTAAGAGTTTATTCATACGTTACATTAGTTTTTCCTGAAAAAATGTGAGCATTTAGAAATGAAATAAGACATTTGAAAACCTCAAAACCACTGAATGGCCAACTTTTTGTTTGCACGCTCTTTAACAACGCAATTCAGAAAAATCGGGTACAGGGGACATTAAATGTAAATTCTCATTTAATATTTCTTTTAGTTTGCGGCGCAGGGTTTTGCCTCTAGAGTTTCTTGGTATTTTCGCGATAAACATGATGCCACCTTGAAGTTCCATATATGCTGTGACCTGGAATAGTATTGACAATAAAAACATTAATATTAAGAGCTGTGATAATAGTATCAGGTTCTAATGAATGTAGTTGCTGAAGCAATTCCTCTGTGATTGTAGGTATACGTATTTGTTATTAGATTTCAGACAAATCGAGGTTTTTTTAACCCGAACTTTAGTACTAAGAAGGTCTTTTTTTTGAGCTGGGCTGATAAAATATGCTTCGAAGAGCGCGACCTTTTAAGAACGTTGAAGTCTTGAAATATATGTAGGCCTTTACGAAAGGTTATAGCCATCTTATGGACTGAAGCCTTTCTAATAATGTTCAATTCGCCTGCTGCCAGAAATTTGTTATATATTTAACTGGACGTCCTCATAGTCTACTTCTACGGACACATAGTCCACTTTTATCTCAAAATTCCCACGGAATAGGGATAAATCCCAAAATCTCAACTGATACGTTTAGAACCATGAAAAACACACACTTGTTTTTATGCAAAGTTAATAAAAACCACGATATTTTTTGGGAATTCCCACGAGATATGTAGATAAATCCCGTAATTTCAATTCGACTGCCAGAAATTTGGTATGTGAATAGTTGGACGTCTGGCTTAATACATAATTATGTAGGCGACTTTTATATATTTTATGTATTTTATTCCAACAAAAACATGCTGTAAAATCGTGCCAAGCCAAGTCTCAATTGAAATATATTGCTCATAAAAAGTAGTGATATCTCATAAACAGCCAAGCTTAGGAGACAAGCCTAGTTTATAAGTATAGTTTTTTTTTGGGAACTATGTTTTCTGTCACTTAAATTTATATTTGTGACTAAACTGCGATACCCTAATTATTATATCTATCCCTAAGAAATATATTGGTCATCGAATTAATCAAATCTGTCTCTAAGTATGAGTAATCAGATTAATGTAAACCTGTATCCTAAATTATAGTTTGATCATCAAAATTTGATCACCAAAATAATAGATCTGTCACCTAATAAATAGATCAGTTCCTTAATTCGATGCTTCTACCTATTTTACTAAGGCAGGTGTGATTAGGTACGACGACGAGCGAAGCGAGGAGGAGTGTTAGGTAGAACTGCGACCCTCAGTGCGCAAGCCGAGCGAGCGTAGCGAGCGTGTCGCGGCAGTGGCCGGCGAAGTGCCAGAACCGAACATTTTTGCTAATACTAGTATGATTAATATAAATGTTTGTAGTAGGTACGAGTACTTGAGTCTTGGATGTTTGTATGTAAGTATATAATGTATGTACCTATGTCTACCCGTTGTTTAGCACCCATAGAACAAACTTTGCTTAGTTTGGGACTGAGTCAATTGGTGTAATTTGGGATAAGATATTATTATTATTATATCATTCATTGTATATCATTATCGTCAAATTTCAGTTCAATTATTTGATGATCAATTTTATTTTCCAGTGATTATACTTAATTAATTTTTAGGAAGCCATTTCTATATCGTTTGGTGATTCAGTTTCAGTGACACATCTATTATTTTGGAACCCAATATAATTATTTGATGATTAATATTATTTCCGAGTAATTTTTAAATAATATTTAGGTAACCGTTTTAACCTTTTAACCGCCAATACGTTTTCATTCGTACGTGCCCGTATGGCCACCTAAATTCAAATTCATATTCAAATTTATTTATTTCGTCAACACCCAAACTATACGACATTTTGTCTTAATTATAAGACTGCGGCGAAATGAGCTGGATATTTTTTGTCTTATAACTCAGACAATGGCGGTTAAAGGGTTAATATTATTTGGTGATTCAATTTAGGTGACAGATACTATTTTAGAAGCAAATATTATTTATTAGGTCGCCGAAAAAGCATTTATTAGGTGATCAATAAAATCATACCCTTAATAATTATATTAGCTCCGAGAGAATAAGCTCTTGAATAGAATAGGGCTTGGGGAGTAAAAGGCTTAATAGGCTTTAAGTCCTCTAGGCGTCAAGAATCCAGGCGAGTCTTTTGAAAAATTGCTATGAAGCTCGAGTCATTTGGAACTTTGGAACATTAATTCTATTTAAATATATCTTAATTTATCGGTTCATATCTTAAACGCTGTTCTATGCTTACAAAAGTAAACTCTTCCTAGCAAACCTGGAATGGCATAGTAAGATATATGTGTTTACCTGGTCAGACACAAATTTTTTCAATTCATCTTCTGACACATCAGCTCCTGGTTTTTTCACAACAAAAGCCATAGGAACCTCTTCGACGACCGGCACCGGTCTTCCTATTACTCCAACATCTAGTACAGCCGGGTGTTCCAGTAGGATATTTTCTACTTGAACTGGTGATATCTTGAATTTAGGAGTAAATTAATAAAGTTTTAATTTATATGTGCAAAAGTTACTCCAGAACGTTTGGCTGATTTTAAGTGTGACCTATCTACTTGAAAAATAATATAAAATAGGTAAGGTAACCTTTATGGGATTACTCGCTTGTCCGACAGCCACCCAGTTTGCTTCCAACTTAAAGATCCGATTAAATTGAAATGGGGTTCTATTATAATATACAATTCAATTATAATAAACAAGGATTGAAATTTATTGTTAATAATTTATTTAAATAACCAATTAATGACGTACCGTCATTTTTTAATAAATAAAATCATCTCATGATGTGGTGGCAAAAACATTAACCAGAACAGCTTACAAAAAAAAATAGTTGAAAAAGTGTATTTTGACGGGAATCTTGGATTTGTTTGAGAAAAGCACTATACAAGTCTCGGCCGCGAACAGTCGGTATCATATCTCTATAACTACTCGGCCGGCTATCCCCTATTTCGCGGCCTCTCATGTAATATAACATACCTTTACTCCTCTATAATTAATGACGTCTGTTAGTCTATCGATGAGGTAAAAATATTTCTCTTCGTCGTAATAGCCCAAATCTCCAGTTAAATAAAACCCTTCCTCATCTAAATAGTTGGTCCTCTCAATGTCTATATAACCTTTCATAATAGAAGGACCTTTTATGCAAATTTCTCCGGGTTGATTTGGACCTAAAATTGCTCGCGTTTTGATATCCACGACCTTAAAAGATTAAAAAAGAATTACATTAAGGATAAAGACAAGTTTAACCGAAGGCATCAAAATATTGTGATTTTAGTCAAACGTAAAGTAAAGCAACAAATAGTTTCTGTCGGCAATTTTCTGATGGGCTTGACTTACAAAGCCCTCGTTCAGTGACTTCAGGATTCTTTGTTCGTAATTAATTTGTTTATCGCTCTTAAGACACAAAATACTATTTATCAAGGATTACACAATGGAGGGAAACATTGATTTTGTTCAGTGACTTACTTTTGCAATTATGCCCGGTGAAGCTAAGCCCACACTTCCAGGTTTATATTCTCCCCATAATTCGGACATGGGCTCTCCGCATTCACACAGCCCGTAGCCTTGAATCACGCTTTCAACTTTTGGAAGTCTGTAACAACCGTGTAAATTAAATCAGGGTACTACACGATTTCACGAGTAGTCAAGTTCAAAGTGCAGTCATATTTAAGCGGTTGCCTTGCGAGGAGCCTTAATCATCAAAATCCTGTCTGTTCAGCACAATTCATCCATTCCAGTATTAATTAGTGTAAAGTGGATAGTGGACACATTAGCGCCGTCCCATCTTACTAATGAATGATATTTGTAAATATAGGCTTAGAATAACTTAGCTTTAATTAATAACGTATTTAATTGTATGGGTACATGGTGAAATGATTTAATATAAAGTAGAAATTTGGTTACGTTTTTTTGAAATAGTTGATAGTCTCGATTCTAATTGGGAAGGAGCGGCAGTAAATCATCTTCACGGAATCGAAGTAATTGTCAGTTGAAAGGCTGTTGAGGAGAAGTATACGGATATATACTTGGCCAGAAAAGATGACGTCCACCTAAAATTAAATGGGTATTTGATCAGGTAGTTTTCAATATCAAAAAATTACATATATAATTAAGAAATATTATATATTTTTTTAATATCTCTTGTATTCGACTAACCTCACAATCTCGTAAAATCTGTAAAACAATCTTCGCCGAACGATTTGACGAGTATACAACTTTTCTTCCCAATAATAGAAATTTAAACGTCTTAAATGTATAATAATTAACTCCTAGTGTACTCGCCATAAATGCTGTTCTCAGAGATGGCAATTTGCTGAAACTAAATACAACATAAATTAACTGTGGCAGAGTACGCTGTGATCTTCCATAAAATATTTTTTCTGCTCCTGTGCTTTTATTCGACAGTTAAAGACTCACGAACATGAATGCAGTAGTATGCACCGTGTTCTTCTTGGTTTCCGTTAACATCGACAAATGGCTCACTTCATTAATAATAAAAAGTACCTGGTAATTAACTTTTTCTCAAACATCCAAGGAAAAGACGTCCTTATCTTCGTGATATTAGAACGCGAAGTACGGCTTTATATAGCACTTATGAGTATTAGTTTCGTATTGAAGATTCGTACTAATTTACAGGCTCTGCCTAGTTTGAGGACCGCCAGATATTTCTTTTTTGTATAATTTATGTCTAATGTTTTAAGCGAATAAATGATTATTATTATTATTATTATAATAATTTTAAATTAGAGGACAATAATGGAATTTCATATAACATTGGTGGCCATGGCCAGCAACGAGATTGTCTTATGTTTCAGTGGGTTTTATTTCTTTTATTGACTATCTATGGTATACTGCTGATTAAGCAAAAACTAATACACTTAGTCTGTAATTCTGTATAGAAAAGTAATCCTCGTAGTAAGTAAAACTTTAAAACAGTGTGCCAATGTAATTTGCATTAAATATTTATGAATATATTATGTATGTTGAGTATGCTTATTATTTCCTTCGATTTATTTGAAAAAAAAAGGACTATACAAGCCACGAACAGAGATTGTCGGTCTCGTATTTTTAAACTACTCGGCCGGCAATCCCCTATTTTGCGCACTATTGGTCTAATAGGTTTTTTTCCGAACATAATATAAGTATGTTATATACTTATGAAGTCATTATTATAGGTCAAATTGTAAAATTAACAAACTTGAGTAGTGATATTGCTATGACACAGAAAGAAACTTACTTTTTAACTGTCTTTCACAAAAAATGTTATAAAATTGAAAAACACTTTAGTTCGGACTTTAAAAAGCCGTCATAAATTAAAAACATTTTACTTAATTTTATACCTAAAGCTTTGATTATCTTATAATAAATTATAAAATACTAGTGGCTTGGAGAACTACATTTAGGGGCTGTTTCACCATCCATTGATTAGTGTTAACTGGCGGGTAGGTGTGATGCCGTCTCTATTTGTATTGTTCGAATAGACGGAGACGGGATCATATTTAACCGTCTGTTAACGCTAATTAATGGATGGTGAAACAGCCCCTTAAACTGTTAAATGTTTACTTAAAGTATGGCATCAATTAAAGAAAGTGAAATTTCTCAGTTTTAATTCTAAAAAAATGGCAATGAATGTCGTTTTCACTTAATTGATATGTAAACAGAAACTATTCGAAAAAAAAAGCTGTATATGGATATAGTTTCCAAACAGAGGCCGTATTGCCTAAAGTTTCTAACGCTCGCGATCGCAATCAAATGATAGATTTCGCATACAAAAATTGATATTTGATTGCGATTGCGAGCGTCAGAAACGTTAGGCAATACGGCCTATCAAACCATTGGGAGTTTGGTCTAACAATAGTTGCATGAAATACTGATTTGTAATATTTACGCATGTGGTAAGCTAGTAACTATGCAGCCGGAGTGAGTTATTTGGACGCCTTTTGGCATGCCTGTTGTACCGGACGAGTACAATATCAGTGCCGTGTCCGTCTTCCCTTCAACAGTGACTGGTTCAAAAGTGTCCACATCTACGTCTTCTGAAGCTACTAAAGTCTTCAAGGAAAGCTTGATATTTGGGATATCATCAATAGCAATAAAAGTCTCAATGCAGTCGTAACTCTTCAGAAGATCATTGTATGATTCCCAAAACGGCAAAGAGCAAATGAAATACTTTGGCTTCACCAAATTTAATTTATGTTTGAGAACAGCTGTAATAAAAGTTAAAATTACAATAAATTCAATGCTGTTTTTAATAGACAATGTTAAAATCGTCCGTCACTTTTTGAAAAAAACTTTTATCTCAAATCAATAAATCAACAAAATTGACCCCTGAAATGACGTCCAAAAATGATCGATCTTGAGGTACGATTTTTTTTTTAATAAGAAAGGAAGGATGTTCCAGTTAGTGTACCTTTTCCGATATTATCGTCGAATGTAGTGTATGCCGCTCCCGTAAACACCACCGCTAATGCTGTAGGTATATAATTTAAAAAATTATCAGATCCAAACGCGACCACATCTCCTCTCCGCACGCCGAGCTTTAAGAGAGCTACGGCTAGGTTCACTGCATACTGGTTCGCTTCCTTGTATGTCAATTTATCATAAGTTAGTCCATTTTCCTGTACATATAATATGAATATTGCAGTTATATGAATTCTAAGAAGAACTAATGTGAGCTTGTTCCCGCAATTTAATAAATTGGTGTGACTAAAGGACCGGATTATGAGTTCACAGCACAGCAGCGCTCTCTATTGCCAACTACGAACTTCAGCCTCTACCACTGCGATGTGAAAAGCAAGAAGAAACCACTAGATACACTATTCTCTCAAGAAAGTTGTCATGGAGGTTCGCGACTGATCCTACACCGTGACCATGTGTGAGTGACCATGGCCATTCATTCAAGAGTGTATATGTCGGCGGCCGATCGTAAAATCCACCAGATCACGAAATTCCTAGGCATATTGTGAAATGACGTCATTTCATGATATGCCTAAAAGTTGGGCAGGCATATCACGATGTGTCTGAGAAACAAATACGGCAAATCGATTAGAGCAACGCATTCGTCGATAATCCTAGCTCTATACCGGGCACATAATAATATGCCGAAAAAAAGATAAAATTAGGTACGACGAGCGAAGTGGTTAGTATGAATTGTGACAACATCGCACAAGCCGAGTGAGTGAAGCGAGCGAAGTGCCAGAACCAATATGGCGGCGTTTCATGATATGCTTAGGAATTTTATGATCTGCCTAAACAGGCCAAATCCTGAAATGGCGGTATTTCATTATCTGCCAAAACGTCACTAGGCAAATCGTTAAACTGTGAGTTTTGAACGACATGGCGGATGTCCCTTAGCAAATTCATGAAATGGCGCCATTTCAAGATATGCCTAGGAATTTGATCTGACGGAGTTTACGATCAGCCGCCGACATACCTAGGTATATAACGACTAAAAGTGCTAGCGGTGTAAGCCAAAAAATGCTGCACATGGTGTTAAAAGCATGAAAATCGGAACGATTGATCTTTAGGCCATAAGAATCAATTTGACCCGTAGCACGAAAAAAAAAAACAAAAAAGGAGAGGAGTTTTTTTGTTCTGAAACCTATTATGTGTAATTATTCTAATGAAAGGGCTTACTAAGCCGATTCTAAAAATATATCACATCATGATTATTTTATTCACTTGTTTTAAATTAAAATAAAAATAATTTTCAAAACATACCAAGTTTGGGCTCCTCCAGATATGATGCGGTTGAATCATTATTTGTATATTATTTGTGTGTATTTGTGTGAGGATACTAAGTATAATATAATAAATTTTGTTTGTTAATTAAATGCATGTAAAGTTTCTCTTGTATTTATATAAATATTGATACTTTTCTTTTCTTTAAGTTTTAATTGTATCACTCTTTTCATGATGTGAAATGTGTGTGTGTTAGTTTGAATTGTAAATGATCTCTTGCCTTAATTATTCTCATTACTGTGCCTTAAATACAGTTGCACTTAAATTTATTAAATATGTTTTCACCTCAGCACCTCAAACAGGCAGGTTTTGCTATGAGAAATCAGTGAGCAAAATCGCATTTTGCTCAGTCCGTGAGACAAAGTAATTTTTATTAATTATTTTTATAAATGCTGAGTACAGTGTTGGGCCTACTCACTGAATTACAAATATTTGAACTTTACTTTGATTTGTCATTTCACTTCAACACGAAAAAAGCGAGATATACTTACTACCATCCTGATTTTTTTCAAATTTTTCCCGATTTTAATTTTAATGAAAATTTGCACTTTAAAAGTTGAATATTTCGCAAAAAAATCAATGAATCGAAAAATAGTCTGCAAACCCCTAATGGTTTGAAAAAGACCTATCCAACGATACCCCAAACTAACTATAGGGTTCGATGAGAAAAAAAATCACCCCCACTTTACGTCTATGGGAGGTACCATAATTTTTTTTAAGTTGTTTATTGTACCATTTTGTCGGCATAGTTTACATATATATCCGTGCAAAATTACAGCTTTCTAGCATTGATAGTCCCTGAGCAAATCCCGCGGACGGACGGACAGACAGACAGACAGACATAGCGAAACTATAATGGTTCCGTTTTTACCATTTTTGCTCCGGAACCCTAAAAAGAGTTACACGAAATAAATTATTTGTATTCTATTTTATTCTGGGCTATTGTATTATATTCTACAGACTATAGAACATAGTCTGTAACATTTGCCTTACATTTTAAAGACTATTCTAATTTAAGAAGAGGAAAAGTATTCTTACCAAACAGACGTTGTCACTTTTTACAGCACGGAGGTGATCTAACATGTATTTACCAAAATTTAAATGATTCGGCATTTTAAAAGTTTGGTCGCCGTATATGTACATTGTCACGGCCTGTTCACCGATCTATTTAATTAGTTGAAAAAAATAAAGACAAAGCGTAGCTCGACTTGATGAGTTGGCTGACCAGATAATAAAGAGGCACCGATGACGAAACCAGGTATTTATAGTAACGACTCGCATCACTAAAACATTGTTTTTCTACTCCTGTAAGTACTTTTATTTGACAATTAATTGTTCACGAACACGAATACAATGATATCTATAATATAAAATTGAACCACCAGAACAGAAAAAAAACGAGACAGAGCAGGATGTCGCTCTACATCACCATTTTGACCATAAACCTAAAATTACTAGACGAACCGACCTTGCTTGACTGCGTGACCGAAAGTGAGATGGGCCTGTCTGTGTAAATTTGTGAATGTCTGTGTGAGTTTTAGAGTTGCCCCTCATTGCTAAAAATATATGAGTTGTCGATAACCATAGGTACCGTATCTCCGGTGTCCCCGTAAATCCGGTATCGTCGTATAGGTAAGGTACACAGTACAAATAAATCTTAAGGGCTGTTGCAGTAAAGTACGTACTAGAAACTTCATAAACATTTCTAAATAAAAAAAAATGCCAGCAAATATCTGTCACTCCCACTCATGTCACTCGTCGTTAACTTTACACTAGACAGGTAGGTACCTATATTCGTATGTCAAGAGTGTAAATAGTAAGCTATGAATAAAACACAAACAAGATACGTACCTACTAGATTTAATGAACACTTAAGGTATTTTTAGTTAGCATGGCACAAGAGACCAATTGTTATCTCAATATTAAAAATGACTCCAACGAAACGTATGAAAATTATCGCTAAATTGACTTTACACGATTATACGATACAGCTCTGCGACAGACGCACAGACAGACAGACAGACAGAGGAGGCTTAGTATTGGGTCCCGTTTGGCACCATTTGGGTACGGAACCCTAAGAAGACTAGGATTTTAAAAGAAAAAAAATTGAAGGGATTTGATCGTCACGTCAGTCTGTTAAGATTGACTTACCGTAGTCAAAACGTGAATTTAAAAAGTAAAAAATGTGCATGATAATGGGGGCTATCGTTTTTTGTCTCACGAGATGGCGCACTGTTGCGTGAGGTTTTTAAGTATGGCTTTCAAAGTCTGTTATTACGGGCGTGAAAACAAAGTTTAGATTAAAATCATATTTAATACACCTTAAAACCGTACCATAAAAATATCGAGCATGCCACAGTGTTCCATAGTCCCCGTTTTGTTCGGAAAAAAGGGAGGACAAAGGTTTCCGAAAGACAAAACTGTCTCAAAACACAGACATTCATTGTCCCGGAACGCATATTTGCCATAATTAATTTCAGATATTGCAAAATATTCACAAAATTATTCTAATTATAAATAAACCCGCGTAGCTCACCCAAAAACTATGAGATTTGACATTTCGGAGACCTCACGCTACACTAGCGCCTCTAGTGGCGAATTCATACGCGATAGCCCTCATTGGGCGGCCGAGAAGTATTTTTTTTTAATTTGTGGCAATCTATAAGGAAGAACTTCGTGTACTATGTTTGCGACAGTTTGGCGGACATTTCCAAGCATATTGGCGAAAAATACTATTTAATACGTCCAAGTGTTTTACAACATTACAATCGTATGAATTAAAAAAAAAAAAACATTTATTTGTTTGGATAATGTTTGTTATTTAATCATGCAAAAAATGTTGGCAAACATCTGTTTAAAATATCTATTTTATAACCTAATTAATTTAATTTAATCTATTTTTTTCTAAATAGATTTAAAAATCCAGAACATGTTTTATTCCAGAAAACTGCGCAGTCCACGGGATAGCCAGAAACGCATTGTTTGTAGACGAAGTACACTAACTAACGGAAACTAATTAGCCTAGTCTTAGGTCGGACATCATTTTAAGCGGGTAAGCTCGAACCCAGTATCTGTCCTTTTCAGGACGGGCAAAAGTAAGGGTGAGTCTTATAATAAGGCATAGGGTGCACGCTCGATACCGGGGTAGTGGGAGCGTTAGGGTTTGCGGTTGCTGGACGGGATGTGAGCGAGCACGACTTCCATGCCATTCTGCTGTGTATAAAAATGTATTCGACCGCGTGCCTCTGTCTTTTTTAAGACAACATTGTATACAAAGCTCATGGTGGCATAGAAGGAAAAGGGTGTTAAGTACTGCGCTTTTTTTTTAACTAGCTTATAATGTGTCCCACTGCAGGGCAAAAGCCACTGTACCTATGTAATACACATTTATAAGGATTCTACGTTTCCTTTTGCGGAAAACGGAACTCTTCACCGTCACAAAACACGAAGTGACGTGCTCTGTACGCCAAAGAAAAAACAGCGACATTAAATCAACTTGATTTTTAATTCCGTTGTAGAAGGATTAATTTTAAGTTGAATGTTGCTCATGTATAGATGATCATGGTGTGTGAGGCATTACATTGGCTGTCACGACTAGATGACTGGTGGTTAAGAGGTTAAAATCTAAAGCTACTGACATCGGGTCGACTCCATCCTTCCACTCCGCATCCTGACTGCACACGCTCTACAGCCCTGTCCTATAACTTTGGCTCTCTGGTGTCTCGGGCAGGAGGAACAGTTGAATATTCAACGGAACAATTAGCGCCCTTAAGTTTTAGGTTTGTCCGGGTATACATTACGTCGTAATATAGCTACAGGCTAGTGGTAGTTAATACTCCACGGGTCAGCAGCCGGTATCGTGACGGGGTGTCCTCCCGAGCCCACCTTATGGCTTTCGGCGTCCCTGGGACTCTGATACTCAACGCCTCTGCGTCCTTGCAGCTGAACAGCTGGTCAGATGAATATAAAGATAACGATAACGACAAGTGTTGTCGCCCTTTAACATGTTATTTGCTGAGACACTATAAACAATTAAGTACATGGTGTTTTACAAATATAATAAGTTTCAGGTAGTTTGACCTTGTGCAAGATCCATCTGAATCGCTATCACCAAGCTGATCTTACCGTCTAGGAGCAGTAGAAACGAGGATGTTTAAAAATTCATAGGTTTTAAAATTAGTAAATACCCTGCTGCATACCGTGAGGGACTTCAGGCTTAACTTTCAGATTCAACGCAATTAACTTTCAGTGTTTAAAAGTTAGGTATCGTTGTCTAAATTGTACAGGGAATCTTTTTTTATTCAATTCGGAGTAAACAGCTCTTACTTATATTGTAAACTCTCTTTAGCCCAGTACTATTACAAATGCGAAAGTTTGTAAGCCTGTTTGTTTGTTTGTTACTTCATCACGTCTAAACCACTGAACCGAGATGGATGATATTCCGTTTACAGATAGTTTGAGTCCCGGAAAAGGACATAGGATAATTTTTATCCTCGAAAATTGCAAAGTTGCCGCGGGGTAGCGATAAACGAATTCTACGTGGACGGATTCGCAGGTAACGGCTAGTTGTACATAAAAAAAACATTAAATTAAGATATAATAAGACGTACAAAGACGATCTTATTCCCTAAAAGGATCTCGGAGTAATCATAGACAGGAGATAAAGATAATGGTATTATATGAATATTGAAATGAAAGTGAAACAAAAATGATAATCAAACTTCTATATTTAGGTACTACAAAATCTTAATCAACAAAAGCTAGGAAAAAACTTTAATAAGGCAAGACGAGTATACTACGTAGACATGTTTCTATAAGCATTTCCTTTAATTTACTGCGCAAGGGCTTGCCACCTTCGCTTTTTGGTATTTCCGAAAGAAACACAACGCCGCCTCTTAGTTGCATCGGACCTGATACCTAGAAATAATTACGTAGTTAACGTATTAAGTTTATAATCTGATAAAGGCTTCCATATCTCACGAGCTCACGACTCACGGTCGTGACACATAAATTGGCATTGATGGCAGTGACTATGACAATACTCATATGCGTTTATGAGCTCTACCCTGAAAGTTTTCACACCGTAGTAAAAATCTAAAAGAAACTGCCAACATATCGATACCTAGAGGCTCAAAGGGCGTAAAAGGACATTTGGGTGTAAAGGCACTCTCTATGGCATCTTATTACAGTTTTTGTTTCTCTATCGATCAGTATACTCCACGTAAGGAGATTCGCTCAAAAATGTCCTTTACGGCCTGTGTTGTTTTAGTCCCTACACATTTATTTTGAAAATTTAGGATATAAAGAACAAATAAATTACATTGTATAATCATCAAGGCAATAAGTATGTAGGTTAAAAACACCGGTATTAAACGACACATATTTTTACATATCCTTTATTGCCTCGAAAAAAATGTAACACAAACTAACTTAAAAGCTGTAAGTAAATGTAACTTAAAAGCTGTAATTTATTCATCTGTCCTTTACGACCACCAAATATTTTATCGTCAATTTTGATTTCTTTAGACCGCAACAACAGTTAACAGTAAACAGTTCTGTAAAAGTTTTTCTTAAAATTCTTCTAATATAAGTATATATTTTTTGCTGACTGTACTTTATGCCCCTGGTTACGAAAGTACTCGTCAAGACGACAAACGAGTCCAAACTCGATGCGGTCGTGTCGTTTATCACAGAGCTCCTATGGTCTCCCGCTAGCTTTATCATCAGATCAACTCCATGTTATAATAATATTGCATTTTCATCGGATTTATACATGCGTGTAAAATTTCAGCTCAATCGGTTCAAGATATCCACTTCAAATTTGAGTTGAAAGATTCCACCCGAGCAAACATAGTTACATAAAACTGCAAATAAATATAATGCTTGTAATAAGATAATAAATAATAATAATATTTTCATTTTTAATACAAGCTTTTTTGCCGAATGTACTTTTTGTTGACTGTACTTGCATTGTCGTCTAAACTACATATCTGTATCAAATTTCAAGTCGGTACTATTAACTATTGAGGAGTTTCCTCCTGCAGATTATTGTATTGTCACCAAATTTACATAAGTATCCAAATTTCAAGTCGATCGGACCACTGGAAGTGGGTCAAATTTAGCTTTTAAGATTTCACGCAAACAAACAATAAATAAATAAATAAACAAACAGGGCAAGCTAAAGAAAAGCTTCTAAAAATATCGCCGAAATGTAAGCACTTGTGCAAGTATTTCGAATAAAAAACAATTTGAATTCTCATCCTCATTGGTTTTGGCTCTTTGCTTCTGAAACCAATGTCACCAACGACGCGCCACTCGCGGCTCAAAAAAAAATTGCTGACATTCATTCGCGGGAAATTCGGCGGACTTCGTACGTTGTGCAATCAAATAATAAGAAGCTCAACTAGTGTGAATAAATTTTAAACTGTATTATAAACCTTGTAAATAGTGTTAAATACTTAGTATGATTTTTTTAAAAAAACAATAGGTGGAGTTGGCGAGCGCTTTATCAAAGTTGGCTTCTGGTGGTTCATAAATTGCTTTATTAATTTTGCACAAAAACGAATAAACCACACAATCAGACAGTCAGTATATTATATTATCGAAGCTTTTATAAACATCATTAAAATCGCAAACTTAAAGGTAAATATTCAAACGACATAGCTACCCGTTGCTAGGCGACTCGGTCGCCTTAGCAACGGCCAATAACGCCTAGCAACCAAAAATCGCTGAAAAAAACACGTTTCTTGTATGACGACCCCCTTTAAATTGTAACTTTATTTTATTTTTAGTATTTGTTATATAGCGGCCACAGTAATACACAATCTGTGAAAATTTGAAGTGTCTAACTTTTACGGCTTCAGAGATAGAGCCCTGTGATAGACGGACAGACAGACAGACAGACAGCGGAGTCTCAGTAATAGGATCCCGTTGGCACCCTTTGGTTACGGAACCCTAAAAATGGAGTCGACTTTTTAAACTTGGACGGGAGTCGATCGTAGACGATCCTCGCTCTGGGAGGTCAATATCGGTTGTGACTGAAGAAAATACTGAAAAAGTTAAGAAGTTAGTATTAGAGGATCGGAGAATTAAGGTTTGGCAATGTTCTTTCTTTTCTTTCTTTTGTCTATTTCGACATCCGTCCACGCAACAGTTATTAGTATTACGATTCGCCATTGTTACAAACTGTGCAGTGCAGTGTACCTACAGATGTAGTGATTAATATTTTGCCGTCGTGTTTTGTCGGAATGTTGCTTTCTCAACTAGCATACTGAAGTTTACTGAAGATAATTGAGAAAGCAATATAAATATGAACGTATTCGACAAAACACGATGGAAAAACAGTATTCAATAGATCTGTACTGATCTCATAAGCAATAGCATAGATATTTAGGTAAGGACAGGCGTGGCGCACTCCGCGATATAGGTGCGATTCTGTAAGTATCAAAACACCCCACGCCGGCGAGGCATAACTTAGTAGGGTTATGCGCTCAGTCCGGCATGCACACTCGCAGTCTCTCGCTCGAACTAGTCGCGCCGCGTAACGTTTCGTACTTGTGTGATTTTTGTGAAACTGGTTCACGATGAATGCAAAAAATATTGCATTGTAGCTGGCTTTTTTCACAAGTTTTTATTCAGTTAGCTGCCTGTACCTAATCAAATCTTGCAAGTTAAATTGGAGCCACTTTCCGGCATTCAATTGAGCTGAAATTTGGTGTGTAAACGTAGATACGATAACAATGCAATAATAGAGTATCTAGGTGCCTACCATTTACAAAAAGAAGTTTAAATTAAAATATAATTTATTTTTTTACAAAAACTTATTTAAGTGTAGGTATTTTTTATATGAACTGGACAGGGAAATATTATGTAGTTGGACGGCCGTAAGTAATTGTAATAATAATACTCTTAAGTTATCTGTGAGTTTTTTTATTTTTATTTGTTATTTTTTTTATTTATTCGATTGGTTGTTTTTTTATTGCTTTGCAACCCTATTCTAAACCAAAGCGTTGGTGCTGAATAATAACGACCTTCGCGCGCAGCACTAGAGTTTAATGTTGCTTGGTGGTGCGCGGTGATTTTGCTAATAAAAATTACGTAGGCATATAAAATGGCGGCTTTCGTCAACATCAAAAGAGAGAACCTTCTGTACTTGTACTATTATCTATTATGTGGTAAGGATAGGTAAGAATTGAAACATTCAAAGCAAGTATCGGGTCACGCGTGTGCTCGCAGGCGCGCGGCAGCCCCCACCCACTGTTTTTAGATAATCTCAAGTTGTCGCGCACTGAAGGTGTTTATCGCTGTAGGTATGGTATATGGACGAGTGACGGATGCCTGATTAAGGTCAAACAAAAAATATTTTATGAAAAAGATTTTAACAGAAATCATGTTAAAAGCCACCAAAGTTCTCTATCAGGCAAAATGCTTTTGCTGAGGTTTCTTAAATACTAATAAATAGCCAGAGCCCTCCTACTTATCCTGCTGAGACTCCATTGTTTTGAGGCAGCGGCGCCTGGTGTATTGTTAAGATGGCTTGATTTATACGTGGTTAAGTTTCTACGTTGTTCGAGTATAGCTTTGTTAATGTTTAAATTCTACGTACTTAATTAGCCTCCAAGTACCTACATTTGACATAGAAATCGCTTTATCATTTACTAGCTCCCCGCCCCGGCTTCGCACGGGTACAATATTCAAATTAACCCTCCTTTGGACAGTCGGGTAAAAAGGCCTCCGGCAAATTTGCACGGGCAATTTTTTGAAAAAACTGGCCAAGTGCGAGTCGGACTCGCGCACGAAGGGTTCCGTGCCGTTATCTTTACATTAGACATTAGCCAAAGACGGCAAAAAACACGTTTGTTGTATGGGAGGTTCCCTTAAATATTTATTTTATTTTAATTTAACTATTTATTTTTAAAGTGAATATACAACTAAATATTCTGTGTATATTTCTAGCGTCTACATGTTGCGGTTATTAATATCGAGCAAAAAGCGGCAAAAAAATCGCGTTTGTTGTAGGGAGCCCCACTAAAATATTTATTTTATTCTGTTTTTAGTATTTATTGTTAAAGCGATACAATAATCACGGTTCATGAGACCTGGTGACAGACAGACGGCATTTCTATCAACTTTTAAAATGTTAAAAAGTAGTTATAGTGACATAACTACAATATTTAGTTGGACATATGGTATTGCGAAAACATCGTGAGGATGTGCGAAGCAATTCAATGGTGCGTGTGAAGTTCCCAATCCGCACTAACTATGGCCCAAGCCCTGAGAGGAGGCCTGTGCCCAGCAGTGGGACGTATATAGGCTGGATGATGATGATATGGTATTGCGAAGTTTTTGCTGATATTGATATATTCTTTAGGGGCTGTTTCACCATCCATTGATTAGCGTTAACCGACGGTTAAATGTAATTCCGTCTCCGTCTATTCGAACAAAACAAATAGAGACGGCATCACACCTAATCGCCAGTTACCACTAATCAATGGATGGTGAAACAGCCCCTTAATATTTTAAAACATTTTGTTGTTCTATCTTTAATAGTTTCCGCAGCGCATGCGATGAAAGACAATTTATGACATTTTTCTTTTACCTTAGATTACATTATTGAAGTTTTTTAATCGGTCCAGTAGTTTCGAAGCTTATTCAATGCAAACAAACAAACAAACAATCAAATCTTTCCTCTTTATAATATTAGTATAGAAGTATAGATAAACAGTTTAAATATAAATGTCTCTTTTAAACTTGGTCGAGTTCCCAAACAGCGTGAAATTAAACTTTTTTTACCCCCATTTGTGTCTGCGCTGAGCTACAATAATATATTATCAGCACGTGTAAAGTCCTTAACATTTTTTACCTCCGCGAGCTCACAGGCGGCTTGCGCAAGCAAAATTAAAATAAAGCTCTAAACTAACGTACAAGTTTCACTACGTCTGTGGAGCCGGGCCCTCGTAAAAAGTGCAGCGGCACGACGTATTGCCAGACGGTTTTATACCAACTGAATTTGAAATAAGAACTGCGAAAGAAAAAACTGTTTTATTTTCTTTTTCGCCAGAACTGAGGCGACCAGTTACAAAGTGAGCGGTGCTTGCCATTAGTTATAGCTCTCAAACCATAAAGCTGTGAAGGTTGCATTGCAACAGCCTGTTTTTTACTCCGTTTCAAAATTTGATACAGTTTTGCAGTTATTAAGTCAAAGTACATATTTTTATCGTCTCTGTTTTCAATAAATAACATTTAAGTTCATAAGATTTGGATTTAAAATTATAACTAAATTGCACTCTACGGCCGTCATTAGCTTTACATACTTCGTAGTAATATTCACGTCATCATGGCTTAAATATTTAAAATTAGTGTTCTCTCGCTGTCGAGGCACGGAAAGCCTGTATTAAAACTTTAGCGAGCCCACGCACTCCGTCTTGATGCTTTATTATGCCGCGAGTGGGCAAAATTGCTACACGAAATGTTTAGCACCCATCATTTAGACTCTTAAACATCCTGGCGAGGAAGCCTGAAGTACCTGCCACGATATAAATTATTGATTCTATATGACAACTTTACATGCGTTAAGTCGCTGAGGTCTAGATTGAGCATGGCTGTATGAGTGGACTCATTTTCTTCAGCAATGTGGGAAAAAGAGTGAAAATTTGCGTGATTTGATACACTCACATTGCCTTACTTATTTAATACTAGCCGTTGCCCGCCACTGCGTCCGCATAGTTATTTTAACGCTACCCCACGGGAACTATACAATTTTTCGGTATTAAAACTATCCTATGTCCTTTCCCGAGACACAAACTATCTGTATACCGAATTTCATCTAAATCGGTTCAGCGGTTCCATCCAAACATCTTTTCATCAAACATCAAAAGTTTCATCCAAACATCCTTCACAAACTTTCGCATTGATAATATTAGTAGGATAGGTGCTGTAAGGTAGTCCCAAAATAAATAAATGAATAATATAAAAGAATTTCTCGCTTAAAGTACACCTAGCTTGTAGTACCTAGGCGTGTGTAAAGTTAGTTCTAAATACACATAATTATTTATACATTTATTTATCGAGGATCTCGGAAGTAACTCTAATGATTTCAATGAAATATCCTACGCGACGTGGGAGCCTTCCGGGGCGAACACTCGATCTAGCTTTGGTCTATCTATTATCTATGGGAGAACGCGTGTACCTATTCGAGTTTTAGCCTTTAGTCGGTTATCTGGGTTAAGTACTTAGTGTCAAAATGTATGATACTTACTATCATTTCAAACGCAGATTTACAATTTAAAATTTCATCCCCTGACTGTGCAATTGGCACTTACTGATACGTATTTAATTTAATTTTTACTTGTAACAGTACTTAGTACTTAATAGTTTTTTTAAGAGTAATGAATGCCCTCTGACGTTTGTGCCATCACTAATAATAATAAATTACTCCCTCACTATTCACTAGTAATAATAGTTAATTAATAAGTTACATGGTCATTCTGGAAACCAGCGCTGCGGCGTTCCGTGTCAACACGCTAGAGCTGAGCGTTATTTTCTGAAACGGTTTCGAGAAACAGTTTCTTATAAAGTAACGGAGTAACTTTCGTGCCGAAACGAAAAACCGTTTCTTTAGACATACACTTTGACTTAAGAAACGATACCACAGACTATCACATACATGCGTTGACTTTTGAGAAAATGTTCTCACAAGAACGAATAACAAAACAAATATCTTATACTAGTCTCACAACAAACGTTTTATAATATAAAAACTGTTCCTTGAATCAATCTGTTTTTTGAAGCAAACTGTTCATATATCCTAAAGAGCTACACTTGATATAATTTTTCGTTTCCTTTGAAACGAAACCAAGCCGTAGCAAAGAAACTGTTTTTTAAGTAACTGTTTTTCGAAACTGTTACTTCTCAAAAATAAACTGTTAGGTACTTTACGTTTCACAAAAAATACGTAACGACCCAGCTCTACAACACGCTGAGTATGATCCTTTTGGCTACTTTCGGTACTGCAATGTTTCTGTTATTACTTTCTTTCTTTTTAATCTTTTACTTTCTACTCTTTTATTTTTGTTTTTTTTCTTGCAGTGAAACTGAATAAATTATTCTTATTCTTATTACTTCATATTATAACATGTATTAAGTGTGTTATTTCTCGATACCTATTAGCAGGTTGCAAAATATCAGCGCGGCGCTAGGCTCTGCGCCCACGCAGGCGCCACAGCACTTGCGGCACTAACCAGTCACATCAACCGTGTATTGATTTACAGCTCCCCTTACCTTGCTAGCCGCGCAGGTAATTAGTTACTTCAACATTACACCATTACTACGTCGTTGTAAGCCGAATTTAAGTTATCAACCCACTCGGAATTTAAATTGGACATTCCTGGAAATTTGATTGTTATTTCAAACCTGTGCCCTTAGTGTAAGTTTTCGGTTACAAAATACGTCTCGATCGCGTTCGCGTTAAAATCTCAATTTGTATGGAAACACGAATATCGCAAACGTTCCGCTAGAGGCGCTGTTCGTGTTTCCATATAAATTGAGATTTTAACGCGAACGCGATCGAGACGTATTTTGTAACCGAAAACTTACACTAAGGGTACTGGTTTCGCTGCGGCGGCGTGAGATAAAACTCGTTCCTATTAGTAAAGTGTTGGATGTCGCGAGCACATGCAAATTGATCTTTCGTAGAAATTACTTTATAGCTGATTGAATCATAAGTTTCTGTATTTGGAGGTCCATATCTAAAAACAAATTAGTTTTAAATATTATTGATTACGTATGTTAGTCTGTAAGGTATATATTGTATGGACTAAGTTGCCTGAAATAAATGGGTTAATTATAGGTATATTTATTTATTTATGAAGTAAAACCTTGCTTCTCCGAGACCACATGTGTCGTAAAGAAAAAAACACAATTTCTTACCACCACTACCACCTCCACCACCACTACTTACCACATACTATGTATTTTTTTGTCAATCGCTATAAAAGGTTTTCAATTACTTCAACTCTATTATTAAATAATTACCCATTGGCTACGAGTAGCACGAACCCAATAGTCATGGAAATTGTCGAGGAAAGCCTGTATATATCCAGAAGTGTGTGTAGTAGCTGTTTTTTTATTTATTTATAAACAAACAAATAGTATATACAATAATTAACAAAAATAAATAAAAATAGAAGAAGTTGATGTCCTCTGATGTTGTCCGCGGATCGAGCGAGCGCAGCGAGCGAGATCGATGTAGTTGGAGCGGGTCCGACCCGGTCGGGTTAGGTTGAAGGGCGGGGGCGGCGAGCGAGGCGGCAGACGATGACTTATAATCATAATTATAGCTCTCACTCTTTAAAGTATTGGCACTTGTTTATCAGGTAAACAATATTTGCAAAATTGCAAAACTACTAATCTAATAATAAACCATGGGGAGAAAAGTCCTGGAGTAGCAATCACGAACCGGAAGACGGAGCGTTGAAGGCCTTCTTTTAGAAGGACTGACGACATCGAGAGAGTTACGGGCACCCGGTGGTTCCAATTGGTGAGTTGTCATTCTTTGTGGCGTTCTAAAGGGGAGACCTTTGTTCAGCAGTAGACGTATTCCGGCTGTTGATGATGATGATGATAGACCAGGAGCCTTCCCTTTCACGTCAGCAGTTCTAAGTTAGCTGCACAATCACTTCTAATACATAGCTATAGCTGTCCCCGTCTGAAGTGAAGCGTATATCCATCGAGCCGATTCAGCGACGAAAATAGAGTACCACCCGTTCATGATTATCGGTTTCGGTATTGCGGTTTCTATTATTATTATGGCTTTTTTATACGCACACGGATACCTTGGTAGAGTTCAGAAACAAGAGATTTAGCATCGGCAGATACCTACTTAATTATAACTGAATAGGTATAGAGAATCATTGTGTGACATATAGTTAACAATATTTTTAACTTTACTTTTAAAATGAAATAATATTGCTAAAAAATAAAATACCATAACTTTTTTGTTACTGATCTAATTCTGTTTCTTAATAAAATTAAGTAATCATACTTTCCTATATTATTTTATTACTAATGACTCTCCTAATATCTAACCGACTTATCCCATCATTATCAAATTTCGACATCGATAAATACTACTTTTATTATGGATTATTACAATTTACAGATAAAAAAAGATGGGAAGACCCAAAGTTATACATATTTTAAATCAATCATAACCGGCTATAATAATAATGTGGCAAACAAGACACTTTTTTATAGCGTGCTACACTAGAAATTGAAATTGGTATCGACAAAAAACGGATATCGGGAAGCCTCTATCGCGTAATAGGTGGCAGCGGGGCCCATTAATCACGACAGTCGGGTTAAGCGGAGGAAATGCCCGTAAATAGCTGAATGCAAAACACGGCAGTTGTCTGCTCATCAATCAATAGGCGTCGCGAGAGCTTTAGATACCGGTGAGGAGCATGAGACGTGTCGAATAGCAACGGATTTTTGGAGGAGGAATTTTTGTGATTTGGTTGTTCGTAACAGTGAGCTGATTTAATTTTTAAGGTTCCATATCTCAATAAGAAAAAACAGAACTCTTATAGGACCATTTTGTTGTCCGTCTTTCAAAACCCTTTTTCTCAGGAACGTGCGTACGTATGAAACTGAAATTAATATCAAATACTCAGTTCTGTTACCCCTTGAAGAGCAGTGAAAAAAATTAAACTTCTAAGCCAACGCAATCAATAAATATGTTGCTGTGCCGTTGCAGGGCGTCACATGTGACTAATACCGAATTGTAACAACTGCTATGTATAAATGTGATATGCAATGAATAAATAAATAAATAAATAAATATAGTCATTAAGAAGGATGTTTTCATACAACTTGCCGTAAAACCGAAAAACCTATAGCGGGGATTGTCCTAGAAACCTGAAATTCTGTATGAAGGTAGCTCATAGATACAGAACAACCAAAAAGAAAAGTATGAAAATTTTAATTTTTTTATGTCTGCCTATCCGTGTTAGTAACCATCTAAAATGAACCCGCACTGCGTACATTTTTTTGAATAAAATAAATATTTTTTTTCTAAGGAAATGGGCTCTGCTAACATTAGACTTGCCTAAAAATTTGTGAGGAGCCATCAGCGACCGAGTCCAATTCGCGCTTGGTCGTTTTTTTATCATTAGAATACTCTACTTTGACTTTACGCATAGATCCTCTGATATCGTAATTTTAGGCGACCTGTTAAAACGCACATTAGACAACAATGGAACCAGATTAATAACTACTCGTAATTATTATTCAACATCAGATACAGTACGATAGACGTCTACAGAGATGCAGACGTTCTTTCAGTGAGACAGTTATATATATTGAACTGTATTCTTAAGGTTCACAAAAATACAATACCGGATAGGGAGATACTAAAAAAACGTAACCCCTACCAGGTAATTAAGCAACGAACTATAGCTAGGACGTCCTTTGCTAAAAGACAGTTTAGTGTACAATCTATTTATTTATATAACAAAATTAACAAAACAAATATAATCTATAATAAAACATATGCAGCATGTAAAAGACAAATATCTATTTGGCTGAAAGGTAAAAGCTACGAGGAAACCGAATCAATCTTACAAGTACATTAGCATCATGTACCATCAGCCAAATATGTGGTCTACCACCCTTAAGTTGATAATCGTTTGCATGTCACAAAACAATAATGCCAAAAGAGGTGTCTGTCAACTTGAAAGTTCGACTTTAGTGACATATTCATTTGATATGAACTTGTTTAAAAATTGATAGACCACTTATTTGGCTGATGGTACCTCGAAAGAGAATTTACTGACTCATTTATCCACACATATCACACACACGCTCCAACACACGCTTGTTATAAACTTAAAACTATATACAAAATACTATTACTACCTTAATCTACACACACGTAAACACAAACATCTACTATTATTTTTTCTAGTTTATTATGAATTTGTAATTACGATTTAACTCTAGAATTTTTTTTTAAACGTCCCTTTTCCCTGAAATCCACATTTAACTTTCTGCGTACATCAGCGAGCTACAAAAGGTGACGCGTTAGAAACAGAACGAGTACTGTCCTCGCCGCGCTCGATTGCCGACTGACGAGACCACCGACAATTTCTACGAAACGACTAAATCCTGGGAACAATTAGATATCGACAGTCATTTTTACTTTCCCAATGTACTATAACGTCGATGCCACTGCAATACCACGTAACCAACAATGGCTAACGCCGCATAACCTACAAAATTAGCAAATTTGAGATTTCGCGGCTGGCATGTAGAAACACAAAGTTAATTTAGTTTTAACGCTCTCCAACAAATGTGTGGACGTGGTGGCCTAGTGGTTTGACCAGCCGTGGTGGCCTAGTGGTTTGACCGGTCGTGGTGGCCTAGTGGTTTGACGTATCGCCTCTCAAGCAGAGGGTCGTAGGTTCGAACCCCGGTTCGCACCCCGGTTCGAACCTCTGAGTTTTTAGAAATTCATGTGCGGAATTAATTACATTTGAAATTTACCACGAGCTTTGCGGTGAAGGAAAACATCGTGAGGAAACCTGCACAAACCTGCGAAGCGATTCAATGGTGCGTGCGAAGTTCCCAATCCGCACTGGGCCCGCGTGGGAACTATGGCCCAAGCCCTCTTGTTCTGAGAGGAGGCTTGTGCCCAGCAGTGAGACGTATATAGGCTGGGATGATCTAAGGTTTTCTTTTTGCTGAACAAGTGAAAATAAAGTGTAACTTAAAATTAGAAGTAATTATGTGTGGTGTCGGGTTAGAATTACACCTCTCCATTCTTCCGTGGATATCGTAAGAGGCGACTGAGGATATAGGTTAAGGTATACCGTAGGCGACAGGCTAGCAACCTGTCACTATTGTACCGTTTTTGTGAAACTTAGGTTATACCTAAAACTGCTAAAAGTGGCTCCGAAGCGGTAACGTTTCGTGTGCTTTGTCTACTACCCCATTTGGGAATACAGGCGTGATGTTTGTGTGTGTGAGTAATTATTTTAACTGATGGATCTGGGTTAGTATCAAGTAGAGCTATAATTCGGTGTTAAAAAGCCTAGTCACGCTATACCTACTCCCAGGATTAAGTGAAGTTAAAATCAAGCAAGGTTTAACTGTTTCGGTTTATTCAGTTACTATTTACTTATGCAAAGTTTTATTCACTTTGTAGATTGGACGGCGCAGGGGTTATAAAATATTAAGCTGCGCCAATATGATATGACCTACCGCACCTCTCTCTTCAGGAAGTACGGAGGAGTACTAACATGGCGTTACTTGTGTCTCGTGGAGTTAGTTTAAACTGGTCGTGTTTCCTCGATTACTAGTATAGGCACGTAGTTCGTAGACGATATCCGTGTGGCCACTTGTTTTCCACACTGATTACATATGCACTGAATTTAGTACCTCTAATAACAACAATTCGAACACAATGTAAAGGACTTCATGTACTGATTTGATTTGTACATTGTGGTATGATCATTTTAATGCTGGGCAGGATGAATTCATATTCTTTATGGCTCGGATGCAGTTTACAGCTTTAGACCGCAATTGTTCTTTTGAGAATATTTTATTTTTACGTCCGTAGTTTACCATCGAACAATGTTGAAATCGGGAATGAAAGTTCTTTGAGAATACGAACGTCAACATGAATTTAGTGATTTGCATACAAATGTGGAATTATTTCTTCGTAATATTCGTGTTGTAGGCAATATTCCGATCGGTGACCGGTCCGACAATTAACAGATACGGTTAATTAAAGAGAAACGTTAAAACCGAGAGACCGTTCCATTAGCCTTGTCATTCCCTTTATTTTGATACGACTTGACGCCATTATCTTTTAATCTCGACGGACTCTGTTCAAGTCCTTTTAAAATGTAAATTGAATGTTCCCGCAACGCAACTGCGTCACATTTATAAATTTTATGTCTTAAAGTAATTTGCTTCACTAGGGGTCAATCAACGGTTTTTGATAAGATTGTGTTAATGAAATCGAGGAATGTTGTCGAACTTTTAGTTAGAAACATACCATATTAATTCCGGAGGTCTCTCGCATTAGCATATCTAGTATCATAATTTGAGGTGGAGTTATCACGTGCGATGCGTTTACCGCCTACGAGAGTTTTACGGCAATGACTCTTTTCTTAGCTTTATTTTTGATGTAAATACGTTCGTATAATTATGTATTTCAAGAAAACAGTACTTATCGTACTTTATTTTATTTTTGTTTTCGCTGACTGTATTGATTTTTGGTGTTCATTAAGGAATAATGTATGTATGTGTGTGTACGTACGTAATCTTTATTGTACAAAAGAAAATAATCAAAATACAATTGTCAAAATTCGGGAGACTTGTACATACAAAGGCGGGGGCCCTATAAGGGATCTCTAGCAGTCAACCTTTGAGTGGATGAGAGGAGCAATCAATCAGTTAGGAATAATTCTATTGTATTGTATTTGTAACGTCATGAACTGCTGCTGATGATAGATTTTTAAAGTTTTTTTTTATTCGGCTGGATGGAAAACGAGCAAGTGGGTCTCCTGATGGTAAGAGATCACCACCGCCCATAAACATCAACACCAGGGGTATTGCAGATGCGTTGCCAACCTAGAGGCCTAAGATGGGATACCTTAAGTGCCAGTAATTTCACCGGCTTATCTATTATGTTTGAAATTATATATTTGACTGGAGTAGTTCCTAGTTTGTTAAAGGCGGATTTAAATGGAGTAGTTATTATCTCTTTTATCCAATTAAATATTACAGTGACATGCAATTTATACTCCCCAAAATAATTCCTAACTTATTGTGTCACATGTCACTGTATTTATTTTATGAACCACACACCAAAATCATTAAACACATTCGGAATCTAACCCGTTTCATCTCAACCTCGACCCTAGCTAATGTTTTTTTATAAAAACTAGCCCACCTTTTAAATCCGTGTGCTATTGTGCGAACTGTGAATGACCTCTTCAGCATAATGGCTAGGGATGCGCGTGCGCCGGGAGGGGCGACCGGTTTGAAATTAGAACGTTTTTTATTCGTTATTCGGCTTTTGTCGGCGCCCGCCCTGTGTGCAAGCGCTAACTCGACAAATGCATGAAATAAGCCGTATTTTATTTCCCATCCTTTTTCAAATGCTTTTAAATTTTTAGGGGATACTTTTTTGGGTGCAGTTTCTATTTCTATTGAATTTTTTTTTTATAGCTTTAGAATTAATTTGTGGTAGCATACAAAATATTGACCTTGTAATAGTTATATTATTACCATTAATTTCAAATTAGGTTAGAGTTACTATTAAATTCGAATAGGAGTACAAGTCGATTCACCAGAACTGACACGAATGGCTTGAACGAAATACTTGAGCCGTAGTTCTCTCGCGAGCCTAGTGCGGATTGAGAACCTCACTCACACATAGGTACCATTGAAATTCTTCATGGGTTCGTGCAGGTATCCCCACGACATTTTTCTTTACCGTAAAGGACATGGTAAATTTCAAATGTAACCTCACACATTGTCATAAATTTCGAAAAACGGAGGTACGACCCTGAACTCACGGCCCTCTGCTTATGAGGGAATACGTCAAACCAGTAGGCTACCAAGACTTTACAAAACGGGCAACAGTTAATGAAATCGAATTATGAAATATAAGTACTTAAATAAAAAAGCTGATATTACTGAATTCACTATTAAGGACTCTACAAATTAATCCACAAGCTCTTTAATAACTTTACCTCGTATATTTGTTTATTTCAAATCTTGCAATTATGACAATGCAAGTAGGTACAGTCAGCAAAAATGCTTGTATTAATTTTTTTAACAAAAAATATTTTATCTCAATGTAGGTGAACCTACAAAAGTTAGTAAGTACTCGTATTAGATATCTTGTATTCATAATCTCTGGGTTACCTTGTATTAATTAATAATAAAAATTTTTGCTCTTGTTCACCAAAGACCAGCGGCGAGGCGCCTTTGTATCCTCCCATTTAGTAGAGAGTAAACAGAGATGGGATCGCCGAACTGAACTAGGGACTTAGGGAGGGAGGACCCGATAGTACGACGCAAGGCTTGTTACTGGTTGGTCGCGTCAACGACTGCTCGCCGCGTTCGAACGCGATGCCGCGAGTGTTTACCGAACTTTTGAAATTTGAATTCCGAATCCTATTAGAATAAATCAATGAATTAGAAAATGCCAGTATTATAGGTGTGTTGCCAGTGAAATGATAAACATGTAAATTTCATCGATGGTATGAAAATTAAGTGTAATTCAGTGGCAGTATGGTGGATGTTGGTGCTAATGAGTGCGATAACACTATAAATGGAAGAAACCAATTCGTGTTATTTGTACTTGTGCATTTACTATTAATTGGACTGAACGGAACAAATGGTAATAATGGTAATTTTATTAAAAAATTGAAGTTTACCTTTAAAATGGCGGCTAATCAATTATGAGTTTATGAGTAGCATTAAAAAGTTGGTTTATTAGCAGAGTACATCCGGAACCAAGACTTGAATTTCTAGTTTATGGAGTAAAGTTTGAAAGAACCGCGTCGCTTATATCAGAGCCACTGGAATCAGTGCCGTCCCTGTAAAACTTTAAAATATACATAATTTTTTCCTTTTGAATAAAGTTAGAAAAAAGCAACGAAAACTGTTATTTGTTATAATTTGGAATGGCTTGGTTGTCAATTGTCATAAAAGCATTTTTTTTATAAAAATATTTTAAGTAACTTATGTACTAAAATTTACTGCAATTTTAACCGTCTTACGAACACCATTAGTTAGAATAGACATGTAGTTAAACACCGTTTTGGCTGTTACCGTCAGATAGTTACCACATCGGTTCATAATTAAAGTACCATGAAACCAATTAACGAAATGTTTCGTAGCGTTCGTTAACAACACAATGGTGCTTTTTTATTATTTAACGTTCGGCTTAATTAGTGTTAACGCTTGCGTTAAATTGGTCGAAAATGAAACAGTCATTGTTAACGAACTAAAAACTGCAAGTGTCGATTGTAATTTAAACTAAGGCTAGAAGTAAATTTCGTATGTGCAAACGCTTTGTAGTATTTGTTTCTCTTTCATTAATTTTTAACTCCCACGTCGTTTTCTGATCCCGCCTATCATAACATGTAGGTACTTACTTAGTCATTGAGAGTACGTTTTACCAAAAGATTGAAATCCATTCGGACTAATTCGGATACGATGATTCGGAGTCGGGCTCCAACTCTTCCGATAGTTATGTTGTACGACATGTGACTCGCTCGCTGGTTCATCCCACTAATAGGTATTATAAATGCGAAAGTTTGTAAGTCTTTTTGTATATTTGTTAACTTGTCACGTTTAAATCGCTGAGCTGATTTAGATGAAATTCGGTGCACAGATAGTTTTGAGTCCCGGGAAAGGACATGGGATAGTTTTTTCCCGGAAATTTGCATATTTCCCGCGAACCCACCGCGACCCCATCGCGAACCGCGAATATAAACGAATAAACGAATTTTACGCGGACGGAGTCGCGGGCAACAGCTTGTATTTTATAATGTAACAAATTTCTCTATGAAAAATATTCTTACAGTCTTTTTACTCTAAAATTTTTACATAAAATCTGGCATCAAAGGTCATCTACAAAGAACAGATAGAGTCGGTATAGAGCTATTTGCTTTACATAATGGTGGATGAATTGACTTAGTCTGAAGTTTTGCCAAATAATACCAATAAAAATATAAGCAAAGCAAGGTCTAGACGTGTTTAAACGAAAGGATTTGGCAGATGGCCGTCGGCTCAGCGGGATCTGTTGCGGATTTTTAATGAATTTTGTGTCATTCCGCAAGTTGGTTACGATCCAGACATACTTAGATTTAGATTAGATTTTTCACCTCTTCATCACCATCCCAATCTATGTGTATGTCCCACTGCTAGGCACAGGCCTCCTGTCAAAATGTTAGTTCCCATGCGGGTCCAATGTGGATTGGCAACTTCACAAACACCATTGAACAGGTTTCCTTACGATGTTTTCCTTTACCGTAATGCTCACGATAAGGCGTAATGGATATAACACTGTCAATTTAAGTTAGGTACAGTCACCTACATTAATAACTGCAACAGCGGTGCGTGCAAAGATATATATCTAACACGAACACGTCCTACCGGCCCTAGAAATGGAGTCGTATCAGATACTTATGCACGCTTGATTGTGTCAGATATTGGTGATGGTGACTATACTAGAAGATCAATTGTCAAATTTTAGTATAAAGCCGAGTTTAGACTTGCAAGAAAAATCGTGCAAGTTGCATTACATTGCGAGGCCGTGAAGCCAACCAGTTTGTAGTGGTCCATCGAGCGCCGCAATGTAATGCAACTTGCACGATTTTTCTTGCAAGTCTAACCTCGGCTTAATGTTCAAGGTGCACTGACCGTGTTAAATGAGACTTGTCAACGGCCTTATCAAATATTGGTCAGCTCTTGGCCATAAAAGGAAGGTCAAGACGTCGGATGACCATATAGCGCTGCTTCCATGTTTGTTTGGCCTGTTAAACTTTCAAATCTTGAAATTGAGTCATTCAGCCTTAGTGCATGTTAATAAAATGCACAAGCATTGCTGGTGTTATTTTGATCTAGAATCTATGTATAGGTATAAGTACCTAAATATTTTAATGTTTCGTTTGCGTTCAGAAATATTTAAAATTATTCCCAGTCTATTTCAAGCACTTTCCACATAGTGAAAATAATTATTGTCACATGAAATCCTACTTTTCTATAAATAAAAACTTAAAAAAGCTTCTTCTTATTCTTTTTATTTTTTCCCACGCACGGGGTCAAACCGGCCAAGTGCGAGTCAGGCCAAGCGCAGCGCAGAGTTCCGTATTAATATGTGACAGATTTATAATATTACGTTTTGATCGAGTACTACTCGTAAAACCTACTTAGAAATAATAGATTTCCTTCTAAATTCTTTATATAAAATAATTATAATACTTTTAACATACATGTTTGTGGACAAGCCAATTTTGTAACAAAAATACTAGTGTAGGTACTAGACAAAACGGCGTATTGTTTAAATATAATAACTTGATGAAATACCTTTTCTCGAGACAATGTCAGTCAATGATTTTGATTTAGTGGTAGTAGCATTATTTTACCAATTTAAAATCTGCATTAAATGCGTCAGTTTTCAGAGTTGCACCCAGGCTAAACCGAGCCGAGTCGCTAGTGTAATTAAGTATCAGTGTTTTTTTCGTTTTATTTTATTAAGTTTTACTTTCGCAATTTTTATCTAATAAAAATAATAATTACTACTTTTGATGATAAAATTGGTAGCCGTACCCATTAAAAAAACCTCAAAATTTAGCCTACCTGAGTATTCTAGTGTATACCTAATAGGTATTTTCATCTTTATACATTTGAAACTAGCATACTACATATATCCAAAAACAGCAATTCTGTTATCGCTTTCTGCAAACCGAATTTCTTTAGAAGCTTTATTTAAATAAAAACGGCCAAGAGCGTGTCGGACACGCCCGAAATAGGTTTCCGTATTAAAAATTAAGTAAGATTTTTCAAAGGATTTCGTATTTTGTATAGAATATTCCAAGTTTAGGTATATTTTACACCTTAGGCTGCTATTTACTCTTAAACTACAAGTAATTCTCAAGATAACCGTTATAGTTTTCCTTGTAAGTTTGATATACCTACTACCATCTTTTAGATTTTAGCGGGGGGACGCACGATTTTAATCAAAATTTGCACTTTAAAGCTGAATATTTTGCAAACAATGAGTGAATCGAAAAATCGTGTTTTAAAAGACCTATCCAACGATACCCCACACTATAGGGTTGGATGTGAAAAAAAAATCACCCCCACTCTACGTCTATGGGAGGTACTATAATTTTTTTTTTAATTTTGTTATAGTATCATTTTGTCGGCATAGTTTACATATATATTCGTGCAAAATTACAGCTTTCTAGCATTGATAGTCCTTGAGCAAAGCCGCGGACGGACAGACAGACAGACAGACATGGCGAAACTATAAGGGTTCCGTTTTTTCCGTTTTGGCTACGGAACCCTAAAAACGTGCGCGCTTCGTTTGTGCAACATAAAACACTAACACATGTTTCCTTTCGATAAAGCGTCGGCGTCATCTTAACAAATTGACCGTAGTCAAAGACACATGTGAAAGATTTTTTGTATATTTTTTGCAAGTTTTGTCAGTGTCGGATTTATTAAGTGTTGAAAAAACATTTGCCGCTATGCCAATTTAAAAAACACTTGTGAGAAATTAATAAACTGTAATGCGAATGACTCAGAATTTAAATGCTACAATAAAACTTAATCAACCGTTGAACTTATGTTTAACACAATATTAATAGATGTCAGTCTAAAGCTTGAAACACAGAGCGGTGGCGGGGCGGTGCGTCGCGGCGCTCCGCCTCCGGCGTCAGTGTGTTTCTAGCTTTACTTAGTATAAAAAAATGTTGTTTTTTGAGAACGTCTTGGACTGCGCCATCCATCAGATGAGATAGGGGCCAATCGCTAATCAGTTTTAAAACAAGAAAAAATGAACTATGTAGGTATGTTGAAAAATATCAATTTACTTCGGGATATTAGTAGTTAAGCTAAACATGTAATGAGTAAAGTTAGTTTCTCAAAATTCATATTGGAAAGTTAAGAAAAAGTGGGTATTAAATGTAAATCTTACTTCTATATTAAACTCATACAATTTACTTAAATACGATTGCATATCTGGGATTCCCTTATTAATGTGTTTACTTTATCAAAATGCACATTATTATTTGTACCCTCCTACGCGATACAAAAAGACAAACATGTCAAGATAGCCGCATTGTAAGGGTTATCAGTGACACTGACAAGTATTAATAAAGGAACTACCGCGCTTCGGGGGACACAAAAAATAAATCAAAAGTTATTACAATACACCTTGTGTTATCTCTGTTTAATCTAAGCACGGCGTCAAAACGGCTAAGTCGTGATACATTCATTTATGTGATCTTTTTTTACATACTTTGATACAGGTAAGGCTACGCAAAGACGCATTAATTGAAAGATTTATCCTAGTAATATTATAATGCGAAAGTTTGTAAATTATTTTGTTAACTTGTCACGTCTAAATCGCTGAGCGATTTAGATGAAATTCGGTGCACAGATAGAAATGCGAAAGTTTGTAAGTCTTTTTGTTTGTATTGCGAACCCACCGCTTCGCGAACGAATCGAATAAACCGCTGAACCGAATTAGATAAAATTCGGTATATATAGTTTGAGCTCGGGAAAGGTCATAAAATAGTTTTATCCCGGAAAATTACATAGTTCCTACGGGATAGCGATAAACGCGGACGGAATCGTGGACAACAGCAAGTGAATAACAATTGTAAAAATATTTGATGCTTTTGCATACTTTGCTTTTGTCAGCATATATTAATCTTACAAATGCTGAACAGATGGCATTTACATAGGTACTCTTTGTGGAATGCTATACAGAATACATTTTGTCTGTCGACTTTTAGTAACCTTTATTCTGAATGCCATAATGTTCGAACAATGGGGTCAACTACAAACATATTGATGTCAAACGAGAGATAGTATCTGAGAAAGGGTAGAGTCCTTTGCGTAGGTTTTTTGTATTCAAACTCATCTATAACATAAAGTTTCCGTCGTAAAACTAAATCCAAGCATGTTACCCCAGTTTTATCTATTCTTGATCATTTTATTTCCAGTAAAGTACATTGCCTTCGAGACACTTTCTTACACCCAATGAAGTTAGAGATCGGCCTTATTTTATGAGCGTTCCCTTTTATTTGATGAACTCAGGAACAGTTTGTGATCGTCAAAGAAACATTTTTTAATTTTTCTTTTCATCGGTATGTGGAAAAATACGGCTTCGATTACTTCGACATCCCGTTGGAATTTCAGAAAATTGGCTTGCATTCATACCAACCAAGACCATTTTTTAAGATATTGATGTCTACCTCATTTTGAGATAGCCGAAATCCTTTCATTTCAAAGTTAACTTATGTTAGTTTTATAAAAATCCTGAAACACTTACAGTTTCAGCATAAAATACACGCTGCTTAAATAGAAAAGGGCCACAAATCAATTTTTTTTTTTATTATTATTGCAATACTTGCACGTTAAATAGCATTTAAAATGCAATTATTGAGATTGAAAAAAAATTTTTTTTTACTTGTGGTCCTTTTGTATTTTTAAACAACGAATGTGGCCAAATAATAGTTATTTGTGATACAAGGTTGGTAAGTAAGGTTTTACAAATGAGTTGACGAGTGATAAACCCGAGCAGCAAAGCGAGGGTTTTCATCGTCACGAGTTTGTAAAACCTTGCCAACCGTGTATCATACGACGTTTTTCAATATATTTGTTAGAAAATAGGCAATTAATAACACAAAATGGATACATAAAACAAAACAACGCAAAGTTTTATAAAAATGGCGCGTCCGTAATGCGAATGCGTAAGTTTTGTTTTTAATTAGGTTAGAAATTATTAGGCAAAAGTTCGACTCGTTCAGCCACTGCGATTTTTTCGAATAAGTAAATAAAAGGTGGAAATCATTAAAATCTGAGGTAATTAAATTACAGTTTATAATAATTACAATCAATTTTGCAAATTCATTACTTAGTTTTGTATATTTATACATTTTTCTACGTATAAGTCGATATTTTTTATTTTTGTAATTTAAAACTCTGCTTGAAAACTTTTAAAATGGAGAATTAAAAAAAAACTTTTGAAAAAATCGCACTAGTGCAGTAAAATGAACTATCGAGCCATGTATACATACTTTGAAAGTGAATTTTTTGAGCAAATGTATTGAAAAACATTTTTTGAAACATATCATTTGTATGAAAATGTTTTATATACTTAGTGAACCGTACTGTGATATTAATGAAGTCTCTTGATCAAACTAATATCAAAACCCGGTTTCGCATTTCATTACTTAAAAAAAAACTATAAATTGCAATGAGTTTATTTCTTCTGTAGCCCAAAACCGAGCACCGCGCATCAAGGAGCACCCATCGAACACAGTATCTGGACGTAGCGAGCCCGCGACCCTGAGATGTGTAGTGGAGGGTAGACCCAAGCCCCAAGTCCAGTGGTTCAAGGATGGCACCCTGTTGCCACCGGCCGAAGACGGCCACAGGGTCTTACTGGAAGACGGGCTTTTGTTTCTAAGGTAAGAGAAATGATCATAAATTTTTTTGGTCTTGTTCGTATTGATAAAATTATATACGTACGTGCATTTATAATGTAGTAGCAAAATAATAGATTCACAATTAACAACATGTCTCGATTAACAACATGTTTCAAAGTCTTAGAGCGTTATCATATCACACTAGGAATTTGTGGGCGAGTGGAAAGTAAAGCGAGCGCGCAATGATTTCGTCGCGAGTGTACAATAGGTATTATAGTGCCCTGAATATTATACTTGTAGTTACGCAGCTTACTCGCTGCGTGCTCGTGGTTAACTCGTTGCGCGTTCACTTTGATTTCAAATCGCCCACAAATCGTCATTGTGATAACGCTTTTAGTCGGGCTTGCGCGAATCACCGTACTACGTAACTTTGAGATAACTGTTAACGCAGGATTCGGTATATAGTGTCAAAATTTATGCAACTGTCACCCCTAAGCCAGGGTTTAACCATGTTTTTTTAACCCTAAACCATGCAAGCAGCCCCTATGTTATTAAAGTTGTTTCCACCAACTTGACAGCTTAAATATACTTAGGTATACCTGCCTGCCTAGCTATAGTGTGCGTCGTACGTGATGAATGCAATTAATGATTATTTGATCATAAAATATTCGAAGAAAACTTTGTCTTCAACTTCTAGTTAAAGACACTTAAGAATTTTGGTGTCGTTATTTACTTAACTTGCCACAAAAACTCCCCTTATTTGTACTATGCTATAGCAAATACTTGTTCAGTCTATTTATTTAAAATAATGACTTGCTCTCATTCCCGTAATCCCCATTACATTTTATAAACAGTGTTATATAGGTCAGATGTATTTTCTTAGAGTAAATCGAGGCAAGAAGGAAAGCGATGAGGGAGTGTATTGGTGCGTGGCTCGGAACCTGGCAGGCGAAGCTGTCAGTCGCAATGCTTCCCTCAATGTCGCTGGTAAGTTGGTACTTATCTTTAAATATAAAGTTTTATTTGAGAATGGAGCCTTTTTATTAGGTAGATTTAAATATCGCTATATAATTAGTCTGGCGGTTTGATACAAAATCGGATTCATGTTTTTTTCTATTGTTAATTTAAAAAAAAATGAGATGGACGGATGACCTGGTTAAAGCGGCGGATTCAAGGACGCAAGGCTGCTTCCAGCCTAAGCAACTGTAGGCCTATGGGGGAGGCCTATGTCCAACAGTGAACGTCCTACGTACGGCTGATATGATGATGAATTAAACAAAAAATATGGACATACTTATAGCCGGTTAAAGTTTCGTGTGACGTTACACCCACCTACACTTTTTACGGGGACGTATCTGAATATCGAAAATTAATATATATCAAGTTAAAAAATCGACGGTCAAAATATCAAAAGTAGGTAAGGTTAGGCTCGATATTTTAACTATCGATATTTTCAATTTTCGATATTCAGATACGTGTCCTTTTTTACTAAAAAGTGACGTCACGGCCCTCCCCCTTCCGAACTTTGACACATTTTATCTTTGTAATTTTTTGTTCGATCGATAAAAAAAAAACGTGTCTGATATTTTGTAATAATCTTACTGAGGGAGTAAATTGAAATATTTTTTTTTATCCAGGAATCTACCTAATGAGGGTTTTCCGACAGGCGAAATATCGCTAGATGGCGTAAGTATCGTGAGGTTCTTTTGAAATTTTAGTCTTGCTTGCGATTGGCTCATTTAGTTATTTTATTTAACCAATCATAAATGTCCAACGGCCCTCACGATACTATTGCCATCTAGCGATATTTCACCTGTCGAAAAACTCTCATTAGGTAGGAATCTATCTTAGACGCATTTTTTTAGTGATTCGCGACGACTTTAAAGTGGAACCTAGAGACGTGCACGTAGCTGCCGGCGAGCCAGCTGTTCTGGAATGTTCTCCCCCGAAGGGAGTTCCAGAGCCGTCCGTACATTGGCTGAAAGATGGGAATTTATACGACGTGGAAGTTAATGGCAGGTAAACAAAAAATTAAAGTGTTAGCATAGTCAATTGTATTTCAATGCGATAAGAATGCAATTGTTACAAAAATATTTACGACTTTCTAAACTTTATTGTCTTTCAGGGTAACAATAACAGAAAGTGGTAGCTTAAAAATATTAGAAACTTTGCCAATAGATAATGGGGTGTACCGATGTGTGGCGTCAAACATAGCCGGCGAGAGGCAATCGAGACATGCTGCGTTAATAGTATTAAGGAGACCTCACTTCGTAGTTAAACCTAGTAATATTACTGCTTTAGTTGGACAGACTGTCGAATTCACTTGCCAGGTAAATAAAATTATTTTTATAATAAATTCAATAAACCACGTACCTAATTTTTGTATAATTATTATGGACATTGCGAATATTGATGACAATCATAGAACTTCAAAGTATTATTTTTTAGAACTAGCTGTTGCCCACAACTTTATATGTGGATAGTTTGCTTATGTATGTAATCCCGCGGGAACTAAACAATTATCTGAGATAAAAACTATCCAGGTTATAAATTATCAGTGTGCTAAATTTCATCTATATATGTATCAGCCGTTATTGCGAGATTGAGTAAGAAACATCCAAATATCTTCTCAACTTTTCTTATTTATAATATTAGTGATAATATGATAGTATTGAATTTAGAAAATGTAAGAACAATGCAGTAAGTACTTGTCAACAAAATTTCTTCAACTATTGCATAGTCTAGTCTAGACCCTAGATGTTGATAGTTACTTAAATTATTGTGTAAAGTGGGGAGAACTATTAATATTTATATTAATCTTTGCAGAGCTTCGATTCGAGTGTTAAGATAACATGGGTGAAGGAGGACGGAACACTGCCCGCTCACGCGTCCGTGACACGCGGTGTGTTGCGTCTGGAACACGTGTCGGCTGCAGATATGGGCACATACTCATGTCGAGCAGACAGCCATGCCGGCTCTAGTGTCGCCAGTGCCACGTTAACCGTCCACAGTAAGCACACAGTACAGCCAGTATTATGTTAGAGGCGACAGCTGAAATGTTTTGGAGACGATTATGTATTTTATAGACGCTACACAAATTGTCTGAACGGCCAGAACGAAAAAATCTCGTTTATTTCTCCTTGAGTGATTCTGATAACCCGAGTAGATATTAGCAGTACCACCTAGTTCTGGTTTGGTCGGATGTTTTGAAGTCACGTCAGTTTAAACACTAACAACCTGAATTGCTAACAAATATCGAACCAGCAGATCAAGTATTCAGAGCACTGACCGACCGTTTCGTTTCCTTTCTACTAACACAAATACGACTCAGCCCTGTCTATTTACAATTTTATTGCATCATTAATTCCTGGAGCTATTTTAATCTGGCCGTCTGTTTTAGCGCTACCCCACTTCACACAGATACCGTCCAATCTAACCGCTTGGGAAGGAGATGTGGTTTCTATACCGTGTGAGGCTAAAGGCTTACCCACACCAACGACGTTTTGGATATTAGAAGGGAATCAGGACTCCTTATTGTTCCCGGAATGTATGAAAAGTAACTCAAGTTTGTTATACCTGGACGGTGCAAAGGTGGAACACAGTGGGCGAGTTATTTGCACAGCTGTCAACGCAGCTGGTAGCACAATGCGAGAAGCTTATCTTACCGTTCTCAAAAAAAGAAATAACGATTTAAAATCTGAAGACGACGATGTCACAGAAAGTTTCCAACGTGAAACCCATATGACGCAATATGAACTGGTGCAAGCTAGGAAATTTCTGCAGCAGAATGTATTGGTGTTGAAAAGATTGGAAGCGCTATCGTCAACTTCACTCAAAGTTGTATGGGATGTAAGTGATTGCAAAGTAAAAAAATAACTCGTTTAAGAATTTGTAGATTGAATTGTAAAGACATTTTTTTTTTAGGTCTTAACAGATTACAATGAGTATTTAGAGGGAGTTAAGATTTGGTACAACAGCACGACTTTGAATTGGCGTAATGTCACTGATGATGAATCGATAATATTGAACACTTCATATGCAAAGAGTATGATTTGTTCTAATGGTTCATTGACAGACGTGGATAATAGTGGATCATCGAGCTACATCCTTTCTGGTCTAATGCCGTATACACAATACGATATATTCCTTATGCCATTCTACAAAAACTTATTAGGGCGACCTTCAAACTTGATGCCTGGATATACAGCTGAAGACGGTAATTTTTAATTCTATTATTATAATTATGATCGCATTACTTTTTGAAGTGCATATTGTTAGGTGCAAATTGCTGTTAAAAACTGAAAAGTGTTTGAATAAAGCTGTCTTTGCGCGGCTATAATTATATTAAAGCTATAAAAAGCTTCGCAAGTTAATCTTTAAGAAATCCAAATTGTCTTTGTTATTCGGCTATTAACTTGCTGTGCCCCTAACATTGATTACAATCTTTCACGGCAAAACTTTCCAGCCTTACCTTCATCGCTTCAATGATAAATTATTCTGTATTTCATTAGAGTTACGGTAATTTACCGGTAATTACCGTTTTAGTGCCGTCGGCTCCTCCTCAGGCGGTGACGGCGGGGGTCGTAAATGCGACTTCGGCGTGGATTCGATGGGAGCCGCCACCTGCGGCCACATGGAACGGCGAGCTCATCGGTTACCTGGTAAACACTGTTTTTATTTCAATTATTTTAAATTCCGGTACATAATTACTTTTCTCTTTCTCTCCTGCGACAATACCCCTTTGTGGGTCTTGGTCTCCTCAATGATTTTCTTACATTTTACTTTTCCTACACATTTTTTAATTAATACTATATAAAAATATGTAGATCAAGGTGTACATTATTGGCGAAGGCAGAATGACCTTAATGGGAGTAAGCATTTTCCCAGCAATAGGACACCTTTTTAGGCTAATAATGAAAAACATATACATTTGCGAAATCCGTCTTTATAATAAATGGCAGAGATAAAAACGTACAATCAGAGCATATTTTCAAGAACTTTGTCCTACAACTGCCGCAATTTTAAGTTATCACTCAATGATCGCCATTGATTTCTCCGGACTACTCGTAAAAAAGATAATGATAGTATGGTTGAGTCTTGCGGAAGATTTATCTAAAATATTTTTTAAATCATGGAATCACAGCATATGCAAGGAAAAATCATAACTTTACCTTTGTGGCCATACTAAGACAGTAGCATACACTAAAAGAGGTATCTGCTAAATTAATAATATTGCATTGTCATCCAATGTACACGTATGTAGGTATGCAAATTTTCAGCTTTATCGGAAATCGGGAACCCGTGACCCGCACATACATAGATACACAAATAATACATGGCAAGCTTTTAAAAAGAAGTCAGGTAGTTGGGTAGCTTTTACACATGCAAGTAAAATTTTATGCGCTTGTTTAACGTCTTTTAGAATTAAAATAATAATATCAAAACGAGATATCTGTATTTGGTAGCATTATGAGCGGTTCTTTGAAGACTTGAACGTTTATGACCAATATGGTAATTTCATTTAAATTCAAGCGAGAGACAGCAAAATCACGACTTCTCTATGGTAAAGTTAACCTAATAGGGTAGGATAAGGTGATTAAGCAGCTAAATTACTGTTTAAACTGGTGGCTTTGCGACGTAGTTCCAAAGATTTTAAAGACTTATTGCAAAACTTCAATGAAGAAAGTAGGTATGATGAGTTTAACTGGAGCCCAATCATTGATTATTAATTTCAGTTATTGACATCCATCACTTGATCATTTTGATTAACTATCAACCAATAAATCAATTTACGGGGCACAATCAATCTCACTTACTGAGAATGCGAAAACTCGTTCCTTGTGAAACACCGGTGACCCGGTTTTTTTAATATACTAGCTTTTGCCCGCGACTTTGTCCGCGCAGATGTCAAACTTATGGTAAAATTTTAATCAAAGCGTTTTCTACAACTGGTAACGAAGTTCTTAGCTAATCACCTACTTTATAATACTTACGGAGATAAAACCACTGTAAAGTGAATTTAAAATAATCCTCTTTAAGTATTCCTCATTCAATAAACCCGTCCTTATAACTTCTCTATATTATAAATAATATAGGTACAGGAATCTGGATAGCTATCTTAAATAATCCTGATAACGTTCACAAAGATGTAAATTTTACTCGTATGTGATTATTAAAAATATAAATAGAAATAATATTTATTCACTTGACTTGTTATTGAAATTGAGTGTCAACAAACTACATATATCGAACTCTTGTCAAACGGAATCATTTGGCAGATTGAAATCCGAGTTGGTGGTGCCGCCGGTGGGCGAGTTGTGGGTCAGATGTCACTGGGAGCGCGCACCCGCGCCGCGGCGGCCAGCTCGCTGCGCGCCGGCGGCCGCTACAGCGCGCGCGCCGCCGCCGTCACGCGTCGCGGCCACGGGCCCTTCAGCGCGCCCGCGCATCTGCACATGCTGCCCACGCACACGCAGCGGCAATACGTGCAGTAAGTACTGGGTACACTACAGCTCTGTGGTGTGCAGTGAAGTTCGGCAGCGCTAGTGACTACCCTGGGGCAAGTGCCTACCCTGCTGCTAGTGTCTACCTTGCTGCCAGTGCCTACCCTGCTGCTTGTGCTGGCGGGTACGTGAGCGTCGCTATCTACCCTCACTGTACGCCACAGTTGCAGCTTTATAAAATTTAAGGTTGCAGCTCTATTACTGTTTACGGAGTGACGCAGTTTTAATTTCAGCGGGTGACCTCGTTTTAATTTTTTTTGTAATGTACCAAATTGTTACTGTTCCAAATAAAGATTTATTATTATTATTTGGGATTTTACACAACAGGAAATTTACAATTTCTTACAAGATTTGAATAGGTACTATAAAATACTTAAATAAGTCGGTACTCAATTGTTATAACTTTCAAATAGAGAATAGTAATGGTACGAGAAACGCAAAAATACATTGCAGTTAACAAGAAGTTTCAAAAACATCTCACGGTCTAAAAATCCAGACATTATGCTTAGTTAGCCTCAAGTGGTTTATGAAGTGTTTACGCACGTAATGTTCACAGGAAGGGTCCTGTGAATTGCTTTTACCGAACCCGATGTGAGATGAGTCAAGAGCTTTACGCGAGGTTAATCATAAACGTACACCACATCCTTATGTTGCTTTTACGATAGCAATAAAAAGGCAACGGCATGCCATCCGCGAATTGTTCGACACTATCCAATCATTTCCCTATTGAAATATCTGAATGTTTGTTTTAGAACCGAACCACCGAAGGATTCTAACATAACAAGCATTTTTCAAGAAACATGGCTTCTTGCACTCGGTCTGATCGTGTTCTCCGTTATTGTGATTGGAGTGTTCAGCGTGTATTACATAAAACGGCGCAATGGGATACAAAGGAAGAAGTCTGCCGGTAAGCTGATACTACACAGGCTCAAGCTGGCGCCATATCGGTTACTCAATTCTTTATCACGCGTGTGAACAGCGAAACGCATTTATTATTATTTCACAGAGTTCATTGTACTTTTTAACTGACGGTGCAAAAGGAAACAAAATTTATTGGCATTCTTTGAACGTTATCACTATCACTTCAATCTGACGTGCCTTCGTTATCTCGAGTAGCTGCCAATGCTTAATGCTTATCCTTCCGTTATTTCTTAAAAGTCATTTAAACATTTGGGTAATGTAGCACTTTTACGCCCGTATCGTGGGAGCGCTTTACCGAACTGGCGTCACTTAACTTGTTGATGTACAAACAGCAATAATTTAAACATTGAACCCAATTGTAGGTCAATCGATTGTCACGGCTCAACAGTGTCTATTGAATAAAGACACGATCTGGCTCCGGGACCGCGCGGTGTTCGCTTCATCAAACGACCCGACGATAGACGTCAGCAGTTGCCATCAAAGCCTTTTGCATAGTAAGTAAAGATTAATAACCACCTTTGTATGGAATTTGAATTGCTTAATATTATAACCCTATTGGAAATTGCCAAGAAATGACACAGACATTAATCATTTAAGTTCACAAGTGTGTCCTAGTTTCCGTGTGACGTTTAATCAGAACCGAACTATCTATCGCAGCGGGACAATCGAGCAACATACTCAACGTGGAGCCGGAGTACTGCCTACCGCAGAACTCCATTCAAGGCTTAGACACGTCGAGTGTGGACAGACTGCGACGTGGGCCGCCCGAACCGTACGCTTCCAGTGCTATTTACACCGAACTCAATTTCAAGGTACGCCCAGATAAGCATTGTGGGAACCCACATGTTGACACACGATAAGATTAGAATTTCAATTTGCCGAAGAATCTAATACTCGGAATTAAAATTAACTGCTGTAACGATATATATCATCTTCCACAGGACAATAACGACATCGGAGACCTGAGGAATTGTCCAGAAAGACGATCTCATAACAATAGTATTGTTAGGTCGTGCAATGGGAGCATTCAGTATTCCAACGGGGAATGTTCTACTTGTTGCCATAGTACTTCTAGTAGATCTACTAAAGATTATAGAGAACCGAGACACGAAGTACATAACGATGTATTAGAGGATGATTGTGGGTCTTGTAATACGAATAGGTCCGGATCGAGGAGCAGACAGGACAAAAGTAAAGTGTGCCCGACGAATGATTTAGAGTACGACTATCCGCAGTGGCACTGGTTAGGGAGAGAGAACAGTTTCAAAATCCCCATTCAGACAACCAGACATTCGAATGTGGCACGTTCCGACCAGGGCTGTCAAATAAACCTATGTGACATACTGCCGCCGCCGCCATATGAGGTAAATTGAACATGTTTACAACAGCCCTTGCTGACATTAAGCAACTTAACGATCAAAAGCCGATTACTGTTATTCACGCACTATTTTGTTCACGCACTAGTGATAATCTTTCTGTACAATTTTGTGTTAAATAATTTTTAAATATTTTAAATTACGAGTAAGAAAAAGCCTTATAATGTGGTGATTCATGCGGTACATTATAAATTAACAAATAACTAAGTCACTTTATAATGCTCATTTTTATTTTACAGAGTCCAGAAACTAAGAAATAGAAACAGCAAGAAAATCGATTCATACACTTTTTATACTGCAGTGTTTAGCTAATTGTTAAATATAAAACGATATGACACTCACTGTTATCTTAAAGAAAGCAAAGCAATAAAATAATAACGTATCCATTTTGTAAAACAAAAATACGCACGGCTCGTTTACAGTCATCGGGTAACATATACACGTAGGACTTTTTAAATTTTACGAATTTTGTAATCGTTAAGTAGGTATTTAGCCTAAATAATAACTTTGGCCCTATAGGTAACTCAATAGCCTCATGAGTAAGATCGATGTTAAATGATGTACCTAACGAGTTTTCTGAGTTACTAAATAGGGCGTTACATGAATATTGTAGTGAACCGTTGTAGTGTTTGTACCCTTTTATCAAATGTCTGAAACCTAATTGTAATAATATTCCTATCTAAGTTCTAGTCACCGTGTTAAGACTAGCCTAACTGATAACTGCCTAGAAAGTCCTTCTCCAATGCTGTACATTTCGTAACATAATTTTCGTATCGCTGAACGAGCTCAAGGTTGTTATTTTCATTCAAAACGGTATAGATTTAGTAACACATTTCACTGCCATATTAGATTTTTTTAGGATAGAAATAGTAGTTGTTTAATATTTGACTGTGATATTTATATAAAAATTGTGTATTAGTTATAAAATGTAACCTTAGCTTAAGTAACACTAGAGCTATTCATACAATTCAAAATTTTAACCAGAATTAGAGAACGCAGTGCACCTATTTCAAGATCAATTAACATTTATGTAACGTTTTGAACTGTACTTACCTAATCTGAATATTTTCTGAACCCTCTCTGTTTTCCCGAACCAAAACCTTAAAATATAGCAAATTCGTAAAGAAACTTGGTTTCATTAATAATTTTACTACCTCCTGTGCTCAAGGTAGCATGTTTAAGCTCATTGCTTATTCAAGGCGAAATATCTTACGAAGAACTGGGGCCATAAAGAGTAATAATTTTTTCGTCTATTTTTATAAGCTCGCGTGTCGGTTTACAGTATCAGCGATATAAACCGATGTAAAGGGCGACGTAAATAATAACTACTTAGTAATGAAGCACGTCGTTACCTGCGGCTTACAGCTCTTAGCCGACTCATAAACTTGTAGGCCGCACAACACCACAGCGAAGTCAGGTCAAATTTATTAAACGTTAGTTTTATCCATAATTATGACTATGGTTATGTCTTATTTCATTGGAGTCAGGTTAAACGATAGATAAATTGCTTAGGCTAGACAGAATGCGGAAATGAATGTTGCAAGTTCAAGTTCTGTGAGGTTAGTAAAATGAGACTTATAAATTACTTAAATGTAACTAGAAGGGAACAGCAGAAATCTTAAAATACTTTTTTCGCGAATAATTATATTTCATTTGCCATCTTAGTGTTTTCTTTTGTCAAGTATAAAACCGTAATAAAATGTTGACAATATAAATTGCAGTCATATTTCTAAAACTCTACTAGAGTTTTAAGGATTGTAGCTTATTCTTACCAAAAGACTGCGAGTTAAAAGCATTTGGCAATAAATCGTGAAGTCCAATTTATTTCTGTCTTGCTTACGTATCGGTCACATTTATAGATGCCTTTTTGGAACAAAGCTTCCCTTTATCGGACGGTTTTAGGAGTGAAACAAAAGCCCATTCGATTCAAATTACATCCGCACCTTTCATGGCAAATTCTGCTGGAAATCTCGTTTCTCGGCAGTTAGAAATCTTCTAATTATTTCCAGTTTCGCCTTATGCAAATGTTAGGAATGTTTTCAAAAGGTTTTAGTGTCCTAACCCTCAGAAATCAAAGATATTTATGCCATATACATGTCGCCATTCTCCGCAAACTTTGCACTTAGTCTCAAAATTAAACAAAGACTAAGTATAGTGTAAAGTTGTAACTGTAATAAATACTGCAATTATACAACAATCTTCATCCTTGGCACGATTCCAAAGTACTATGTGACTTCGGTGTTTCAACGCTTTCATTTAATTTGTGAAACTTGTGATATTATTTAAAACGTTTGGCTGCAGACAGTTATAAATGAAAACAGACTAAGCTGACAAATCCTGCGGGTGACGACCCTGACGGCCATTGTGGGGGATTCAATTTTACGCGAGACTGGTTTTTAGTCTTTTATTATAAAAAAAGAGTAAAATGTATTGCATCTATTATTCAGAGCTAGTACAACACAGAATTCCTACGAGTTTTATTCATACGAGCAGACAAAAAAGTTGTAAGTAAGTATAATTAGTATTTTTTTCTTGTTTGAGACAATTATACAATACAGTCATACTTCCAGTATCGCCATCATCAACAGCCTTGTTTCGAACAAGAAACTTCGCATAAGTATGATACAAGTTATTTAATATTTATATGTACAAGGTGTCAATTAAATAATTGAAAACCAGAAACTAGTTTGCTCAGAATCGAGAGTAGAATCGATTACACTATGTTTTAAATTAGGTTGTGTTTGTGTTTTTAAATCCCTTTCTTATTGTGCCCTGTCTAAAAGTTACGACTGCAACAGGCGCCAATTAAATGTTTTAGCGACGTTTGCATAGCTACGAGTAATATTTGAATTATTTAATACTGGCCGGTTTGCTGTCACTGTGTGTTTTTCTTCTAAAAACGTCAAATCGCAACTGACATATACACAAATCATGATTGTAGAGTTAGAAATGAAGTAGAATTACTGATTTAGCAAAACACACGTTTATCTTTTAAAATAACGAAGGCCTCCCCATATAGCTCCAGTTGCTTCGGTTGGCAGCGGCTTGCATCCACCGTGATTCCATTCATGAAATGTACGTACGTACAGTTTAATTCATAAAAGCGTACATACTTGTTTATTGAGGCAATAACCCGAGTGAACATAGGTAAGTACCTACTTAATAATACTGTAATAGTGTTCAGAAAAAACATTTTACCCAGTTTTGAGATGAAAGCATTGCACATAAGAACAGAAAATGGATTCGAGCTGAATTTCTGAGCAACTTAAATAAAAAATATAGCAGTAAACTTTATTTGCGTCGCCATCTTCAAGTTTTATGTGCTTTCTGTCTTTCTGCATTTCACATAAACCGTATGCCATGTCAACTTTAGTGTGTAAGTAAACGTACTCGTAAGTTATAGTTCCGACACTTTACGTGGCAACTATCATAGCAAGTTAGTGACCAAACGGCAAGATGCGTTCGAGTTAATGCCCGTGTAATCGAAACAAAAGTATTATTATAATGTTTATCTACACTCAATCATATCATATAGCCTGTCTGTAATGCATTCAAAAACCGCAAATTACGACCAGCACAAAGATAAACTGTTTTGTTACAATAAACTTCTTATCTGTGAAAATGTTATTATTGCTTACATCGATTTCGGTTAGGGTATTATTAAAAACAATTTGAATTGATCTCAATTCTAATATCAGTCGATATGACGTTTTATTCCAAATCAAATGTCAAAATGCAAACAATTTTTACAAATTTCGCACGTTACTTGATATCGAACGATAAAACAATTGGGGAAAACAGTTAAAAAAATCTTTTTCCCTTCATTTTCCGTCCTTTTTTCAATGTTTGTGGGCGGTGGTGATCTCTTACCATCAGGAGACCCATTTGCTCGTTTGCAATCCAGTCAAATAAAATAATAATAATAATAATAATTATAGGTACTGCTAGAAGCTCAGGTCAAGGCTCAGGTTCCTGAACACATATAGTGACCTTATAATATGTGTGTAGATAAAGCAATGTATGTATGTATGATAATTAGGCATTATGTAACAGTCACTTAAACTACTACTAATTCTCTGCGTAAAATTAGAAGTTTGATGAACAAATAAGAAGGAAATAAAGTCAGGTTTTATATAAAAACACTAATTCATATGTAAATGTTTTGCTAACTTAGTGTCTAAAAATAAGTTGGTACGAGGGCATACGTCTGTTTAGTGGGTCATTTTACCTCTAGCTGCTGTTGTCGTATTTGGAGTGAACATTTTCGTAAGGCAACCTGGAGAGTGAGAGAAGCGCGAGTAAGGTATGTCATCCGATACAACTCCTCGGAGTTACTGTACACAAGCTTTACAATACTTGACATCAATGACGTCGTGTAAAATATTTAGGAAACTCGGTGGGAATATAGTCGTTACGATTCCACGTCACTGAATTAGAATTAGAATCGTTTATTGTAAGTCACATTACAATTTAAAGGTGGAAATATAATAATCTACTACTACTACTACTACTACTGAATACTACTGATACTGATACTGATGTAGAGTCAAAAGCTCAAAAGTAGCTGAACCTTTTTACTTTACGTTCGATGACATATATACAGGGTGAGGCCTGTAATACGAGCAAATAATTAAAACATAGATCTTACTCGTCAAACTAAACAACATTAGTTCAGCGACTTTTAAAAATAATTAGTTTTTATTACACTTTTAAGTTTATTCGAAGAAACAATGTAAAGCAAAATGCTTGATGTTTGTAGCGTGACAGGCGACGTCAGTTATGTGCTAGGATGGCGTCCATTGATAGTAGTATTTAAATTGTATGAAAAAAGGGAAAATTCAAACACTCCATTATTTTTAAAAGTCGCTGAACTAATCTTGTTCAGTTTGACGAGGACGATCTACGTTTTAATTTTTTGCTCGTAGTACATTACAGGCTACACCCGATATGCACATTTACCGATTTCAAATATAAATGCTATTAGGTGGGTATATAAAAATTCTGAATCCGACCATAATTGTCGGAAAAGACCAATTCAGTCCGAAAATAGAATCACTTCTTTTTTGGTGTCAGTACAAAATATTTTTTTATAAGTTGACGTACAGTAGTAAACTATATAAAGAATTTTAATTAATTTTCATTTGAAACACCTAAAGTTTGATACTATTATTACTAATTATGAAAATATTAAGTACACCGAGGAGCGAGTCCGCTAACATTATTACGAGTGCTCTTGGTTGTTTTACGATCGCCTCTACGAACGTTTGGACATAATAAAGTGGTCATAATTTTTATGTTTCATAGTAATCCGTTATAAAAATGTTATGTATCTTAATGAAATTAAATGTGGCCAGCATGTTTGATGCGGGACTTCGAAGAAACTAACTTCTCCTATTACGTGGAATACCTATCAAAATGTATAAAAGTAATATTTTTAGGTAAGTTAAATTTTGTAACCAATAAAAAAAATGACAATTAGTGTCAAGTGTCCCATGATATTTATTATTTTTATTATTAATAATCAAAACGTGTGTTTTCACAGCTTAAATATTTTTTTTACAGTTAGCGAAAACTTTGAGCATTCTTTTTTTAAGATTTGTGGAATAAAGCTAGAATATTGTAGCACTACTTCGCTGTTTGTCTGACTGGATTTCTGTTTTCCTGGTACTACTACTTTTTCAAACAGGTAGAAGTACAATACAATACAATAACTCTTTATTGCACAGCAACACGCAGCAAGCAGAACAGAAAACACAGATATATCGGTACATAGAGATTTCTAAGGTAAGTAATAGGCGGCCTTATCACTTCAGAGCGATCTCTTCCAGGCACCCTTTACAATGGACAAAAGTAAGGAATAAATTTAAATTTTAGGTGAGTATAAAAATAAAAATCGTGGGTCCCAAAATCTATAGGTACGTACCGTAGGTGAGTAAATATCTACGCATTTTTCATTAACATTAAGTTATGAAAATTTGCAAGAAGTAAAGCGTCACAGCAAAAGAAAAGGAAATAATCGATTTTAATGCGTGGAAGCAATCATGTAAGAATGCTGAGTCTCATTATTTATCATCCTAATATATGACATAACGTCCAGCTTGACAAATCATCTTTGCCAAAAGATCTAACGACATTTTATCATTGTTATTCTCGTACAACTTGCGATGTAAAACACACCTTCAACAAGCAATCTGTTAGTGTTGCTCAATCAGGTTTCAACAACTTGGATTAAACTGAAATTACCCTCGATAGTTGACGTCCTTGTAGTAATACTACAAGTACTATCGGAATTGTATGATTTAGTTTTTTTTTTATAATTTTCTTATATTTTCGGAAAAATAAGGTTAATCGCTGGAAAGAAAACTATCCATAAAATGCATGTCATGCATGTGAGTATGTGTTGTCATTTACAATGAGTGAGTCTCACGGTAGTTTCATGTTCAAAATTTCAAGTCTTGCCTAAGATTTACATAAAATGAGCGATTGACAGTGGCAGATAAAGGAATCGGTAATTTTGTATGAAGGGTGGGCCAAATTTATATATACATACACAAAATATATATATACAGCAGTCATAATAAAATAAATTTACTACATTATATTCTTGCAGGTCGAAAAACAACCGATGTTCTGTTGATAGTTTTACTCCGTGCCATTCTGTTGTAGCTTAGGTAACAATAACAAAGAAGTAGCTCAGAATATTTTACCATTATTCTTGTACTGTCGATATTTTGCAAAAGAAATTACCTAATCACAGCGTTCGAGACGCCGCGACCTTTCGCCAACGTTGTTATACCGGCACAAAACCAGCGTCATAAATATTTCAGCTTCAGCTAATCTGTAAGTATAATTTATGTTAATAGTTATCGGCTACTGGGCTATTTCCGTGGGGAGAACATTTATCATAAGACGGTGATCAGAATAAACCGAGTTTGCAAATTATGCGACATCTCCCGTTGGGTTCAACAGATACCTTTCTACATTTAATTTGAATACATTTGAACAATGAGGATAAACATTGTTGAGTATTGCTTTGTTATTATTTATATCATTCTCTGTTCACATTATATCAAATAACGCCATACGTATATTTTTAACCATTTATCAGCAAGTCAATATTAATAAACTTTAAAAATGTGTTAACTTATTTTTGGTGAACGAGATAGACGGACGACCTGATGATGCAGGCTGCTTCCAATTGAAGCAACTGGAGGTCTACGGGGACGTCCTACTCCTACGGCTGATGTGATGATGATGATGCTGATGAACTTATTTTTAAAAATTTCAAAACGGAGTACCCTCATCATAAACCAACTTATTTTGTGCCATCAAACATTTACAACTGAACATAAACATAGTTCTAGCCCCGAAACATAAACCCACCCCAGGTCTAGAATCTACTGACATATTTATAGCCTGAGATCTGAATTCCCCTCTGCACTAATCCATTAGCCCAACATGAAAAGTTAATATAAATGCCAATAAAAACTGGACAGGTGACCCTCTGCCCTGGGGTGAAGACTTTTATTTTCTCCTTTGAGGTTGTTTTATGCGGAATACTTTTTACATGATGCATTATATGTCTAGGTATGTCACTTTGTTAAGTGGTTATTAGCCGGAACACTGCTGGAACAATTTCCATTGTTTTTGTGATATTGATTACATCGAAACTTAGAAATAAAAATGAAAAGAATACTTAAATCGGGAATTCGGCTTTCCCCCATGGGAATCCCTAAAAATTACATAACGATCTCCTCCACATTTGCGTATTTGAGGAAAACACTTATAAAAATCATATTTCTACACTTAGGGGTAGAAGTTTTAGGATTTTATCCCGTGTGGATATCGGAATAAAAGTAGTTTGTGTGTAGAGGTCCGGTTGACCTTACAGTCTTGCTTGTGATTGGCTCATTTAGTTATTTAACCAATCACAAAAAGTGATTCAACTGTCAAAGTTGTCAAACGGACCTCGCGATTCTAGCGCCATCTAGTCCATCATTAATTAGCTTCAAATAAAATATTCTTGACTATAAAATTAAAACTTACATCTAAAAATTACAGAGCATTCATGAGCCGCATCGATGTCTTCTATTTTCACCGCCGCTAGGAACTGGGCTAATGGGCGCGTTGAAACTAAAATTAATCAATGAAGTGTTAACGATCTTATGAATATTTGTCGTTTGATCAACCTATTAGGATTTCAACAAAGTCAGACAAATTGGGCGCCATGTTTAATTTGTGGATAAGGAAACGTGTTTTTTGCTTTTGATGTTAAAATTATAGGTTGTAAAGTACCTACAGTGTAATATTTATGAAAGTAGTTTGCTGCCATACACACACCAGAGATGGTGAACCTTTATCGAGTAGGTAATGGGCCATTTATTTATGAGTAGCTTTTGCTCACGGTTTCGCTCACGCAGAATTAGTATGCAGTTTAAAACTTTTTTGATCCCACAAGAACCACACATTATTTCGGGATAAAAAGTAGCTTATATGTTAATCCAGGGTATATATTACCTGTATACCAAACTTTATGCAAATCGGTAGTTTTTGCGTGAAAAAGTAACAAACATCCATCCATTCATACAAACTTTTGCGTTTATAAGATATTTACTTTTTTTTTTCTAGTTAATTTTTGTCGCCTTCCGTGAAGTTGCCAAGCGGTCACAACGGAAGACCAGCGTTGGCCTACACGGCCAACACTATGCTGCGACCGCTTCGTGATTTCGCATATTGTTTTATTTTTTTAATGTATTTTTATTATGTTTTAACTTTTATATACGTGCGAAGAGCAAATAAATATTTCTATTTCTATTTTAGGATGGCAAACGAGCAAGTGGATCTCCTGATGGTAAGAGATACCACCGCCCATAAACGTCTGCAACACCAGGGGTATTACAGTTGCCTTGCCAACCTAGAGGCCTAAGATGGGATACCTCAAGTGCCAGTAATTTCACCGGCAGTCTTACTCTCCACGCCGAATCACAACAGTGCAAGCACTGCTGCTTCACGGCAGGATTAGCGAGCAAGATGGCGGTTGCAATCCGGGCGGACCTTGCACAAGGTCCTACCACCTTCTATGGAAACCCGACTATGGCCCAACCTAATCATCATCATCATCATCCCAGCCTATATACGTCCCACTGCTGGGCACAGGCCTCCTCTCAGAACAAGAGGGCTTGGGCCGTAGATCCCACGCGGGCCCAGTGCGGGTTGGGAACTTCACACGCACCATTGAATTGCTTGGCAGGTTTGAGCAGGTTACCTCACGATGTTTTCCTTCACCGCAAAGCTCGTGGTAAATTTCGTAATTCCGCACATGAATTTCGAAAAACTCAGAGGTGCGAGCCGGGGTTTGAACCCACGACCCTCTGCTTGAGAGGCGATAGGTCAAACCACTAGGCCACAACGGCTTTTTTGGCCCAACCTAATACTTAACTCATAATGAGTTGTGATAAAAAAAAGAAGACTTTCAGTCTTAACGCTGTAGCACGTAAAATCAAGCCGTTCAATATAACATTTAAAATCGATCGATTAGAAATAAAGCCGGATATTGAACGATTTTTGATGGTCCACAAGGTCCACCGTGACTAAAGCACAGATAATTTATACGGGCGATAGCCCGTAGCACGAATTTAATTGTTCTTGTTCTTGAAATCCAGGAAGCAATCTACATAAACGCCTGCTATCTCGTCTCCGTACAATAACTTTACTACGCAGGAATCACAACGGAAATGATCCTGGGGTGTGTTTACGGGGACAATATTATAATAACAGTAGGTAACACTTTTACTGCCAGTACTGCCACCCTGTTTACCGTTAGTAAGGGTATGTAAAATTTTAGACGTCCCAATGCTACGCAATGTAGAACTATAAAATAATACAAGGAAAGGGTTTCATCTATAATAGTTTCCAGGATGATGCCTGTAGTCATGTCTAGATTGAGAATTCAAGTTGTTATCAAATTGTTTTAAAAATGTGTGTAGCTTGATTACTTCAAGTAAAATTGAAATCTAATTTCGGTCAGAAATTTCGAAAGTTCTGGTATGAAATCTCAGAAGTGCGTTGCTTGGGTGGTGGTAAATCAGACCATTAGGCTACCTCAGGTTTTAAAATAAGATATGCAGCGTGCGTATTACTCAAACACTTAACCCGGGTTAAACTCATCCTCCGAGCATTTTGTAAAATTAAGAGGAACCTTCAGAAGGCGTAGCGTAACGACCATCCAGAGTTCGAAGGGAAAGTGAAACGGACTGTGAAGTCACAGCGAAGGTCGTAATTAGACGAGGCGTTTAATTACAAAATTCACGGCTACAATGAGGCTTCACTTCCCCTTGTCTTTCACGGGATTCCTATTGGAGGGGCGGGTTTTATTGCACTAAGAATGGCGGATGTTGCAGCGATGCTATAAGCGGAAGCGTTTGCAACGTATACAGTCTTTTTGAGAATGTTCTACAACAGTGCACGTTACAGGAGGGTTTTACAAAACGCTTGTGGCGTTCAATAACAGGCAATAAATTGCACGTCGCACCCAAAAAGTTTTACAAAATATTTCAAGTAAATTAAGCTTTATTAATGCGGGTATTGAGAATTTATATTTTTTTAGGTTTCGCGATTATCATAACAAAATTTACTGCTTTTTAAGGCATATTTATTTTATATACCTACACCTTCCATGCACATGAGACCTAGTTAAATAAAAAACTTCTTTTTAAACTACTTCTGCTGAGACGAGAAAATACACAAAAATATAGATAAATAAAATTGGGGCTTAGAATCGATCCCACTTGATCGTTATTACCCGACTGCCCGAGGATGTTTTTTTCCCAGACGTATACTTCACTATATACAGGATATCGGAAAATAAATCTCCGACTTATTCATTCATTCAAGCTTATTCACGATATGAATATTAAAAAAATATATATTTTTGCTGCCGTCAAGATGCAACATTAACCCATTTATTTAATCCGCTTCCGCCTTTCTAGCATATTCAAGCTTAAGCTAGGGTTGTCTGCAACCCGATGCCACGGCATTATCAATCTAAATTGTTACGTGGAGAGCCACTAGTGTCGGCTGACAAAGGTTAAGCACTATTAAGTGAAGGGTCTAATTCCTATGCTAATACGTTACAATGAAACAGTATACCATCGGGTATACGTGGCTGTAATTGAGTTACGAAATAATTAAGTTTTAAATAGAAAAAAGCAACAGTTTATTGCCAGAACTTAATTATTCCGTAAGTCAATTACAACCACTTACTACTGCCTACTTTAATATACTCGTATTTCTGTTTTTGAGTAAAATTTTCTTAATCGTGTAATATTGACAGAGAGGTCCTAGTCAAATCTCAGTTTTTTCTGTACTTTGTCTAGTTTGATGTTTAAAAGAGTGAAAGCAATCGTTTTTGGTGAAGCAGAATGGTTTCGGGTTAAATAACCTTCTGTCTTACCTTTTCGTCCTTTAAGGCCAGTGAATCAAGTCCAATGGCGCTTTTTTGAAGCACTAAGCACAGTCCGCCTACAAAAAACTGATCCGAGAGAGTATTTTTTTCAAGGTTAAAATATTATTTTTACTGTAAGGTTTATTTGTATTTTAACGTCTGTGGTAGGTATCTTTGAAATAGTAGGTTAAGCATTCTAAATTCGCGATTTAATGAGAATTATAGCAGTGGTTCAATTAAAATGCACTAAAATTGCAGTCTAATCCATAACTCAACAGAGTTCCAAATGATATGGTGTCGAAAATGTGAAACGATTTGTTCGCGATGGCTATCGTGCTATCTACATGTTAATTACTAGGTAGGCTGTTATTTAAAACTGCTCCTATATCGATTTCATGTTCGTAAATAACTCAATACAGTAATTTAGTTCGAAGTGCAATCTTGAATTTAAGCACTGTAATTTAACAAAAAATGTAATAGAATAAGCACAAATTGCTTTTTAATAAACGCCCTTTATCCCGCGGTCTGTTATTAACTTGGATTAGTATAGGTTGCTTCAGTTAAAGAGCAAAAAGAAATACGCCGAGTAATATGACGCTCTTACGATTCATTAAAATGGAAATGTTTATAAGATGTAAAATGCCTCGCGATGAAATCCTCGATGTTAGAAGAAACACGTCACTTTAAAGACGCTCGCAATAAATCATTGCATTTTAATTTGGCCGAAGACGTTCGCTGTCCGTACTTTTGAACGTTGGAGGAATTTCCTCCTTTTATTTCGATTCGCCTCCCCTCGTCATAAAGTATAGGGCGTGATGCCGCTCGCTGAGCCGTCATTCGCGCTCTTACTTGATGTGCCAGCAAGCTGTCCAATTCCTTTTTTATTAAACACATGATATTTTTTGCTTATTTTGTTTGACGTGTAAATTATACAAAGCTCCGCAATCGATTCCACTGTAAATAGAATCAATAAAACTGTCAGATGCACTTTATAGACTAGTTAAGCCATTGTCATTACTATCCGAATGAGGCGCTAGCTCGTAAATACAGTCTCGATTGCTCTCAAGTTTTTGTTTAGGGTTTTTATTTCTGTTATCAGGAGCGCTCAGCGAGAACGGTAACAAATTACCGCTTTAAGAGATACCGTCCTGGTGCCGTTATCTTCGCGGCGCCCACGCGGGACCGCGTTTTACGGCGTTCTATTATCTGTTACCACATTGGCTTGGCTGAAAATAAACTGCTTCAACCCCTACGTTTGCCACGTTATCGACACTTGGAAATTTTTCGAATAATCTCGCGTTGCACAGAGACGTTTAGAGCCGCCGACATGGAGTTATTCATGGCTTGCATTTATGCAACTAAGGGGGACAATGGACGCCAAAAGAAACTGCCATGTGCTAACACTGTGCCATTTTAATAAACAGGCTGGAATTACATCACGCATTAGAAGAAAAGGCAGTTAGGTATATTTTTGAACATAAATAAAACAAACTGTGTTCTCGAATGGCGTAACTAATGCGCATTGTACACAGGTAGCAGAAGCGATTAAAACAAACGACGAGAATAAAGTATGCGCGAACTAGTCGTTAGACATCGTTCCCGAAAACATTTGGGCTGTTATAGCCGACTGAAATGCGGTTGGCAAAAAGAGGATGCGACATCAAAGTGTTCGGACGATCCAGTCGCGACGTGATACGGGTTAGAAATAACTGAGTCGGTAGTACTGTAGGTACTGTGGGATGTGAGATGCGGTAGTGAGCTGTCGCCGGTAAAGACAAGCCCGTACTCGCCCACGGCGCTGCACTGAGAATGTCCATGTCGAATCGACTGTGAATTATTTCAGAAGGACTTGTTACGTTCCGTTTCAGTAAGCATTTACCCTGTCTGCGCTTTACCCGATAATAACTCACTGTACTGAACAGTTGGCTGCGTAAATTCGTTCATTACTCCCATTCATAATGGTGACATCGACACTGATTTTATTTTGGCGACGGAGATATTTTATGACGGTCTTTTTCCTTTTAACGTTACATGTGTTCAGTTATCATCACTTCATTCAGCTTCATTTAGGCCATAATTAAAAAAAATGATGCAAAGATAAGTCTGACCAAAAGAGAAATTTAATTTTGCAATTAAAAAAATTCAACCTTCTGTATCTTAAAATACCAAAAATGCAAAATAAAAAAAGAACATCCCATTTTAAGAACCTTGATAAGTAAATGAAAAATTAATAATTGTATGTAACAAACAAATTCGTGTTTCAAATTCGAATTCACTGAAGTATGTGCATATTCAAGGTGATTCCGCTTGAAACAAACCCTCGGCATACAAATGTGCTGCGGTTTCGTTATCGGCTCCCTCTCTGAAATAATTACGCGTTACGCGACATCCGAATATTACTCGAACCCCCGTAGCCTTCCCCCTTAACCTCTAGAAGCGTGTGAGGTAATGGATCGTTAAGGTTGATGGAACTTGCCCTGGCGCGTCGCTGTAGCTTCCTGTGGATATAAAATTAAGTGTTCAAGACATCTTAGACTAAAACTAAACTACGCATGCAAAACGCACTAGATACTAGCTAAAAAACTAGATATTCATTTAAAATAGAATAGAATAGAATAGAAAAACTTTATTGTATAATCTGTGTATGTACAGAGATGGTGAAATTTAAAAAGATTAACGTGAAATAGTATTTTTATCACTTTTAACAATATACTTATTGCCAGCAACTCTCACGTTGTAGTCGGTCTACCTAATGGGAGGCTTTCCAACGCCAAGAAGTCTTCCGGTTTATGGTCGTCACTAGAGAACTTTTTTCCCGCAACCCGCGACGGTTCTCGGTTTAAAGCTATATTTTGCTTTAGAAAGTGATATCATTATACCTAAGTAGTCGTGGTCTTCATTGACATTTTGCTAAAAACTACTGTGCCAATTTTCATAGTTCTGAACTTCGTGGTTTATATTTGGAGATTTTATCACGATCCCGTGGGAATATCGGGAGAAAAAGCAGCTTATGTGTTATTCCAGAGATCCAGCTATCTACATACCAAATTTCATCAAAATTCGTCCAGCTATTTTAGCCTGAAGGAATAACAAACGTACACACATAGGCACACACACACTCTTAAACTTTCGCATTTATAATATTAGTAGGATTAGGCCTAACTAATTACGCACGTTTAAAATATAGAACACAGCTCTTCCCGTAGTATCTCTTTGCAAAAATAGGTTACACTCTTCCCGGTTCGCAAATGATGCATTTTGATTCATCGTAGAACGAATTTCACGGAAAGCCCGCGGCGAACCAGTGACGTAATAAATGTCAGCGAGATCAAAATACTGCGGCATCGGCGCAGCGAGGCTTTACCTCTAATTATATCTAGCGCTTGCGCACCGATGCCGTTTACACCGAGACATTAAAATTAACTGCCGACGCTTTTGATCTTTCCATTAAGGCACCACTATAAATAAAGATCTAATAAAAAAATCTACAAGTAATGAGTCAATCCGGCACCGAAATAGCACGGTATGTAACAATGTCGCTGACATCTTATAATTTAACTAGTCATAGGAGACCAGTAAACCTAAAGACATGTTTATTGCCTCGCGAGTAAAACTATAACCTAATAAGAATACGGCAGTGTTCAACTTAGTCGTTATACCTTTTTAAATCTCAGATTCGTTGAGCAAGTATATTGATAATAAAAACAAATACCCCTAGGTGTTACTATAACCTAGGTCGTTATAGTAAAGTTGTTACTTGGATTTCTTAGTTTGTTAAACAATTACCAAGCAACATTACTGAAAATGTTCTAATAAATTGGAGATAAAAATGGCAAGGGCACCAGCAAAAAGAAGAGAAGGCAAAAGGACACGCGTTGTCGTTTGTTTGGTTCGAGATAAAACTCGCACTCGCCGGCATTGTTCTACAAATGGCGGGCGAAAGCAAAACAAAAAGACGTCGCGGCCGCTCTCGGCACTACATCGGTCATAATTAATTGCACTCATTCGCAGAAATCGGACAAACAAACTTGCGAACCGGTGGTTGTTTTATCGCTCGCCGACGTATTCATAAATAAATTTTATTATCAACAAGCTATAATGTCACTTCAATTAAGTTGACGGAAACGTCTCAGCCACGATTGTGTAACGAGGATTTTACATCCGCGGCAAAGATGAATTTACCTTAATGTCTCCTCTTCCTTAATCACTCGTAAGCTACATACATATCTTGCAATCTTATGATTGCATATTCTAATTTAGGCGCAGTCGTAGTTGGTACTTAAAGCCTGTTTTACTAATGCAATGATTAACACTTATGTAAATTACCAAGCATCAACGCAAATACAAATATAAAATTTTATTCCCACTCCTCAATCCTCATTCTTTAAGAAAAAGATCAAGTTTAATAACCTTAATAACTATAATTTTGACTTTATTAAGAAAAAAATGTACGTATACCTAGTCATTATTCATTTACTCACATTTTTTTACCGTTGTAAACTACGAATAAAACAACAACGAACTTCTAACTAAAACAACAAAAGCAGCGCAAAGTTCATTGATAAATGATATACGTACTTAACCGAAAACAGTGAGACTATGGTATGGTATATTTATCTACTTGAATATCGACTAGATTGCAGGAACAGATATTTCAGAACCTCAACACCGTAGTCTGGGGTCCGAGCCGCATCCTCATGACATAGCCGCACCATAATTGAGCCAATAAAACTTATCGAGCGCCCGGACTATGTCTACACGGTCTACAGGAGCCAAAGTGGCTTATCCCGATAAGGGAATTATTGAACAATATTGTCTGTTGTATTCTGTGTGAATGTATTGTGATCAGTTTTAACGCAGTTTAAAGAGAACATAGCTTTAAGGAAATGGATGCTTGCATCAAACCTTTACCACCACCAAATCTTTACGCACCAATTTAGTTAGGTACTCATATACATTTTGAACATGAAACTACCGTGAGACTCACCCATGTAAATCGAGTTTAGCTCGACATGTTTCGGGCTAATCCGTAGCCCTTCGTCTTCGGAGCAACGCGACACATTTTTATATAAATTTTATTTAATTAAGTACTTAAGTAATTAATAAAAAAAAAACACAATTTACCTACATATTTACCTAATGTCGGGGCAGAAAATTCCTCGGGTGGCGACCTCGAACCGGAAGAGGAAGCATTGGCAGGCCTTCCACTAGGTGGACTGACGACATCGTGAAAGCTGCGGGCAAACGGTGGTTGTAAGTGGTGAGTTGCCGTTCATTGTGACGTTCTAAGGGGGAGGCCTTTGTTCAGCAGCAGCAGTAGATGTCTTCCGGTTGATGATGATGATGACCAACATTAGATCGTATGATCGTAACTGACATGATGTGTGTTATGGGACAAAACCCTGTATTAAATAAAATGTTATGAAAATTGATAAGCGCTTCTTTAGATGTTTTGTAGTAGTTTTGAGCTTAGAATAAGAACGTCGTGCCAATGAAAATTGAACGAACTTTACACTTTGTTCTATCGACAGAAGCTTACGAAGCTTAGCGCGCCAAGAGTTAATATCATTGGGCTTTTTAGAAAGTATAGTGTTTTATACGCCAGTTTAATATTACGTGGAGGACAAAAGCAGCGAGTAAAAGCCAATATTTACTGAGTTTATTGACTCAGGAGTGAAATCGTATCTGCAAAATTTTGCAACGGTTAAATACAAACAAAGACAGAATTTAGTGCCTCAGTGTTAGATGTTGCGGTTTAAAATAACTACATATGTAAATGTATGTACCTACACGCTACAAGTCTTTGTGTAATTTTCAAATTTAAATGAACTGTCATTAAGTTTTGTGCGGTTTTAGCAAATATTCCGTGATTTGCCGGTATTATCATCAGTATGTTAAATGGCATTAGAGCTTTATTATCCTACTAATATTATAAATGTGAAAGTTTGTGAGTGAGTGAGTGAGTATGTTTGTTACTCCTTCACGCTGAAACGGCTGGACGGATTTGGATGAAATTTGGCAAAAAAATGGTTTATAACCTGGATTAAAACATAGGATACTTTTTATCCCGATATTCCCGAGGGATAGGGATAAAATCTCTTAATAACAACCGCTAGGCTTAGAGTCATGAAATTTAGTATGTAGGTAGCTGGACATCTGTAATAACACATAGGCTAATTTTTATTCCGATATTCCCACGGGATAGGGATAAAATCTTGAAATAACAATCGCTGGGCTTAGAGTCATGAAATTTGGCATGGGTGTTTTAATTTAACGTCAATGAAAACCACGATGTAATTTTAGGGAATTGCCACGAGAATTTAATAAAATCCCCGAATTTCAATTCAACTGCTGTATCTAATGATTTACGCGTGCGAAGCCGCGGGTAAACGCTAGTTATTAATATTTACTAGATAGAACCAATAATCACAATCACTTAATCGATTTCAATTGTTTTTTTTTTTGTTAAAACTAGCAACACCAGGCACTTAGTATAAATTAATCTTTAAAATTTATGCTTTAAATAGGAAGTACATAGTTCATACTTGATCGCTTGTAGGTAATCAAAGAAACTGATTTTTTATTATTAGGGAAGAACATAAAAAATTACAAACCAACCTAGATGGGTATGGGGGCTACTATTTATTCTGTGACTCAATATTGTTCCTTTAATTCCACAGTTAATTAAGTCATGAAATATCATTATTTACCAGCAATAACGCAACCTATATGGAAGCCATTCGGTCGACCACATTTAATTAATACGACCCAATACTTACGTAGTGCAGTTATTACACACGTAGATTACATTATAAATAAAACCTTACTGTTCGTTTTATGTGTACAGAACAGTACCTATTTAAGAGTTATAATTATAAAAAAACGAAGCTTGCAATTATCATTACTATTTTTGTGTTGAAGCTTATGACTAACTAAAATTTAGTTTCAGATCACTAAGTAATTGTTATTTAAAAAGATGAATATAATATCAAGAAATATTATTCCGACTACTTAAGGAAAAATAATATATTGCTTTTCGAACAGAAATTTATATCTTTGCAACTACCTACTAATCTCAAACGGAAAATCATCAAATCCCCTTTTATTACAGCAAGTAGTTAGCAACCGTAAATTATTGAACTAGAGTATCAAGTTAATTGGTTCTAGTCATTGATATAGACCCCCTATTAAATAACGCCTGATTCAGTAAATTAATCGTTGGTTAATTTAATTAATAATTATATTATTTTAAAGAGCGACATGGTAAAATATAATACTACTTCGGCTTTCGTGAGACATGAAGGTCTATTCTATCTCTGTACCAAGTTTTATCAAAATCGGTTTAGCGGTTTAGGCGTGAAAGCGTAACAGACAGACAGACAGTTACTTTCGCATTTATAATATTAGTATGGATACGTATAGTAACTTACGTAATGGGTTACTTGTATTACTTGTATAGTAACGGTGAAGGAAAACATCGTGAGGAAACCTGTACTATCCTGCGAAGCAATTCAATGGTGCGTGTGAAGTTCCCAATCCGCACTAGGCCCACGTGAGAACTATGGCCCAAGCTCTCTTGTTCTGAGAGGAGGCCTTTGCCCAGCAGTGGGACGCATATAGGCTGGGATGGAGTAGCGGTTCGACTAGTTTCGGTCTTTTCGGAAGATCTTGTTCAATGATGAATGCGATCAGGATAAAAAAAAGGTTAGATATATCATCCTGAGGCCCGATGTAAAATTTCTGTTTTCACAATTCAACCGAACATCAATCAAGTACTTAAAGTTAAAATTATTATTTTTTACGTCCTCAAAAGAGGTTTACATTTTAGGTTACAATTTACGCTGTATAAGTAGTTCGCAGATATACAACTGCTAATTTACGTAACCCCCTGCCTCGTACCTTCATCAGGCATCGCTGAAACTCACGTGGAATAAAGAATAACGTATCATTACGTGTCTACGCAGACTATTAATCATGTTCCCACAATGCCATGGCAGGGGGAGGTATAGAGGTTGCTGCCTTTATCCTCAATGTTAAAATATTACGGTACGTGTGTGGCGGGGGACAATAACGTGATGGTAAACAAATTACGGTTTTTTTGATATATTCTGTCCAGGAACCCTTTTTTGAACAAGCAAGTGTGTTCTTATTTTAGGAATCCGTCAGCAAAAGCGTTCGCATTAGGCTTGAAGGTGCTCATTTTTATTACAGGAAAGCGTCCCTCTTTCAACAATCTAAACTTTTGGGTTGAAAATTGTGAATAAAAACATGATGAGTAGGTATGATGGTAATTTGCCTTGGCATTATACATATTGGGCAGAGCAATACAAAAAATGTTTCATAACTATTATTTTTATTTTTTATTTTTAAATTCCGTCATTTATCTATCAAAATCTGTAAAGTAATTTATCTATAATGATTGAATTCAATTGCTAATTAAACCCCAAGACTTTTCTTTCTGAGATGAGGCCTGTGCTCAGCGCAAGCCAAGCACGTTTAATGTATGCTTTGTACTATTATTAATCATTCTGTGTCTTCGATATACAGACGAATAGAAATTCGCAGTTTTTGTTAAGCAAACGTGCCGCCAGTGGCGCTGTCTGTGTTTCCATAGTATAAAATATAGAGACGTACGGTGTGACTGAAAACTTGTACTATGCATACTGCTTGTTTTATTCTAGTTTGTTATCCTACGCTTCTTACAATAGGTTTTTATTACCTCATAGCAAACTAAAAGCAACCTACAAACTGAATAACCCATACATCACCTTTAGAGTTCGCGACTTAACAACAGAGCGTAAAGTTTAGCGATTTGTAACAAACTGACTTTTACGTCCAGAAATATATAACACATTATTATAGCATATTTAGAACATAAAGGTGGCCCGACTCAGTACATTAATGTCAATTATCTAAGAGCTATTAATTTCAGTACGACGCGGTAAGCTTGTTAACATTCACGATAATTAAATTATTAAGTTTATATGGAAATTGTTGTACCTAAATGAAACAGTATTAATATAGCTAAGCACTTTGTTTTGTAACTACATTGTTGTGAAATTTGATTCAAAGTAATGTAATTTTGGTAATAACACCTACGGAGTCCTACGACAAATTTGTCATTGTTAGCATATCAGTAATATACGATGAGAAGCGTCAAAATATTATTTAAAACTGTCAAACACATATCAAGTTTCAGAACTAATTCTAGATTTATTTTAACTGGTCTAATATAACCTGATCAACTTATATTCAGTTTATTCAGTACTTAATCTATATGTCGAACGTAATTATATGTCGTACATAACATAATTATTATTTTTATTTACACCTAATAAAAATAAAGATTGGGCTAAGTAAGCTAGCTAAAATATGCTAGACTAAGTTAGTTTATAGAGTTTGAACAGCATACATACTTGTCACCTTCTATGTTGCGACTCGCAGGATTCTCTTTTTTACATTTAGCCATACACTACAACTTTTTGGCAAAGACAATCCATTATTCATATTTTATTATGATTGTCTATGTAAAACAGCACATTATTATTTACTTGTGCCCAGATCAGTGTTCCTGTGCTCGTAACAACTCAATTATGAGCGGCCTAAAATAACAGTCGCATGCGGTGGGTGGTCCCCGAGAATAGACAAGTGAACTTGTAATAAGCACATCTCCTGCGTTTGATGACCGTGAAAGTTTCTTTGATATGGTTTTGGCGTAAAATGGAGACATAACTGTAGAAAGGATGAGTAGGTATTTGCACAAATGTCGTGTTGGCTTTTTTGGAACTCCATTACTGAAATTTATACGGTTAAATAGTTTGATACAGAACAGGTTCCAAAAAACTCATGACAGAATAACTTATTTTTGAATTGTTGTTTACGCAATAAGTCAGATAAAACAAACTGATGTGGGGGACATCACGTCAGTTATAATTCAAGTTCAAACTTTTAGCAATAATGCCCTACAGGAAAATATTATTATGTACCTAAAAGGCAAATGCTGTTTCCTGTCATTCAGTAAACCTATTTTTTGTCGTTGTGTAAGCGCGACAATGTCAAGCGTGCGCGAGACGAGCTTCCTGCGCCGACCTCCGATGTTTGTATAATTTCTGAACTGTTTGTTCGGTTGAAAAAAAGGCTTAGCTTAAAATTGATGAGTCACACGTGACATGTTTTTTTTACCGAACAATCGAAGGGTATCGAAAAGGACTTTCGTTTTTAAAATCACATTGTGTATTTTAATCTCCAGCACAGGGTGGAATAATATTCATTCGGGCGCAATAGATCGCGTGAAGGGCTCTCATTAAAAGATTTGACTAAACAAATCGACAGCTGCGTTTCTCCCACAGTGATAGTAATAAAATAAAATCAGGCGGCGATTGCACGAGTCCAGAGCACGATCCTGTCGCCGACACGATTTATGCGCCACTGATTCATTCCTCTGTTGACAGTTATAGCTCCAGTCGCGGATATTGCACTTTTGCACCGCATTCCCACTTCTGAATTATGTGTAATAATAACCGAAGACAGCACCTACATTGAATGTGAGCATCGGCAAGTTTTAATGTTCCTAATAAGTTGGCGCCTAGGCTAGCGGCAAAGTAATGGCGGCAGTTCGCCTTTGGGTTGCTCTTTCACGTGCTCATATTTCGATCAGGATTATAACCATATCGTTTAAGGAGGAGGTGAAACGCGTTGGGAAATTAATAATACAATTAGGTGGTAGGTTGCAAAACTTCAGCAGTGTCGAGTCGGCGCCGTCTATTAAAGTTCTCGAAAAGGCGGTAAGATCTAGATAGCTTACACAGTAACAGCGTTTAACTGGTTCCTCTTAAAGCGATAAACATTATTTACAACTGCGTGCTGTTTTTAAATTTATTTATACTCCTCTTAGTTCCATACTAGTCCCATAAAAAGTAACGTAAATTTCTATCAAATCGGGCAGTTCTGGGACTGATCGCTCATCCTGGCCATATTTATAGCTCTTTGATTTATTTTGTTATCTCTTTATTGCCCGACTAACGACAAGCATTCTCCTCTTAAGATTAATCACTCACGTCAACGTGATTTAGCAGAGCAACCGATATTTAATGTACACTATTTAGATAGAATACGATCCCCGTTTATATTTAGTCGATCCTTTAACTTGGTTAAGTATCAATTGTTGACGCAATAATTCATTGATTTGTATTCCATAGAATCCAGTTTAGAAATATGTAATTACATAAATTACCATAGAAAGTTAATACTATAACAACAACAACTATATACGGACTGTAATTGTATGAAAATAAAATATTTTCATTTTTATTTTATTTTATTTAGAGTAAAACCGTACTACTTATTATTAAAAAATGTATCTTATCTGTGGTCGTGGCCGTCGAATGAGGGCCTTCATGATGACTTTCTTGGGAAAATAGTGTATTTGTTTCACCGTGCTGGAGGTCCGGAGTTCGTAGTTGGCAAATAGAGAGCGCTGCTACCCATTCTCACATCAGGTCCTGTTGCAAATACAACTCTCTTCATTTTATTATTTAAATTTATTGTAATGGTTTTTAAACTTACAAGAGCAATCACAGCTTCGCTTGTACCCGAATAAACGGCTCTGTAACTATAGATAGTGACACATTTTTAACACACCTACCACTAGGCAGAATAAATAGCTAAATAGGCAGGCACTATCCGCTGTGTTATCAGTTAACTCAAAATATAAGCATTATAGCCGAATCTTTATCGGATCTTCAGCGGTTTTGGCAGCTACGAGTACATAATTATGAATCCGGTTCGAAGCACCATTAGTAGCTGCTGAAAGCGGCAGCAAAAAATGCCAAATCAATCCCTTTAATATAGGTAACAAATCAAAAAGTTTGAAAAATAAAATACAGCTCTTACACATGAATAATATTAAAATCCGATGTGGCTGTCACTGAAAAACAGAGTTAGCTAAGCAACATCTATGCGCCTTAAGATTGGTTTTTGGAGTCTTTTTGTATTTTTTTATTTCAACTCCAAATTTTGTTACTTTTAAGGTCATCCCGTAAAACCCATATCGAAAATTCAAACTGAAACATAGATGCACAGAAAAATCAGAAAAAAAATTAAAAAAAAAGAAATGTCGTTAGTGTAGCTGCTTAAACAAGCTGAGATATGTGTTGCATAGGAGAAATTCGTGTCTGTACCCCTGTCCAGTGGTGGTGTAGCGGTATAGCACGTGGCATGGAATGCCGAGGCGCTGGGTTCGATTTTCTGTGCATCTGTGGATTTTCTGTGCATCTATATTTCAGTTTGTATTTTCGATCTATGCGCCTGTAACTGTAATTTAATTCAGGGTAGACAAAAGGCGGTCTTATCACTTGAAAGCTAACTATTATTGCTTATTTAGTGATTAGACAGCCATAATTCTTGAAAATCATAGAGGTGCACTAAGAAGTATTTTTTCGAAGTTCTCTAGCGATCGGGAATAAAAAGGATTTATATTTTCAATTCAAAGTTTTAATGCACAAAGAAGGGTTTTTTTGTAAAACCCTCAGGATAAGATAGAAAAAAAAACTGAATTTGTTAATTAGCAGATATTTAATATTTTTATCAAAATAAAAGGTATAAAACGTACAGAATAAAAGGGTTTAATTATGTTTAAAAGTAGCTCTGGTTCGTCGCGCAGTTGTGTCTTGGGATAATTGGTTAACGACATCAATTACATTACTAACAGGTACATAGCCAACTTTTAACATAGGTAATGTTACTGCCTACGTGTAGGCAACAAAGTTGCGGGCAAAAGCTAGTAAATATAATTTCAGAAGCGATTACGATTTGTACAAGTATCATAAGAAGCGGTATTGGTTCCAATATGGCCGGTACGCGTCAAGAAGCGCGTGTTGAAAATTAAAAGGCTATTATAAGTGTCGGCCCACGCGCGGTGTAGCGACAGGTCCATGGTCTGTTCCCAGGCAGTATCTATGTCTAGTAGAGGAAGGTATACAAGATACAAGTGGTTGGTGCGGTAATAGGCCTTGCAATTGCACGGGTTGAGTCGGGACCCGACCGTGGGCGGTGGCGCCAGTCTGTTTTGATAGCGCAAAGTTAGCATTAGACCCGCCGTCCATATCCGCGGACTGTGATTACGACTTGATGTTGCTGATTTTAATAATTATAATGACTACGAACGTAAACGATCGGACCGTTTTGAAGGGTTTGCTGGTCATCCGTAGCACGATAATGTCCGAGTTTCATTTAAATGTAAAAGGTGAATAATTTCAAAAATTCGTACAAGCTACGTGTAACAAATCATTTAAATACGTAGCTGCCGCCAGTCACATTCTGATCTTTTGTTATGGCAATTATTAAAATTAAAATTGAATTCCCGTGTCAGATGATGATAGCTGGGTGCGAATGAAAGGCGAGTGTGCGTGATAGACAATGATTTGAACGTTGACGGATGGCCATGGTTAATGCGGGATAGACAAGGTATCTTGTTATGTAAATCCGTGTGCCATTCAACACAAATCAGCCTCAAACACTTACGTGGCACCGGAGCGCTGTACATCAGACTTAGAACGGCAATTAAGGCTCGGGCAGACTCGCTTGGATTTACTACCCGCCCCGTTGCCACTATTTGCATAATAATTTTCACTTATGAATAGGTATTAAGGCGTTATTGCACTTATAAATATTTACGGCTAATCCTCGCCTTGTCGTCTATTGCTTGGGCGGAGCTTCGACGTCTTTAGCAATGATTTTCTTGTCAAGCGCTGACAGCTGGAATGCTTTGATGAGTTCTAGGAAGCCAATGTGATGAATGATACTTGTAATTTTAACTTAATGAGCATTTTGTATTACATATCCAGATGTACAATTGGTTTTATTAAGATTTATTATGAAAGCTGGTCCGACCGATTCAAAACCGGGATTGTAAAGGCTTTATAGGAACGTCAACATTTTAAATGGCAGGTTCAAGCGGGATTTGAAATTACTTGACGGTTTACGATGTTTCTATAGCACTTTAATTGACAGAGGATTGAAAATGAATAGATACGCAGGCATTTCAACAAAATAAATTGACTGAACTGAAACTAAAAACTCATAATGCTAGGTGAAACACGAAATGTTTTGCGCCAACACATGGCATTATAATTCGATCTTTATTACCATAGCAAAAAGTAGAGCACTTTGATGTGCAAAGTTGGAAGATACATACATCGCTAACAGGTATCTCTACGCACGGAATATTATGCGGGGCTTAATGACAGAAGTTTTGGGCCTTCTGCGGTGCGTTTTGATCCTAAATTTAGCGATGCCAGGTATCGGCTTCCCCCAGCTGTGATAAAGTTATAAAATCGCTTTGCTCGCTGCGTGACCGCACTTCGGAACGATATCTAGGGGCGGTGTTTTATTGAAAAAGTTCAAGTCGTGAGTGGAATGCCTTAACGCACGGAATGCTCGTCGTAAAATATGAATAATAATCGCGCCCTCACCTGAAAAGATCAAGGGATGGTTGGTTATACGGAGTTTCCTCAAAGCTGTACCCTTGTAAATTGGTTTTGCGTTACAAAGAGCTATGATTGCCTGGCATTCAGACTGGAATCTTGGTTTTGGGTTCACAAAGAATATGGTTATAATGAATTTTCCTAATACGATTTAACTGAGCCAGAAGATTACGAACAGAAGAGTACAGCCACCAGCATTAATATCTGCCACAGCGGAATCTGCAAAAATATCACGCACGCTTGTTGTGTCAGATATTGGTGCTGGTGACTGTACCTACGACTAACGAAGAATACAAACGCCGTATTGCACATTTTTGACATAAGATCATAATATAGTTGACTGATGTTTCTCTTGTTGTTGATTGCATTAGATTTTAGTCACGCCTCATTATGAGGTTGTCACAGGGAACTCGTTTGAAATGACTTCACATTTGTTCATTTAATAAATGGTCGTCTACTAACCCTGAGTGAAAAGCGTGAAAGGCTTTATGATTTAATAATATAGAGGTAAAATTATATTTTGAAACACTGATATCCCATTAATCAAGTTCAGAGCTCGTGTCATCGTGTCATTTAGCAAAGAAACGGCTTGTGGTATTAAACAATAACAGTAATGTTTGCAACTAACTGACTCGTACAGAGCTATGTACTAAAATGTTACAAAAGTTAATTTAGAATATCTCAGTAGGTTAGTTTGACAAAACACTGCTTTATAGGGTTTTTTTAATTGGCCGGTATTCAAAGAGTTGCATTAGTTGCACTCTATCTAAATAAAATCCATTTAATAGGCCAATATACCAAGATCACTTAGGTAATAATTTGAGATTGCACTCGGATTTCTTGGATGCATTCCAGAAAAAGTGGCGGGAACCTACACTGAATAGAAATGAGTACCTACTTATTGACCTTAGAGTGATGGTCAGACTGATTTTTTTTACTTATACACGTCAATGTTTCTAAGTAAAAATATAACAGTAAAGTTGTAAGTAAAAGTATATCAACGTTTGAACCATTAAATACCCCCATTTTCACAACTTCAAAAATAAAATTGTCTAGTTTTTTTTTTAATTAATAGAACAGTTATTCATGATTAAGTAGACTTAGCACCCAGACTAACAGTTTTACTTATAATGTTCCTTGTTCGCGTGGGAGACTAATATAAAAAAGGTTGTAGCGTGATTTGTGATACAATAACCGCAAATTACTATGTAATTAAGTATATCGTTCAACCCATGTTTACCATAATGAGAGAGATAAAGTGGAACGTGTGCCGTGGTTCTCCGTCGTTCAAAATCGTCGGTTAGTTTTCAAATACTTGTGTTATATAGTTGTGAAATGTTTTAGTTGTAACATTTATCGTTAAGAATAACAGTTGTCTATTTCATTTGTTGTGTCTTGTACATAATATTTAGTCAAGTCAAATAATCAAGTTTTCAATAAATAAAATGGCGGAGAAAATTAAGCAGTTCATAAAATTTATTTACTACAACTCTTAATTTTATTGCTAGATAAATTTATCAGTGTTCTGCGCGGTATATAGGTACGTTAATCTTTAGAACACTTTGAATGTAGCCATATTAGTATGATATTAGGCAGTTATGTATTAAAGATAATAATGAAATAATCAGAATTGCTAATCAAAAATTTGCTAATTTAAAATCACAAATGCGTAGCAATTTCACTCTTATCGTTAACGTTAGGATTTTTGCTTCACATTTTTCGTATCTATACCGAAGGAAACCATGTAAAGTGTAACTGACATTGGTCAGCGGTTTTACAGGTTTCAGTCTATCTTACGAGAAAGGATAAATTTCTTTATGAAAGACTTTAAATTTAAATTTATTCATCTCAAAATTCTTTAAGCTAAGTATATTAACTCCATGCAGTAAAATTGATAGAATACTTACTCCAACGGTCAAAGATAGCATCTTGCTATCATTTTGGCCTATTTACATAATTATACATACATCCGTTTTTCGATGTCATAAAATGGTACAAGACTAGTCAATGATGATAACGATACCAATCATCAACGTAAACCAAACATTTAATAAACAATTCATCCATCCAATTTCGTTTACGACCAAGACCCGTGGTTTAATAAAAAACACACTAGCAAGTATTATGCCGTGATCCAGTGAAATGAGCCGGTTACGGGTTTCTTTTTAAATAATTTGGAGCCCCGCCAACTGCCGTGCGGCTCGCAACTGGTGGTAGATTTACCTTTAAACTCGGAATTAAAGGCTCCCGACTCTATTTACTCTGTTGACATTACCAAATAAACAGAAAGTTCACAACGCGCCCGGCATTGTAATTAACGCTGGATGAGATTTGTATCAGGTCACGATAAGTTGCTAAATAAATAACATTGGACTGAATTCGTCGAAGTTATGGAACCTAGCTAGTATCACAGATTATTATATACAGTACCTACAAACTAGTAAACCACTTCAAAAAATAATTTAGTCTTCATAATATAACACTACCTCATAACACATTGTTACTAACCTAACTAGTATAGATTTTGTCTGAATTAAATGAACGTAGTTTCTACATTTTATGATTATTGTCATCTCAGCACAAAAGTCCTGTTTTTATTCGTTACTGTATAGGTATTTATAGCTCGCAATTTGGTCTGCATCCCATGGAAAGTTTACAAGTTCAAGAAAAGAAATGAAGATAAGTAATCCATACTAACTGACAATAAGGTTTTCTGGTTATATTTATATGAACCAATTTTTATTATTAGCTCAGCAGATTTTGATTTTATCCATTACAATCAAACAAACACAAAACCATTTTTTTCTCTTTGTAATAAAAGTTTTGAAGTATTAAAAAAAAGACTAACTTTCTAATTTAATTTAATTTCAATTAGCAATATTTATTTACCCGAAATCTTATCCCGTCTGCAAAGATTTAATAGTAAACGGAGCAAGATTGAACAACTTTTGATTGATATTCACTTTCCATCTACAATAACTGCCATTAAACTAGTAAATAAAACGTTTCACCTTCCAAATAACAATGTCGTGATAACTACAGTTTGGAAGAAGTTTATAAAGCTACTGTGAGAGTTGACCCTCGTAGGCTCTTTTTATTACGCCTCCGTGCCCGGACCTGCACTGCTTTATAGCCAATAAATATTGCCTGAATAACGACAAAGTTTTTTGCTGAACGAAAACTTTTTATTTCCCTGACGTAGAAAGGGTTAACTTATTACTTTCTAGTTTAATGGCTGATTTAAAAGATTAAAACGCGCGTTGTTAAAGAAACTCTTTTTTTCTGCAACAAAGTAATGACTGCATTAAGAATGTGTTAAGAGTGAAGTTTGATAGAGACGCAACCAGAATGAGTCCAAAAGTGAACTCGTAACATACCGATGCAGAACATAAAATGTACCAACATAAAGATGAAATCATACCTATTTGCCAAGATACGAACGCACCTACGGAAAGGCAATCAAAAAACCAATACGGACCGACAATCTCGATACACGATCGCTATGCTGCGGAGTTATTCTCCATAGAAATATTACTCGCAGTAAAATATCGGGAAATGGGAAAGCAAACCGTAACATCCCGTATGAATACCATATTAGTATTCCAATACCATAACTAGTACGAGTATAATGCTATTAAAATAATTTAAGTAGCAGACTATTTCGCGTTTTATACCAAGTACCAAGCACAAAACATAAAAAGCGATAAAGAGAGTTAGGATCCATACCATACAATACAAAATATTCTTTATTAAACACCAAAAATTAACATAGTGAGATAAAAACTAAATAAAAAAAGAGGATAGAAAATAGGCAGTTTTTATCACTTAAAAGCAATTTCTGTGGCTTTCAGCATCAATATTGAGGGAAAAATATATTTTATTCTGCGCGAGTGTTCATATAGAATCCATTAATAATAATTATACTATAATAATCTTGCTGCATTATCGCACTGGGCCATCGTCTGTAATGACAATTGTATGTGTTGTTGAAATAAATGAATAAATCCATTACAGGTCTGTGTAGATGTACATACCTAACCTTTTACGCTGGAGTAGCAGATAAACAAAATGCTCTCATTTAGTCGACTCGTTCCCAGTCAGACTAAAGCCCTGCCGATACTCGATACGACTCGATGAACCCGATCTCACTCGTAAATAGGGGAAACGGGAACCTATTACTGAAAATCCTGATGAGATTGGTCAGACTACACGGCGTGCGCTATTTGTAATACCATCAAGAGAAAAGCAAAAATGCTTCTATCACATTGATTTAATCCGGTTGGAAAATAAAACGTCGAATAGGATTTTAATTGGAGTGCGACCTTTCGGATTTTATCGGGCTTTATTTAGCATTTTTCAGGTCACACGTGACAATCATATTCATTTGTTTCCCGCAGGTTTGACGGCTGGGATTCGATATTGATCAACGAATGAAGTGACACGACGGCAGCCATCATAAAAACATTTATGATTGATGCGTGGCACATCAATGCGTTTTATACTATATAGGGCAATGAAAACGCTGGAGTTACGGCATTCAGCGAATATGGTTATTTGATTCACGCAATATTTTAAAACTTTAAAGCCCCAAGTAAAAAATTGATTTCACATTTAAATTCATGAGTTGATTCCTGAAGGGGTAATCCCGTGAAACGTCGAATGTTAATCGTTACTCGCTTAACTTTCGAGCGCATTACGCGCTCGGATATCAGATAGGTATTCCTTTGTGTCTCATTCTGGAATTCATTTATAGACGGAAACTACCGAATGGCGTTCATAAAATTGCGACACGGGTAAACTTTATCCTAATTTAAGCCTGGCGTTATTTTCAAATTGGCAATTCAGTAAATTGTAACAGGAAATTTTCAGTTAAAACTGTGAATTTGAAATATCTGACTTAATTATTGTGTCGAATATTTTATAGAATACACTCCCAGCCGCTAGTGAAGTACTGAATAGGCAGCGGAAGTCTGAGTGAAATTGACAGATTTATTTGTTGGGAAAAGCCGGGCGGGTAACTGGTTGCATTTTTCTCCATTCGAGTTCGAAATAATTTCGTTTATCTGACAATTGGCCGAATCAGCACTTCTGGCGTGGTTTTTCTGTCGGGCTTAATTAAGGCATTCATCGAGTTAACGCAATAATGACATCCAAAAATTGAATGGTTACAAAATTGTCTAATAAATACAGCTTCATGATTTGCATGTAGGAAAATGTGCAATGCCCGTGGGTCTGGATCGCTATCATCAAAGTCAAAGTCAAAGTCAGCTCTCTTTTGCAGCTCTTTGTAAAAAGCTCGAAAAATTTTGCAGTCTTGAATCTTATTGCTGCACATTAACCCTGTGAGTGTGTACTACGAGTAAATAGGTATTGGCACATAAGACTTATCCTAACCTTCTATGCAGCATTTGCAATTCTTAAGTGTTGCGGGAGCCCACGGATAATGGTATACATTCACTTACCTTCAGATGACATGCATGCTCTTTTGCCACCCTTTGAAAATAATTTAACAAAACAAACCAGCAAGTTATTTGCAAAATAAAGCTACTGACGCTCTGGAACAAAAAACCTGCTCAAGAGACTCATAACAAACATCCCGTTGTAAAAAATATATGTAACATTAACAGCAACTGTAGGTGTCAGGTACTAAACGGCTGTCCCATCACAATTTGCTTTTAATAGCTTATGTATCAGACCCAGTTTCAGAGACAAACCGAGTTACATCCCTCCTCCAGCGGTGAGGAGTAATTTCCCCCGAGATGTTTATATCGACGTTCGCGGATGTGACACCTAGGTATGTAACGTAGCTTATGATGTGGGTAGGCTGATAATGTTGCAAATAAATGTAAGTCTGTGGAGCACGGCATTTGTTAATTAAATTTTGAGTTATCCATGACTGGCACGGCAGAATAAAGGAGAATTTTTTAACCGGGGAGTGAAATTGAAAACGACTTTGTTTTCTTCCCTTTTTATATTTATAAAGAATTTGAAGTCAAATTGAAACATGGTTTAATTTTTTTTTGCGTTTTGACTATCCTGTATGGATAGTAGCCATACCTTATGCGTTTCTTGTTTTAAGCCGAGTTTAGACTTGCAAGAAAAATCGTGCAAGTTGCATTACATTGCGAGGCCATTAAGCCAACGAGTTTGTAGTGGTCAATGCAGCGACGCAACGTAATGCAACTTGCACGATTTTTCTTGCAAGTTTATACTCGGCTTTACACCACTGAAGCAATGAAACTGTCAGTAGTGACAAGAAAGTGTCACAAAATAAAATGTTCGTGCTGTATTCAGAGATAAAACGCGAGAAGGAACAGTAAAAGGAGTCTTAGTTGGATAAAACGGATATTATATAATTTTATAAGCTAAATTATATTTTGAAACTTTAAGCCTCTAAAACAACGTTTGTTAAAAATATATAATATATAATATGCGTAGGTTATTGTCAACGATGTACCTAATTATCATGAGGTACAGGGCATTTGAAGCATAAACACAATATCAACAGAAGTATGTCACACACAAGGACAGTACACACGCGATATTGCAAATATTTTTGTTACTTTGTCAGACGAACATCGTTTATTGGCGTCGTTCAAAAATACGATTCAATTACTGAGATTGCTGACGCTTCTGCATGCCAAAATGTATTCGCGTAAATTGAATGAGAAAAATACTGGCCACGAGCGACTCGAACATTTTAGGATTGCTTAACACAATAGATTGGAACTAGTATAAGCAACAATAGAATTAAGATACGTGAGAATCGGGCAAAACTGGTCTAAATAATACCTACGACACGGTGAAAAAGAAATTGCAAAAAAGCTGAGCACACCTGCACAATTTTTAACGAAATGCATAATATTCCTCCAATATTATGGTATCAAGGGAATGGATAATTTTGCCACGGGTCATTTCAAATCAAAAGCATTAAGTCCAGACTTTGTTTGCCTGAAAAAAAAGTACTTATCCTGTATTCCACGTTTTAAAAGTAAGTAGAGTAATAGAGTGTAATATCACCGGTAGGTAACTAAATAAGCCGAAATCATGAACTTTCTTTTTTTTTCATATAAAGCCATACAAAGATTTTTTTCTCACAATGCCCAGCAATTATATTTACACATTTATAATAACGCAGCTCTCTAAATATAATAATGACTCTTTATTTATCTGTCCACTAGCACGTAAATGTATCTATATCCACTTAGCTTTACGAAATATATTCTAGTAATGGGAACGTAATTAAACCCACGACATTATCCGTTCCAAATACACTAAGAAATTAATAGACTTTTGATCACATTTTATAGCTCCTAATTTTAGTCTGTAGGACTTTAATTATGAGACATATTTAGGTTTAATATTAGTGTTGCATAAGGAATTTGAAGGTAATTTGATAATCTAAATTAGTGCAGAATTACAGCAATCATTGTTTGAAGTGGGTCTCTACATTGCTTAATTATGAATTCACCATCGTCGTTAAAATTTCCGTACCTCCCACAACCTTAACTATAAGTAGGCACTTAGTTTGCTATAAAAGTTCATGTAGACAGCAAACGTAAAATACAGCCTTATCGATGCAATTCTGATGTTGGAAAGAGACGGTTGTATTTTTGTTGCTACCGCATAGGCGCGTGCAAATATTTAGTGAACAGACTTTGTCTTGTTAAAAATATTATTTTGAAATATCACTATTCGTTTACCAACTTCTATCGATACTCGCTTATAGTTCGCTCATGACTACAAATATTAGACAGGATTGTAAGACAAACACGCAATGATCGCACATGTACATTTTTGATTATCTTCTGTTTCACTTTATATGTTTCAAAGTAACATTATTTTAAATAATGATTGTTGATCTTTTTTAATTTTCTCTCAAGCAACTCTTAAACGTATCTGAAACTGGTCTTTACTAAAACCCGCTCCAACTGTTAATTAGCAGTTCGTATAATTTTAGTACAGGGGACCTAAAAGCATTATTATCACTATTATCTTCAACACCGAGTGTGGATAATGCCCTAGAAGTTTAAAAAGCAATTTAGACTTAAGGATAGCAAGTTTTGAACTGAAACGGGAATTTAGTGCCGCAAAAAGAGCAGTTAAAGGGCTCTTAAGGTCAGTTTGTTTGCTTTTTTTTGGTTCAGTGAAGGACTAGTCTAGACGAGGTATTAATAATAGTGACCAAGTTGACTCTATATAAGTAATTAAGTAGAGTCAATTAAGCAAACGGAAACAAAAATATTGGGTATGTCGTTTGTTAGCTTCCTCTGTTTCAGTTTTAGCTAATGCTGTAGATGTCTGGCTAGTAGTTTGACTTAAGAATACCTATGACTTCTTAAGCAGAGGAATGGGGCAAACTCGAGCTTGCAAAATGTTTTTGAATTCATATACTTATGAAATTAACATTTTTTTTTGAAGAACAGTATTATAAGGATATCTATATAAACCTGCAATGCAAAGCTGTTAAAGGGTTTCAAAACCGCACCCTTGTGCGAACTACAATCCAAGTCCTCTCATTCCAAGAACAGATGATGATGAATGAAGATATTAAATAAAATGAGCAAAGGACGGAGTAAATACACAGACATAAAAGATAGTAAAATTGTTTACATTTCAAATAGGTACTCATGAAAATTTGCATTCAAAAGAAATAGTTCTTCTTAACCTCTTAAAATAAAGTCCTGTACCAATATTTATGTGTATAAGGGGTCAGCTGACCAAGAGACAACGCTCATTAATTTTACACAAACCGGGCAATTTAATAAACAAACACGACCTCTTTGGCAGAAACAAATACTCTGATATTACATCAAGATTTAGCCAAACACCGAACAACTCAGCAAAATTTGGAGCAAGCATTATTTAAGTCGACAATGGCATAAACAATAGTAATTCCACAAATCCCGGGGCGCGGTGTGTGGGGCAAATTAATGAGTTCCAAGCGGAACGCACCCGCCGCCGTTACTCACGCTGGCTTACACGGGTTAGTGCGAACGTTGTATGAGGACAGTAATTTTCATTGTTACCGTTAATATATCGGTAAGTAAACATGAAGTCGGCCCCAGTGAAAACGGTCTAGAAACAAAAAGGCAGGAGGCTTTTACTACAGCTCTATGAAAATTCTGCTCTCGAAAGAGGTAAAAAATCGTGTTGAATTTAATTAAAATACACAGGTTAAAAATATTTGAGTTATAATTTTGTAGTAAAGAATAAATATTTGCCGCTTTCGATTTTCAATGTGAATTCGGAAGTCGCCCCCCAAGCATATTTAAAAGGTAAAGCAACTAAAGGCTGTTGAAATAATATTAAATTTATGTTATTAGATAGAGTCTCATAAATCGAAAACCCCACCTGGTGTGCTCAAAATGGCCACTGTTCGATTGTGGCATTCACAAAATTTTTCTTTTAACTATATCTTAACAAAATCAAAATTTGTAAAAGTTGCTTTGCGTACTGCTGAAATGACGACTCTTTCTTCAGTTAATTGTTATAAAATTAAGGTTTATAGAACATGTTTATCGAATAAATGGTCAGTGCCAATATTTAAATTGATTCCCATATGTCAATTACATCCGATACGAACTATAATCTCGGCGATACCTATGTAGCATTCATTGCAAATTTGCGACAAGGAAGTTCTCTATTGTAACCATAACAATAGGAACGTTACTTCAAGATATTTCCAAGTCTGTTATCTTCCCGTAGGACACGTTAGAAGCGGCAACCGTAGCGCGACACTAATGCACATAGTTTCAAAGTCCTACAGCATACAAGTCTCATCTGAAGCTAGAAATTCGAACTTTGTATCATGTCGTCCCGCTCACGCTTATAGTACCTAATTAATAGTAGAGTGAGAGGGAGGGTATGATACTAACCTCGAATTTAGAACTTGGGAGTATACCCCTGGTATTTCAGGAGTCTCACCTGCCGCCACTAATATTACGATAAGGAGACGAAACTACCTCTACAAGTCCTGTTGAACAAATATAAACTCTAATACGTGTGACGTAGGACGGAATGGGGTTTGGAAGTCTTCAATTAATTTGAAACGATGTAAATTTAGCCGTTGTTGGAACACTAGACTTGTAAAAAGTCTCTCAGTGAATTATTTTAGCTTATTTCATGGCACTATCCGTTGTTTTTTTATTCTCCCATACCTCTAAAGGAAAAAAAATGCGATATATGGGATCATTTCGTCACCCCTCTGTACGTCCGTTTTGCGGTCTGTCGAGCATTGACAGTTGCAAGTAAATAAAATTACTTACTAATAATATGATATTTTTCATTAACCTAGTCATGTGATTTGGTAAACGATGATTACATTTGCAGTTTGAGAATCAACGAGCGCATATCGATGTTTGCGGATTTTTTCACTTGCAAAGTTTGATCTCCTGTCTGAATATTTCCGAACGTTAGAGCAATGTTTAGTACTTTCACAGTCAATGAATTTGAGTAGTGTTACGCTGTTAAGTATGAAACTCTGGGTAGTCGGATACCATGGAACTTCAGAATCTTGCAGATAAAGGAGGGGAAGGGGAAGCACTAGAGCGGAGACTTCAAGTTTTTTATTACTCTGTGATACTGTCGCTTACTATATGAAACGAAAAGGTTTACTCTCCTACTTTCTACTTTTAACCTGTGAAGAAATACTTTTGATCAAGCCAGCTCTATTATATTACAACTAAAACTTTTTTATCTTATATGTCCATAAATACCACTATTAAAGGAGTCCTTATATTCTGAACAGAAAATTTCTTAAATTAAACTGTTTGTTCCGTTGAAAATATCCACTAGCTAAAAGCAATAAAAACGTAGTATTTATGCAGGTGTCAAAAATACAATAACTTAATAATGAAGACATTTTTAAGTTTAATTCTCTCGTTATTGTTTTGACGTTAGACGCTACTTTCGAAGTTTATTGGCACTCGTTGACGTGAACTGACGTCGCGCCAAAATGTTGTCAATGGGGATGATAAAATTTGATGGCGCGCGCCTGCCAGGGCTGTGTTGGTTCAGGGCGAGAGCACTCTAGTTACTGTCGCGGAGTTAAATCTAATTTTAGGTGTCAATGTATCGAAGCGGATATGATTTTTATAGTTTTTAAAAATAATTTTTGCTGGCGCTTATTTTAAAATGAAATATTTCAATAAACAAAAAAGGTTTTTGGTTTGCCGGACTTACTGTTTGCATGGACGAAAGTAAAACTACCAATAGAATACACACACTCGATGATTAGAGACGTGCCCAAATTATTCTATTGCTCGCTAGAATACTGGCGTTCTCGTATTCGTGTTTCGCTAAATATGTACCGATGTGCGTATCTCATGTCCTTGTACCTGCAAACTTAAAATTTACAACGATCCACAGTTCATCTATGTACGTAATAAAGTCCTACAGGACTATAAAATAGTGTTTTATAAATTAAAACCAAATGCGAGCACAGCAACAGGAGTGTAGTCATCATTGTTGACTAGGGACCGTCGCTGTTTGTTTAGGTAACTAAGTTCGGCCGGTTCATTGACCAAGTATTTAAGTTTAGACGACAAAAGGATGGTTGTAATGAAGCGAGCATAAAACAAACAGTCTATTAAACACTGTTCGTAAGAATGCAAAAAAAACATTCTAGTGAGGTTACTACAGACTTTTATTTTAGATCACTAAACTTGTATATTTATGGTTAAAAGGTTGGGCTTCAAATCTGCTATTAGAATCCACCAATTTTAGACGATCGAAATGATTCGTGGTATTTAAATGAAGATTGAATAAGAATGCAAGCAGATCCTTATTTTCTAACGTGCTCGGCATCACAATCGTTTTTACCACTCTTTTCTGCCCCTGTTCCACCTATCCCTACCGCTGTATCCCCCCTGATAGAGATATGAGGAATATTTTTCCATTCTTCTCCACCGGTAGGGATATCATTCAATGTGTTTCTACTAAAATCCACGGGTGTAGGGACATGTGTAATTTTTCCAACCATCCATACTAGCTGACCATGTGGTTGGGACTTGTGGAATATTTTCCAACCATCCATACTAGCTGACCATGTGGTAGGGACTTGTGGACTTTTTTCCAACCATCCATACTAGCTGACCGTTTGGTAGGGACTTGTGGATTTTTTTCCAACCATCCATACTAGTGCCCGCCAGGGACTTGTGGATTTTTTTCCAACCATCCATACATAGCTGACCGTTTTGTTTTTCTTATTTTATTAAAAAACGTTCTGAGAATCACCTGGAAGTCGGTTTGGATGGTTGGAAAAAATCCACAAGTCCCTACCAGGCGGGCACTTAGTATGGATGGTTGGGATAAAATCTACAAGTCCCTACCAAACGGTCAGCTAGTATGGATGGTTGAAAAAAAATCCATAAGTCTCTACCACACGGTCAACTAGTATGGATGGTTGGAAAATATTCCCTAAGTCCCTACCACACGGTGAGCTACTATGGATGGTTGGAAAAAAATCCACATGTCCCTACCGGTAGGGGCTGGGAGGGATAAGTGGACATTATTATTTCCACAAATCGCCGTGGTGGCCTAATGGTTTGACCTATCGCCTCTCAAGCAGAGGGTCGTGGGATGCGTTATTATGGTTTATCTTTAACATTATTTTTAATTTTAATTTTAACGCGCCTCATCTTAACATTCTTAATAAAGTATAAGCGATAAGATCAAGTAGTTGATATGTCTTTTTAAGTTTTGTTTATAAACCAAAACGCATGGTTTTATAAATATGTACTTCCATTTATCAAAAGGAAATCAGTCATTGTTAGTGGGTGGACTCTTATAACAATATCGCAGACCGACGGATAAATGTCCACGGACCACGCTTTCGCATACATCATCAATATACTTCGCATCAACATAAAATCATTTATAAATTTCGCAAGTTGTCCACTGTACAAGTGTTTCAGCTCTGCACCTACGCACCTGATTTGCAAGGACTGGTGCGGTAGGCGGGACGGCGCGCTGTCACTAGTCCGGCTTATGGCTATTCTGTAATAAATCGGATATTTATTTTATTTAACAGATTTACACGATCCTCTTGTTGGGCAGGGAATCGGCCACTGTCTTTCTATTTCTATATTTTAAAATTTCACGGTTTGTATTTCATTCTGTTTTCATAGGAGTTATTTCTATTTTCGTAAAAAAATATTTATTTATTGCATCCATGTAACAAAAGTACTTTAAGTAGCATAAATGTTTTATAATACTTACTATTTTAAATCGTTTGTTTGAAATAAAAGCTCTAAATGAACTAAAAGAATTTCCTTGCTCACCCGCGACCTTACGATAGCTAAGCTTATGCAAAATATGCGTGTTCATGCAGTTCCTCCACCTCCACACTGTAAGAACACACACAAATCACACAAACCCATCTATCACCACCACCACACTACACTGACGCGTTTCGAACTCAACCAGAGCTCATCTTCAGAGAGACACAACCGTACACCATGCTACCAGTTGTTAGACTAACGAACTACAACCACCGTTTTGACTTGTCACTGTTACTCCCAAGTACCCACATACGTTTTATGAAACAAAACAAAACTACCCACAAATTATTAATAAATTTTTAACCGTCCTTCAAAACTACCTTGATTTTTATTAATTTACTGTCAAGGTATGTTTTATTAACTACCATTGCTGAAATTAGATCCAAGCCGTAGCAAGGAATAAAAGCTCTGTTGTTTAACTCGGCATCTGCCTGTACCTATGTTTCAATAATTAAAGATTGCTTAACAGTATGAGGTGAAACCATCGTGAAATAATCCTTCTACGAAGCTCATTACTTTGAATCTCATTAGTATGAATTTAGGCGACATAAAATTACTTTGTATGCATTTTTACCACTAATTGGTAGGTAAGTAATCAATCAAGCTAATGGTACGAGTAAGTAGGGCATTTTTAATTATTAAAGTTGTGTCTTAGTATTGGTAAATTCTGTCAACTACTCAATTCGCGCTGACTCCAAAATATAATAAATACATTTGAAGACATCTAAAACAACAAAGAAGAATAAAAAAAATGTAGCTAGATCGTTTTCAGAATACCTAGGCATAAATGAAGCATTTAAGCAGCTCTATTTAATCCCCCAATCGCCAGACGAATCCGCTTTACTGTGATTGAGTGACAAGCGCGAATTTAAATTCATTATACATCAAAGAGAAAGCAAAATTTCGCTGCGTGATTCTCGCAAAATTGTTCCAGTTCCTCAAATTGAGAGCAGCTTATACAGTCACTCGAAGAAATTGTATAAATTATGTTTTGTCTCTAAAACTCTTTGAAAAAAATATTCTTAACATATATATTTACACGCTTATCTTAAATGAAGCTTTGTCTAGGACCTGAGATTTTATGTGACAGTAAACATCATAAGGACTTAGGCAATAACACAATAAGTATAATGATTTTTGGTTATTATGAAAGACAAAAACCAAAATGAATTTTACCTATGTCAATTGTAAAATTGACCGAGAAGTAAGTTGTAGAATCACACTTCAAGTTCGTTGTAGCGTGGGATGCTCCGTTATGTAGACGATTTTCTGCATTTCTAAGGTGTCTAAACAAGATAATGAAGCTTCATATCAAAACATGAATCAAATCTTAACGCAACTACTTATCTTGACAGACAAAGTCATAACCAATTGTAATAAACCTACTGAACTTTCAAATATCGATGTAATATCAAGTTTTTTATGAATCTTAAACATAAAAGTTGAACATGGGGTAAGGTAATATTGTTGTTTTTATGGACTAACCTTTTGTTTATGGCTCTTATTGTTATTTTTACAAGACGTTACATCAGGTGTCCATGACAAAGTTTCAAGTAGGTTACTTGCAAGGAGAGGAGATCGCCCGTTGGTTTACGTTTTACGTTAGTGCTCGTACTTATATGGATGTCGTAACAATACAGAGAGGAAAGTTTTAGCGCGAGAAGCAGTGAGTAGTTAAATACTTTTTCACTTCTCATGCTCGCAATGTTGGTATTTATGCTGGATCTAGGCGACATAAAATTACTTTTTATGTTCTAGTGCATAAAATAAAATCTTCGTCTAAGACCAAGGTAATAAGGTGTCAACAGCCACAAACAAAAAAGTTTCTATATTATATTTTATAATTTTTATTTTATGTAAAACTATAAATCAATCAAAATAAATCAATAAAACTAAAAATGTATAATTATATAACAATGCATGAAAAATAAAAGGTCCGTAGTGTGAACTATTGTTTCCACTGTTGCACCTATCCGAAGCAACAGAGTGAAAAACTCGAGCATTAAACCCATTTTCCCCTCGACGTGTCTATCCACCCTCACCGTACCGGCTCGAGTGGCTATATGAACGTCTTGGATAAAATGGCTCGTTTTATGCTATTGTTGTACAATCTACTATTTTGTAATAGAAGAACAAACTTTGGCTCTCATAAGTCACGCTTTTGGGCTATGTGTCCTGCCCTCTGCTCTCCAGACTTGACACTCGTTAAACGGCATTTGTGACTTGACATTGCTCCCCAGGTGTTCACATTGATCAAACAACCTGGCATTTTGCTCAGCTAAGCTGAGATATTCATTTTGACAACAAAGTCTAGCTTTTTTGTAGGCAGCTCACATGACGTGAATGCATCTGTTTTACCCGTTTAATTAAACACTTCGCTGCGCCTTACTTAAATTGAGACTTATTGCCCTCTCGTAGATTAAACATAAAACCCGCTGTTTCGGCATTATCAAGGTATTACTATGCTGCGACCGTACAAAGTTCATACGAAATCCCCGTCTTTGTTTCTAAAGGAACCGACGCACTGAACGCTAGAAGATACTTGTTGAATCTAACTATTATGTTGATGAGAAGTAAACGCAGCTTTACGAGCTCATTGCTATTATGGCAGTCATTTGATTTAATGTGAGCGAAAGTGGCCGCGTGGGATACATTTTGTCTGGCAACACTATTTGTATGCAAAAAAGTAAGTATTTTGTCTTGAGCGTGTGGGTGTAAGCCTTTCGGATTATAATAGCACTAGCACAGGTGTTGAGTAATCACGAGATTTATCTGCTATTGACTTATGTCAATTTTCAAACATGGAAATGTGTGTCAAGCTGACCGGTTTCATGTTTATTGTGTTCAAGTCTTAGAAATATTAGGTAAGCAAATTGAATTCTAGCCGGTATGAGATATTTTAGTTAGATGCAGAATTAGGGCTACCTAGTACCGACGGACTGTATTCCAAGTGCGAAGTAACTGTCAACTTGAACTTAGATTGCCTACATATTTTACATATCGGCAGTAAGTAGTAGCGAGAGAAAAATTAGGGAGCAGTACTAATTTATGTTCTGATGTTAACATTATTTAAGTTACCAGTATGGTTTCAATAAAACTATTAATGTACTTATTCAATTCATATCAGTCATTTTAAAATGTACCCTACTTATCTTTGACTGCTACACATAATGTCTCCATAAAACGTCGTGTACCTATAAAATATTAACCATTGCTTAAATACACAAGACCAAAATTTCTTTAGCAAACAGTACAACGCGGTCCTTACATGTCAGCAATTTCCTTGCCGGAGGTGTAATTAAAGCTTAGCGAGCTATATATTCTGTCTAATGCTTTGTCTGCTATATTTGCCGAGAGGGAGCGAGCTAGCTATACGTTAACGAGGGCTTAATTATATTTGTTTCGTGCGCCGAATACTCTTATGACAATTATGAACTTGCCATATGATGTAAGCACTAAGTACTTATTAGGTTATTTCAACACTGCATTGTGTTGAAGTTTTATGACAATTTAGGTACTTACTGAAAGTTTTGCACTTGCTTAGACTGCGACGATGTTGTTCTCAACGGGGTTTTATGTCGCTTTGTTTAGTTTGTTTGCTTGCGCTATTAGTAGCACACGAACACCATGAATAGATAAAGTACTAAAGCTGAATCATTTTCCGAGTTTAGGTACCTTTCTTAATAAACCCCCTCGATAGTCCAAAAGACTTATTGTTCTTCAAGATTTAAAATTTGTTCGTACGCGAAGCTTTTAGTTAGTAGGTATACAGTCATTGTTCTTCATAGTTTTATATTTTTTCTTTTGCTGGCGTCGAAATGTTTCCGAAAGTTAAAATTTAACCCTTATTAAATGTAGGTAAGTAGAGGTTTCAATTTTAACATTTATTCAATGTCTTAAATCTTTACTGTCGAGGACCCGAACTTTAATTTGACACCACTTACAAATTTCCATAACCATTAATCTTTCTTAGAATAATAAATCGAAGTTTCCAATTTTATTACCCTTTCCACCCTTACGTTGTAACCCTTTCAAGCTAATGAAAGATGAGCTTACCTGAAATACCGTAATGGCTCCATCAATATGCATTATGCCTCGTATAGTCCTAACACGAAGAGCTGTTTGTTGAAAATATTCGACCTTAAACAAAGGACTGTAAAGTGTTTCCCACCCGCTTTCATAAATGGAACATCTTTACATGTCCGGTACCCACAATTATAATCAAATATGTGAAATGGTGTGGACATTCGTTTCGAATCAACTTTTTGTGTCTGTTATTTGTTTCGATTAGAATAACAAATGACCAAGGTATTGTCCTGTTGTAGTACCTACCGTATTTTAGTGTTTCACATAAGTTGGTAAGTTAAGAATAATCTTTTTTATGCCAAATAGCTGGCAAACGAGCATGCGGGTCACCTGATGGTAAGTGATCACCGCCGCCCACGGACACTTACAGCATTATTAGGACTGCGGGTGTGTTGCCGGTCTAAAAGGCGGAGGGCTAAAGGTGGGAGGGAGAAGGGGAAAGGAGGTGGGCCTCCGGATCTCCCACTCACCGTGAGAAACACAGTAGCAAAACTACTATTTCATGCCGGTATTCTGTGGGAGTGTGGTACTAACCCGGTCAAGCAGCCCATTCGTACTGCAGCCAGCAAGTGGTTACAGTAAGACTCTACCACATAAAAAATCTTCTTCTAAGTTGCTACATACCTGAGAGGGTGGTCGTTGGCTGCGGGGCTAATCCACAAATTCAAGGTCGCTCAGCGAGCTATGGATAGGGCAATTCTAGGGAATTCTTTGAAGGATAAAATACGAAATCACATTATTCGATTTCCAATGTTGCGCTTAGCGGATAGCGGGTCAGCTTGTAGGAGAGGAAGTAAACAAAGAATTATCTGAAGACTCGATTTATTCAGTTGCTTACAAAAGTAGGCTCTCCTACAGAACGCGGCAAGAGATTTCAGGTTGTAGGTTCGAACAAGTGGTTGGTTCAGGAAATTCAACGTTGCTCAAATAATTAGTTCGCTGAAGTGGTGTTGGACTAGCCACGTCTGTCGCAGGACTGATGAACTGTGGAGCAGACGAGTCCTCGAATGGAGACCACGAACGGGAAAACGTAGTGTAGGGCGTCCTGAGGCACAGTGTGGACGGACGACCTTAAGAGGGTCGCTGGCGGCAGATGGATGCGAGGGGCTAAAGATAGATAATGTGGCGGCGCCTATGCGCTATAGCGCTATGGCGAGGCCTATGTCCAACAGTGGACTGCTGTAGGCTGATGATGATGATGAATAGAGAGCGCTACTGCCCACTTTCACATTAGTTTCCTTAGTCACATTTTACGACACTCACGGGTAGAGAAGGGTCCTTCCTGTTCTAAAACTGGGCACGGCGCAGACAAAAGTACACGCTGTTAGAAAACAAAATTGTTACCTACATAAAAAAAAGGTTAATTCCATTGTATGTCATGTTGTAGCTAGTTCCAACTGAAGGTATTATCACGAATATTATATCAAAGATACTTACTAAATCGTAAAGTTCATATCGTATCATTTTGTTATCCATGGTTATTCCAATTCAGTTAGTTTTCCCTAGTTCAATTTGATATTTTCTGTGAGCACAGTTTCCTATAGTAATACCTCCTAATGTCTCACAAACTGAAACTACCACAGAAAAATAGGAAGCTAACTCCGACAGCGGTTCGGTAAGACATCGCATCGTAACAAGGGAATAACTAAACTATGGATTAACTTGGGGGCAAAGTTTCAGTACCACAAAACGGTTAGTTCGCCTGACTTAGCACCCGATACCGAGCCAAAGTTATCTAAGTTAGCTCCAGCTAAGTTATCGTTAGCGTCAAGGCTTTGGGTAAGTTTAATATTATTTCTTTGTCATCTGGGGCTGGAGGTTTGCGATGTTAGCTGAAGCGACTGAAGTTTGAAATTACTTCTGAAGTCAATTTGCTAATTTATATTAGTTAAAAATCAAGCGTGATTATGAATGTCATTTAATGTTAATCAGGATTGACACTACCTATTCATTGTCTGAAGAAGTGACTGGTGGCAACGATTCTTCTTTAGCTTTGTACAATTTTTTCGTTCAATAAAACTAATTTGAAAAGCGTTTTTTTGGTTCGTTTCTTTAAATAATTACAGCCAAGCACGAACTCCTCTTAGATAGAGAAATCTTGGGCTAAAGTTCCCACGCAGGTACAAGCTTTCTCGCAATGTTTTCCGTCAAAAAGCTCATGGTTAATTTCAAATATACTAGTAATTTCGTATATTGCATTCCGAAAAACTTGTGAGTGCAGGTTCCGGCTCGCATCCTCTATCTTTTGCTTTTGAGGCCTTAAGCTCAAAAATATGTATAAATAAAGAGGCAATTTGTGCTAAAAGTCATAATAGTCGTCAGGGACAACGGAGGCGCCGTCAAAGCGGGTTACGCTATTAAAAGTTTAGGGTTGCTATTTTTGGCCACATCGACAGTATGTAGGTACACCGAATAAAATACGTGACAACTTGTGAAATGAAACTTGAGTATGTCATCTCCGATTTAATAGACAGTTTAAAGGTATTTGATATTAGGTAATTACGAGTATTATATTATATCAGTAAATTCTCTCAGAAATTTTCGTAGTTCCCATGAGATAGCGATAGAAATATACTTCACAGACAGAGTAGCAGGCAAAATATATTTTAATATCGGTTTCAAGTTTCTGTACCTACTAACTAACTGAACTACTATTATTTAACACTAGCCGTTACCCGCGACTGCATCCACGTACAATTTGTTTATCGCTATCCTACGGAAACTTTGCTATTTTCCGGGATAAAAACTATCCTCGGACTCAATCTATATACGGAATTTTATCTAAATTTGTCCAATGGTAGTATAGACGTGATGAAATAACAAACAAACAAAGTAAACAAACAGACTGTATAAACTTTCGCATTTAACAATATTAGTGGGATATTATGCTCTACAACTATGAAATCGTTAATCCCAAGTGGTTTAACCTAATTATTGCCTCTCAGGCAGGCTCAAATATGAGCTTTGTCCTCTGAGTTATTGGAAGTCGCTAGAAAATAGGTGTTTTTTTTTCTTTGTTATTATAATTGTTTTTCAAAATTGTATACAATGGATATATTTAGTCAGGGTCGCCGTCATCGAAACCGATGTGGAGGACTATATATATATTGGAAGTCAAATTTATCACGAGCTTTACCGTGTAGGAAAACATCGTGAGTAAATATAGGTACCAGCGATATGCCGGGCCGGGACCTTTTTAACCGACTTCAAAAAAAGGAGCAGGTTATCAATTCGATTGTATTTTTTTTTATTTTGTTACCTCAGAACTCCGTCATTTGTGAAACGATTTGAAAATATTTTTTTTCGTTCGTCTAGGAATGCTTTCAATTAGATCCCATAAGCACCAAATCAGGATCTGATGATTTGATCCTAAAGAAATCGAGGGAACTTTTCAAATATTGTAGGAACGCCTATGGTAACTTGGATATATTTAGGAGTAACTCGTGCATTTGCTCTTGAAAATCATCATTTGGTGAAGTGGAACTGATGATGAAGACCACATTTTACCAATGGAGCGACTACTCAATAACAAGTACTTCACGGGTTGAATTTCAGTTACTTTAACGCAGTTGCTAAGCAATCTAAGCTCATCTTAATTAATAATAGTGTAATGGCGGTGGGTGATGAAGCACCAGGACTCCTCAATAATGAACGTCTCTGGATCGGAAAAAAGCAATTTTTTGTAAAAGGTGACGAGCAGTTGACATTAAACTATTGTATCTTGAACTTTTACACTAAAAAGCTTGAAAAAAAAATTAACAAAAAATAGAACCGACTACAAAAAACCATGAAAATAATTTGCTACCAGTCTGAAGTCGGTGCCTCAGCACGACCCAGCAGGAGTGATTGAAGCCCGATATACTCGTATAGTTGTAGGTGAGGTAGACGATTATAGGTCCACTCCTGCTGGGTCGTGCTGAGGCACCGACTTCAGACTGGTAGAAAATTATTTTCATGGTTTTTTTGTAGTCGGTTCTATTTTTTGTTTTAAATTTTAAATAACGGCAACTCTACTTATGTAGGTATTTTCCTAAACTGTCTAATGTGCCACTGCTGTTATAAATAAATTATTTTCTCTTTCTTTCTTTCTAAATCTACATACCTGCGAAGCGATTTATCTACAGCTTTCTCAATTTGAGAGGAGACGTACATAGGTCGGAGATTATTATGGCAACTGTGTTAATAGATTGCTTTACTAGACCAAGACGTATAGCGGTTTCTATAACAGCTTTGTGATTTCTTACTAATACGAGGTGCTATGATTGTAAAATTAGAACAAGTCGTTATCATAAAAAAAATATTGATACGTATTTTTTCTTTGGATATTCATCCAAAAAGTATTGACAGTTAGAAACAAAAAGCTAATCTGCTTTTGTATAGTAAATTCGGTAATCATTTCATTGAGCTCAAAATGAAAATACAATGATGTAATTCTAGTTCTCACTTGTCGAACACTTCTCGACTCAACAATTTCGTAATAAAGCATCAAATAACATGACATGCTACCTATCAAAAACAATGGATGTTACACACGAGGGGAGATGGTGTTAATGGACACATCCGCAGTGTAAGTAGTTTTTAATATTTACGGGAAGTATCGGACGAAAATAGAAAAATATTGCGGGGGTAAAACGTTTCTAAAAACGGTGACCCTTGTGGTTTTTATTAACTGAGTTATTTTAGACACATTGGCTTTCAGTCGTTTATGAGGATGTCACATTTTTTTACAAGCTTTTGTTGAACTTGCCAGTATGTGCTTGTGTTGGTCAATTCTTGCAAGTCAAATTTTACCCACTTCTAGTGATGGGATTGACTTGAAATTTGGTACAAATTTGTAAATTGTATGACAAAGCAAATACAGTCAACGAATGGCACAGACAGCATTTTGCAGATTGTAGAGAACAGATTCCAAAAACTTTGTCATGGTCTTGAGTGACATCATTCAAATTATAAGCAAAAGTTTTAAAATTGTGTGGTTTCTCGGTAACAATACCTTTTACAGTCGCTACTTTTGAATTATAAAAATGTCTATCAGACTTTATAATCTCGAATCTGGACATTTTTCTACAAAATATCTGAAATTCCTCAAATTCCTTAGTAGATACTAAGTTTGTCTTAATGTCGTGTCGTGTGATAAGACAAATTTCCGAAATATTGAATAGCTTCCAATCTAAATTTCACACTCAAGTACTTAACACCAAATAGAGACAGGACCAAGTTCAGTCCACAAATTTCAATAGCACGCAAAAGCCTCAAATTTAGTTCTAGTTAAGTCTAGACAAAGTTAAAGCAAGTTGTTATAGACTTGTACACGGAACAATCGGGCTCGTGTGTACGAAAGAGCATATACATAAAGATAACTAGTGTTACTTAGGACATTTTGTGTCAAGGTCTTAGTTGCCAGTCTAAAGCTATTTGCATATTGATTTTGCACGTGAATTATGAGACGGGTTCACGTCTAACAATGGTGGGTCTGATCAACCATTTGAAAACATTGGCTACTTGTTGTCAGTTGAGCTGTTTAGGTATGACATGATTTGTTTAAATTGATGATGGATGCTTGGCCAATTTCGCAGCTATTGCTTGAAATGTATGGAAGGCTCTTATGTGTCCATGTGTGGCTAATATACAAAATAAAAAATATATATTACTCTGTCAAATGTAATCAATTTATAAATGTCAGGTAAGAATCCACTGTATTGAACACAGTCGAACGGATGCCCTGGTTAATGCCACGGGTTCACGTTGGATGCAGGCCGTTCCCAACTGACGCAACTAGAGGTCTATGGGGAGGACTATGTCCAACACTGGACGTCCTAATGGCTGTAATGTTAAGATGATATCGATGGACACAGATAATTATACTTCCAGTAAGTATATTTGAAATAGATTGAAAAGAATGGTAAGATTCATCATCATCCTCATCCCAGCCTATATACGTCCCACTGCTGGGCACAGGCCTCCTCTCAGAATAAGAGGGCTAGGGCCATAGTTCCCACGCGGGCCCAGGGATTGGGAACATCGCATGCACCATTGAATCGCTTCGCAGGTTTTTGTAGGTTTTCTCACGATGTTTTCCTTCACCGCAAAGCTCGTCGTAAATTTAAAATGTAATTCCGCACATGAATTTCGAAAAACTCAGAGGTGCGAGCTGCGGTTTGAACCCACGACCCTCTGCATAATAATATGATGGTAAGATTAATTAGTCTTAAAACATAGGTATTGTAGTACTTTAATTGCCCTCATAATTTTAACGTCTGTAGTTTACTTCATTATGGTAGTAGTTATTTTCATCAAATCGATCGTTTACGTCGTACCTATGCAAAACCTAGCAATTTTCTTCAGCTTTATGTCACCGGAAATTTAAAGCATTTGCTTATAAATACTCAATTTTCCTAACTCGCTTAGCTTTTTCTAGTTTAAAAACGGTCCGTTCCAACCTAAATGCATTAAAGCATGGCGTCACGATAGCACAATTATGTTTTAATTTATATGCCCGAGCCTTATCACGCGACGGCCAGTTTACACGCACCTTTATCAAATGAACCGCGACTTGGCGAGTTTTTACTAATTATTAAGATAAATATTTTATTAAATGTAGTTACACCTTGTTTGGGCATAGGGTCGTTAGCTTTGTTTATGGGTGTGCAGTTAAGGTTGACATGGGTACGATGGAGTTTGACGAGTTGGTGGAAAATCATTAAAGGAACAGTATCATTAAAATAACCAAGACTTCTTTGAAATAGCAGAGACGAGATATTTGGATAATATCAAAATACGAAACTCTATCTTCATCATCATCATCATATCAGCCGCAGGACGTCCACTGTTGAACAAAGGCCTCACTCATATACTTCCAGTTGCTTCGGTTGGAAGTGGCCTGCATCCATCGAGAACTGGCGGCTTTATCCAGTACATCTCGTTGGCGGACGTCCCACGCTGCGCTTGCCGATCCGTGGTCTTTATTTGAGAACTTTTCAACCTCAATGGGCATGTGTTCTTCGTTCTATATAGCCTGTCCATTGCCACTTCAATGAGCTAACTCCCGTGGTTGAGTCGGACCATCATCACGAAAGTGAAAAAAAAAATACTAGATTCCAAATTGTTAAAAATTTCGGGGTCGACAATCTTCTGACACCTAACTTTCATGATATAAACTATTGATTGATTATAATTCAGATAATAAAAGAATGGCGTCCGCGGACCGGGAGAGGAGCTGTCGGTAGGCCTCCAACAAGATAAAATAAATAAAATAAAATAAAATAAATATCATGGGACACTTGACACCAATTGGCCTAGTCCCAAACTAAGCAAAGCTTGTACTATGGACACTAGGCAACGAATAAACATACTTATAACGATAAATACATACTTAAACATCCAAGACCCGAGAACAAACATTCATATTATTCATACAAATATCTGCCCCGGCCGGGATTCGAACCCGGGACCTTAAGCTTCGTAGTCAGGTTCTCTAACCACTTGGCCATCCGGTCGTCAATCAAGATGGAGCGACGACCTGGTCAAGATCGCGGGATCGCGTTGGATGCGGAAAGCACAAAACCGGTCTGATGGAGAGCCTTGGGGGAAGCCTGTGTCCAGCAGTGGACGTCTTTCGGCTGACATGACGATGATGATGAATAAAAGAATAGAAGTTTACTCAATTTAACGCCCTAACCTTCCAAACTTGTCAACTAACATTGGAATGAATGTAATTTATTGCGAATCAAATTGCCCGCGATGTATCGTTTACGCAACAGACACTAAACATCCCGGGACCCTCGCACTACTGAGGGGAATAAAATTATCCCGGGTATAATGTGAGGCTGAACAGACAACGGAATACAATGGCAATAAAGATGGTGAGGGCAGGTCACATTGCGGGAAGTGCACTTAAAAGAATATTTTCTAAGGTCTCTAGTTATTGTTCATATTAGACGCAATGGTAATCAGAAATTTCGTAGATTTTTCGTATGGTAGTAGCTAATTCTATTTGAAATTTATATGATTTTTTTCATAGTTGTACCCTCAAAAAAACTTGTAAAAAATAGTGTCAAAAATAAATTGTCATTTTTTTATTTTATTTTTCACATATAAAATATTAATAAAATTGTAGGGTATACTTGAACAAAAGCTACGAAGCTGTGGTTTTCTTTTAATGCTTTAGCTGCTAGGGATTAGGAGAAAAAAGAGAAAAAAAAAATTTAAGGAAACACATTTTTGACATTATCTCTGTGTCAGTTCAGATAGTGGGCTGAAAGTTGGAGTGATTACTAGTAATGAGGCGACAAATAATTGACATTCACCAATTCAACTTTTCCTCACAGGAGCCACATGTCCTTCCTTAGCCTGCTAAACCCTTCAGGTCGCGGGTGGTATTGGGAATGGTCGTGGGAATACTCTTATTAAAGCATGCGGTGAAAAAATATATTTTCTTTTTTAATATGTTACTGTGACGTGAATTTTAGCGGTATTTTAGGGTCGCGGGCTACAAATTTTTATATTACAATTTGGCTCGCCAGCCAAGAAGGTTAAGAGCCGCTGACTTAAAAGAAGAGAGATGTCGCGATAAAATATTGTACCACCATTAGGTGACGCATACATTAATCAGTGTTCACACGATTTAAAAATCTTTTTTCTCCTTTATTCGTGGCCAGTGTCCTAGCGTAAACGCTGTAAGCAATTAGATCCCCTCTGATTTACGATTATGGGCGGCTGGGTCACGTGAGCGGCTATCTCTATTTAGGTTTGAAACGCCATAAATTTTAATTCACCGTGTGAAGTTTTCACCTTGCTTGCAGATTTAGGTAAAAGTGCGCTTCGAGGTGTGAATTCATACGGTATTTTGGTGAGCCAGTTGTACTACAATAATTTAAAATTTTTAGATTTGGTCATTTTCGATGCGAATGGTTGATAATATAAAATTGTGTTAAATTGATGTCATCCAAATAAGTCTTTGTTGCAAAATCATTTTTAATACCATTTAAATAAGTTGTCTTGTTTTTTTCCTGAAGCTAAAGCTGGTTAATCGAATTCTACCTACTTCCAATATTCTAAATTATGTAGGTTGGCTGACAATTCAAGTACAGTCAACAAAAAGTAAATTTTATTAATTATGCATGCACACAACAACAATTATGCCACAAAACTATGTACTCAGGTAAATAAAAATTCTATCAAACGTTGGCATAAATGATTAAATGACAGTCATTTCCCCTGTGATCATTTAAAAGCGCAGTTTAAATTAGTTACATGGCTATAATCTTGCAAATACCCTCTAATAGTTGAGGCAATTGGGCCTTAAACTGCACGCGTAAACTGCAACCGCGTTCATTACGCCCGATGCGTAAGCGTAACTAACGCCGCGTGCACGCGCCGCTCTTTAGCAGTTGCGATTTCACCCGCTCCTCCCTCGCAGCGAAGAATAGTAGAAGACAAGGCATACATATACAAAACGACAGAAACACCAACCTAAAATTATAGTAAAAACAAGCTTATTAGACCAACGCATGGTTCATTGTTTTTATGTGGGAAGTGTAAGTCTGGCAAGCTCACCCTATCGCCCAAAGCGACCCTGGCGTAAATACGGCGTATGTTTGCGCTGTATCAATTTACAGAACATTTGTGCGTGGTTGTAAAAGCACAGTTGTAAATTGTCATTACAGTGTTACGTAGAACAAATATTCGTAACGTCCTTGGGATTCCTCACGTGACAGTGACAGTATAAACGTGAATATTCATTCGCTATCTTGGAAAAAGTTTCGTAATTTTCATCACAGGTCACAATTACACATTATATAAATTACACATTGTATTTGTTTCTTCCTTTCGTGCAAATAAAGAGTTTACATTCATAATATTTAAGTATCTTGCTGTAGGTAAAAGCTTTTTTAAAAAGCTTCGCTTTTGTGTAGGATTATTTCAAGACAAAGAAACCTTTAAAATTTTATTAATCACTCTTTATCTTCAGCTGTGAGAGGCTAAATATTTGTTAAGTAAAGTGAAATATTAATAAAGATTGCAACGTCTTTGGCGGGACAATTGAAATATTTGCTGTGGCCCAAGATTAATCACTTTAATCCAACAATTGCTATTTTAAATCTCCGTTGCTTAGGGAGCGTCATAA
>NC_133484.1:9081507-9088591 GCF_025370935.1 Choristoneura fumiferana
GCTCTCCAGACTTGAAATCTCGTTAAACGGCATTTGTGACTTGACATTGCTCCCCAGGTGGTCACATTGATCAAACAACCTGGCATTTTGCTCAGCTAAGCTGGGATATTCATTTTGACAATAAAGTCTAGCTTTTTGTAGGCAGCTCACATGACGTGAATGCATCTGTTTTACCCGTTTAATAAACACTTCGCTGCGCCTTACTTAAATTGAGACTTATTGCCCTCTCGTAGATTAAACATAAAACCGCTGTTTCGGCATTATCAAGGTATTACTATGCTGCGACGTACAAAAGTTCATACGAAATCCCCGTCTTTGTTTCTAAAGAAACCGACGCACTGAACGCTAGAAGATACTTGTTGAATCTAACTATTATGTTGATGAGAAGTAAACGCAGCTTTACGAGCTCATTGCTATTATGGCAGTCATTTGATTTAATGTGAGCGAAAGTGGCCGCGTGGGATACATTTTGTCTGGCAACACTTTGTATGCAAAAAAAATAAGTATTTGTCTTGAGCGTGTGGGGTGTAAGCCTTTCGGATTATAATAGCACTAGTACAGGTGTTGAGTAATCACGAGATTTATCTGCTATTGACTTATGTCAATTTTCAAACATGGAAATGTGTGTCAAGCTGACCGGTTTTTATGTTTATGTTTATTGTGTTCAAGTCTTAGAAATATTAGGTAAGCAAATTGGATTCTAGCCGGTATGAGATATTTAGTTAGATGCAGAATTAGGGCTACCTAAAGTACCGACGGACTGTATTCCAAGTGCGAAGTAACTGTCAACTTGAACTTAGATTGCCTACATATTTTACATATCGGCAGTAAGTAGTAGCGAGAGAAAAATTAGGGAGCAGTACTAATTTATGTTCTAATGTTAACATTATTTAAGTTACCAGTATGGGTTTCAATAAAAACTATAATGTACTTATTCAATTCATATCATTATTTTAAAATGTACCCTACTTATCTTTGACTGCTACACATAATGTCTCCATAAAACGTCGTGTACCTATAAAATATTAACCATTGCTTAAATACACAAGACCAAAATTTCTTTAGCAAACAGTACAACGCGGTCCTTACATGTCAGTAATTTCCTTGCCGGAGGTGTAATTAAAGCTTAGCGAGCTATATATTTTGTCTAATGCTTTGTCTGCTATATTTGCCGAGAGGGAGCGAGCTAGCTATAGTGTTAGAATAATATATAGCAATGCAAATACTCTTTGCTTGTTTGTAGTTTTGTGTCAGAGGTCGGCATCTCTATGTTCGACTGAAGTTTCCGTTTCCGGTCGCTTAGCTTTTGTTACAATCTTTATGTCATACAGAATTTACGTTGTGCAAGAATAAAATCTTTTCTTTATTGTTTCAAAACCAGTTTTCTTATTTAATTAACTTCAGGTTATGGGCCCAGAGACGCCAGCCTGTTATTTAAGTTAAGAGATGTGGTGAGCAAATAACATCGACCATTTTGAATATCGGCGGAGAGTGGGTTAGGTTTGCCGGCGAGCGGCCATTACAAATTTTCGTCGAGAAGGTATACTTGCGGTTGGCAAGGCAGGAAAGGAAGATGGAAGTAAATACGAACAACGTAATGAAACTGGAAGGAAACAGGAACTGGAATATCTGGAAATTTCAAACTACAGTACTACTGAGAGGTCAGGGATGGTTGGACATCGTAGAGGACGAACTTTAATACCCGAAGATAAAGTGGCAAGACCCATTTGGGAGGCTAACGACGCTAAGGCTCAGACATTAATGGTGACAAGAATGTCAGAAGATGTCATGGTGCATCTGATATCATGCAGAACGTCAGCTGAAATGTGGAAAAAGCTTTTAAGCGTCTATGAACAGAAGTCTGAGACGAGTATTCATATTGCACAGCAAAGATTCTTTCAATATAAATATGAAGAAGGGGTTGAAATGTCAGTATTTTTATCAAGAGTTCACGAAATGCAAAACCAGTTAAAGCAGCTGGGAGAAGAAATCTCCGATAAATTCACAATCACGAAAGTACTAATGTCGCTTCCGGAAGAATACAAGCACTTTGTGTCAGCTTGGGAGTCTGCTCCGGACGAGAAACAAACTTATGACAATCTCGTGGCAAGACTTTTAGTGGAGGAAGAGAGATTGAAAGAGAAAGGCGGACCATCGCAGTCGTCCGCAGCATTTGTTGCGAAGAAAATAGTAGACAAACGGAACATTAAGTGTTTTAAGTGTAATAAATTCGGACATTATGCGAACGAGTGTAGAAGCAATACTTCGAACTATCGTGACAGCAGGTCAAATAATAATAACAATCGTCCGAGTACATCAAGTTCAGATAATAGGTGCTATTATTGCAGTAAAATTGGACATAATAAGTCGCAGTGTCGTTTCAAGAAAAATAAAGAAGATAATAAAAATAATGCATTTGTGGTATCTAATTCGTGTGAGGAACATTGTCATACGAAGTGGCTCGTAGACTCGGGGGCCAGCGAACATATGTGTTGTGACAGATCGTTATTTTCATCGTTTACAAGTGCCTCGCAAAAATCCGTAGTAGTTGGAAATGGCGCCGTGATTAGTGTTTTGGGACGTGGACAGATGTCAGTGCAAGTCAGCAATGGGAGTGAATGGATTGACACGACGATTGACAACGTCTTGTTCGTTCCCGATTTAAAAACAAACTTATTGTCTGTGAATCGCGCGGCTGACCGCGGATATGTCATTGTGACAGATGACAATTCGTGCAAATTTTTGAAAAATGGCGTTGTTTGTGCGATCGCAAATAGAGTTGAAAACTCTTATTATATGGTTTTTCGATATAAATGTGAAGCTGCGAGTGTTGCAAAAGTAGTAAAGAACGATCTATATGAGTGGCATGAAAAATTAGCGCACCAAAACTTCGATTACGTCAGGAAAGTGTTGAAGAAAAATAACATTGAAACAAAACAAACCGCGTCTCAATGTGAAAGTTGTTTAAAGGGAAAAATACACAGATTACCGTTTAAGAAGAGTGAAACTGTAAGCACCAAGACGTGCGAAATAATACATGGGGACACGTGTGGGCCCATGGAGGAAGAATCGATCGGCGGGTCGAGATATTTTGTCGTACTGAAGGATGACTATTCGAACTTCAGAACCGTGTATTTTGTGAAAGCTAAACACGAAATAAAGAGCTGTTTGGAGGACTTCTTTAACAAGTCAGAAAATGTTACCGGAAACAGAGTGAAAACTTTTAGAACTGATAATGGATCAGAGTTTATAAACAAAGAAATGATGGAACTATGCTCGAGAAGGGGGATAGTACATCAAACCACCGTTATATATTCACCAGAACAGAACGGAAAATCGGAACGCGAAAACAGAACGCTTGTCGAAGCAGCTAGGACAATGCTACATGCTAAGAATTTACCCAAGAAATTGTGGGCTGAAGCAGTCAATACCGCTGCATTTGTCTTGAACAGAACAGGGAAAGGCAAAGAGGGAAAATCGCCATATGAAATATGGACTAATAAAACTTTTGACATACATCAGCTAAAGGCATTTGGTTCACCAGTGTATGTTCACATTCCGAAGGAGAAGAGAAGAAAGTGGGACCAGAAGGGTGAAAAAGGAATGATGGTTGGATACGGTGAAAATGTCAAAGGGTACAGAATATACTACCCAGAGAAGAATTGTGTTGATACAAAAAGAGATATAGTTTTCTTAACTCGAGAGGGAAATGAAGAGAGTGAGACAGTAAGTGAAGCAACTGTCACCTTGGACTTGAATAGCCAACCAGTACATGATATGTCAGAAACAGTGACAGAGGCTGAAGGTGAAGGGTCAAATATCCTGAATGACACTCATGGAAGTCTCAATTTAGACTCATGTTCAGGCGAAAGTGAGTATCAGACTGAATATGAACCCTCCGAGGGTGAATCATCAGAGGCAAATGAGCCACCAGTCCTTAATGAAAGAAGAAGCCAGCGGGTAAGAAAACAAACTTCATTTTACCAGTGTCACAATGTTGAAAGTGAGCAGAGCGAGCCTACCACATATAAGGAGGCTATGAAAAGAAGTGATGCAAGTAAGTGGTGTGAGGCGATTAATAGAGAACTGCAGACCTTAAAAGACAATAACACGTGGGACTTCTGTAGTGCACCGGTAAGTGAGGAAGTTATTAGTAGCAAGTGGGTATTTAAATTAAAAGGCAATGGTAACAATATTAAATATAAAGCCAGGCTAGTTGCAAGAGGGTTTGAGCAGAATAGTGATTTTGATTTGGGTGAAATTTATGCTCCTGTGGCAAAATTATCAACTTTTAGAGTCTTTGTAGCTATAGCAACTAAATTGAATTTACCCATTTATCAAATGGACGTTACTGGGGCATTTTTGTATGGAGATATTGATAGAGATGTGTATATTAGATTGCCAGAAGGGGCTTATTCTGGGGAGAACAACATTGTTAAGTTAAAAAAATCTTTATATGGATTAAAGAGTTCACCAAAGTGTTGGAACACTAAATTCAATTCTGTTATGACTAGAGAGGGCTTTATAAGGTCAAACTGTGATTCATGTTTATTTAAAAGGTGTAATGACAAAGATAAAATGTATGTTTTGCTCTATGTTGACGATATTTTGATTTTTGGTACAAATGAGAAAGAAGGTTCAAAATTTAAAGGAATATTGAGTAACAACTTTGAAATGAAGGATATGGGACTAATTTCAAACTTTCTAGGCATTCGTGTAAAGCAAAATTTAGAAATTAGAGTTACTGAACTAGATCAACAAGTTTACTTGGAAAATGTTCTCAAACGGTTTGATATGGAGAATTGCAAGGACATGTTAACTCCTATGGATCCTAACTTTAATGCAAAAATATTTACAAATAGTACTGCTCCTATAGATAAAAATATTGAAAAGTTATGCAGGCAGATGATAGGGTCTTTAATGTATGCTGCATCAGGTACTAGACCTGATTTATGTTTTCCAGTATCCATGTTAAGTAGATACCAAACATGTGCGAATCATGAGTTGCTATCTGCATTAAAAAGGGTGTTACGGTATGTAAAGCACAGTTTGAATTACAAATTAGTTTATAAATGTGATGATATTGTTTTGCAAGGGTATTGTGATGCAGACTGGGGAGGTGATCTCAAAGACAGGAAGTCCACCTCAGGCTATATGTTTATGTTGTCAAACTGTTTAGTTTTGTGGTGCTCTAAGAAGCAAGCTTCTGTAAGTCTGTCTTCTACAGAATCAGAATATGTGTCATTAAGCATGGCTGCTAGTGATGCATGTTGGCTTATAAATTTATTAAGTTATTTTAATTGTGAAAAAGTTTGTCCAGTCAATATACTGTGTGACAACCAATCAGCTATAATAAATGCTAAGACAGACACCATAAAGCGTTTGAAACATGTGGATATTCGATATCATTTTGTGAAAGAGCTGATTAAGGGGAATAAAATTTGTGTTAATTATGTTGGCACTAATGACCAACCGGCAGACATGTTAACAAAGTCTTTAAGCAGAGAATTGGTCTCTAAGCATTTAGATAAGTGTGGTATTATGAGCACTACTACTAATTAGTGTAAAATTGTTAGATTTTTTGTTGTTATTTGTTTTAAAATGTATTTGCATTGAGAAGGGGTGTTAGAATAATATATAGCAATGCAAATACTCTTTGCTTGTTTGTAGTTTTGTGTCAGAGGTCGGCATCTCTATGTTCGACTGAAGTTTCCGTTTCCGGTCGCTTAGCTTTTGTTACAATCTTTATGTCATACAGAATTTACGTTGTGCAAGAATAAAATCTTTTCTTTATTGTTTCAAAACCAGTTTTCTTATTTAATTAACTTCACGGACGCCGCCCGTGGGCACCGCAGTCCCCAACGACTAATCTACCTCCGATGCCACCGACCCCTTACACCAATACAGGCAAAAGCACCCAATACAACAGTAGCCTATCCAATAGGAACAGTTGCGCTGAAGTGTGCCGACGCGTCAGGCCGGCACCGTCGACACCTTCGCACTGCTGGATGACGGGTCAACGGTGACGCTCATCGACGAAGATCTGGCGCGCACGATCGGAGCCTCGGGACCGGCGGTGCCTATGCAAATGAGAGGCATCGCCAGCAACACCGAGCTGCCGAACAGTCGACGTGTCAACATCACGGTGCAGGGCCCGGTGAGGCCTACAAGATCGCCGCCCGCACCGTCGACAACCTCCGATCCACACACAGCGACTGGGTCAGGAGGTTACCCGGTACCGCCACCTTAGTGGGCTGAACGATGCTGCTACGACGAAGCCATTCCGCGTCTCCTCATTGTTTTATATTTTTCTTTTGCTGGCATCGAAATGTTTCCGAAAGTTAAAATTTATTATCATTATTATATTATTATAAGCCTTCTATCAGATATTTCACAGTTGGTTGGGTTCTTTAGTTGTCTGTTTCATTGGTTGCAATATCTGTGTGCTTTTTCATAGCAAAGGCCTCCTCCAACTGACTCCACTTTTCTCTTTCTCTAGCTAGTGATGTCCAAGTACCGCCCCGCCACTGCTCTAATTTCGTCAACCCATCGCCTGAGTGGTCTGCCTCGTTTTCTTTTCCTGTTACCTGTGTACCAGTTCATCACTAATTTCAACCACTTGTCTAATCCTCTGATAGTATGGCCTGCCCATTTCCACTTTAGCTTTTTGATGGTTATCGTGACATCATTTGTTCTTATGTGCTTCCTAAAACTAAATTTAACCCTTATTAAATGTAGGTAAGTAGAGGTTTCAATTTTAACATTTATTCAATGTCTTAAATCTTTACTGTCGAGGACCCGAACTTTAATTTGACACCACTTACAAATTTCCATAACCATTAATCTTTCTTAGAATAATAAATCGAAGTTTCCAATTTTATTACCCTTTCCACCCTTACGTTGTAACCCTTTCAAGCTAATGAAAGATGAGCTTACCTGAAATACCGTAATGGCTCCATCAATATGCATTATGCCTCGTATAGTCCTAACACGAAGAGCTGTTTGTTGAAAATATTCGACCTTAAACAAAGGACTGTAAAGTGTTTCCCACCCGCTATCATAAATGGAACATCTTTACATGTCC
>NC_133484.1:9395714-9565755 GCF_025370935.1 Choristoneura fumiferana
AAAAACAAAGCTACAAGCATAATGTATTGTGCATTGTTTTCCTTCTTGAAACAGTAAAAAACAATTACAAGAACAAATTGTACCGACTCCAAAATAAATTGGAAATTATTTTCTACCAGTTTGAAGTCGGTACCTCAGCACAAGTCAGCAGAAGTGATAAAAGCCCAATAAAGAGTAACTATATAGGTAAGAACTGTGGTGGCCGAGTGGTTTGACCTATGGCCTCTCAAGCAGAGGATCGTGGATTCAAACCCCGGCTCGCACCTCTGAGTTTTTCAAAATTCATGTGCGGAATTACATTTGAAATTTACCACGAGCTTTACGGTGAAGGAAAACATCGTGAGGAAACCTGCACAACAAACCTGCGAAGCAATTCAACGGTGCGCGTGAAGTTCCCAATCCGCACTGGGCCCGCGTGGGAACTACTGACTGCCCAAGCCCTTTCATTCCGAGAGGAGGCCTGTAGCCAGCAGTGGGACGTATATAGGCTGGGATGATGATGATGATGATATAGATAAAGTAGGTAAACTAGGTCCACTCCTGCGGGCTCGTGCTGCGGCGCAACTTCAAATTGGTAGAATTTTCGGAAATAGTTATTTTGTTTTTTAGGTAAAATTCTTTGTTATAATTTTTTTGCTCGCTTTTTAGTGTATTATCATGCCAACTGCTCGTCACCTTTTATAAAAGATTGCTTTTTCGATACAAAGATATTGATTGTTGAGGAGTCTTCGTTGTGCTTCCTAACCTAACCTAACCAACCGAACCTCACCCGTGAAATACTCTTCTTTATCAACTCTATTTTACCAAATAATCATTTACAAGAGCAAATGCGCGAATTATTACTACCTACTTAGATATATTCAAATCATCATAATATACAATATTAGCAGAGTTTAATTATAAGAGTTAACTCACGTCATTATTTAAAAAAAACTGAAGGAAGTTTTTAAAAAGGTCAAATAAAATTCAATGGATTATGTCCCTTGAGCTACTGTTTGCAACTTCATCTGTGTCGCTTGAAAGTTAATAGGGGTTAACCTGGGATGAAATATAGCATAAATTACTAGCTGATGATACACAGCTGACTACTTACTTATCGTGGAAGCTCAGAATTTTTTAAATCGGTTAGTACTTTTTATCTGTTTGTAATGAATAAAAATAAATTATTTGTCTTCAATGAACTAAAAGAATTTCCTTGCTCACCCGCGACCTTACGATAGCTAAGCTTATGCAAAATATGCGTGTTCATGCATGAATTCTTTTAGTTCATTGATATGGACCTCCGCAAAGTAACGCCTGATTCAATAAATTATTTGTCTTCATTTAAAATATTACTACACTTTATATCCTTATCTATGCGATAAATGGAAAGAAAAAGATAAAACTATAGTAGCTACTACAGAGACATCACTGAAGACACAACTAGCAAAGACAAGTTAAACAAAAATGTTGGCAATATTACTTATGATATGAAACACGAAATATAACAACAAAACTCAAAGAATAATAAGGACAGCAATAGTTTTCGTAGTTCCAGAAGTGTAAGACTGATAACAGTCATGCGCAATGCGGTCCTTGCGCTGTCTCTGAATGAACTTAAGTTTTCAAACTGTGTTGAATCAAAATCAACCTTGTAGTGTTACAGTACGTTACAAAATAAGTTTATTCAGGCTCTACGGTGTGCAGCAGAGGCATCACTTACCATGAAGATGCGTCTGATTTTCCACCACTCACACAACCGCAATTTATGGACACACAAGCACAAAATACAGAATTACATCTACTCCAAGTGCCGTTCATATGTGTACGTACGGTTTTCTATGTATATAAATTTTCGTTAAAGCAAGAAAAGCGTTGGTAGTAAAGCGAGCAAAATGCCGGCCGGGTGCTGGGTGACAGTTGTCAGTATATTGTGGAGCACGGGGAGGGATGGTTGTCTCAGGGGAGGCCGGTTTTGGCGGTAAATTTTCCGATATCCCGCTCTCGCAACTTCCACGTGGTCCGGCTTAAAAACAAATAAACTGTGACTTTTATAAATGAACAAGACTTGATGCCGTAATTGGACGTTGTCTGTGTACAAGTTAGACATCTGTGACAGAATGAAAGCGTGCAATTTCAAGATAAAAGTAACTTTGAACTAATGATTGTGTCGTGTTACCGTCTTCGTTTTTATGGTAAAGTAAGTGGCTGCTCCATTAAGTATTAGTTTTAGCTGAACAATTTATGTGAATGGTCGCTTCTTAAGTACTATCTGGGGAATTGAGGCGGTGCTATTTTATCAGATTGAATTTGGGCGAAAGTCAGCAAGTTGGAAACGTTCGGAATTTCGCAGTCAGTTGCCCGTTTAAGATAGCTACGCTGATCTTTTGTGTCGATAACTTGACACTTCTCCGGAACATTCATTAGTTAAGGAGAATTGAAAACTTCTAGACTTTAAGGCATCAAATTTAAATAAATATCTTCTAACTTTTTTTAATTCTTTTGGCATTATACTTGGAGGAAAGGCAGGTAATATTAAAAAGTTTGACATTATGAACATGTAGGTAATGATCCGATTTTGCTAAACGAAGAATTATAATAAGCTAAAACAATGTCTTTTCTTGCTTTTTGTCACAATTAAGGACATTGTTTCATTTCCTCAAGTTCCGAATTAATAATTGATCAATGTTACAAAGTATATCTCGAAATTTGACATGTCACTCGTTATTTGTGTTATTTTCGTGGACTTTTGCTGGTACGTTACTTTGTCGAGTTAAAAAGCCTATTTGTTTTGGTACAAAGGATAATGAATCTAACGTACTTTAAAATTTTAATGAGGCACGAATAACGAGTTTGTGTTCAGTTGCGAAACTTCTCCCTTATTTACGCCTAAAGTGGGTAATACTTAACTCAGCATTATTATTGGCCAATTAAAGTATTCGATTAAGTATTAAGATTAAATTTTGCAACATGAGGGGCAAAAAATTGTAAAAGTTCCAGGGTTGGTTGCATTTCAATATTACTTAATTCTAATTATATTTGTGTTAAAAAACCTTTTTTGTGTTTATTTCGCTTATGTTTTTTAAGTGCCTAGTATAACAAGATTTTAGTAACCAAGATTTTCTGAAGAAGTACTTTAACATTTAATGCAGAATTTAACAATAATATAGCAATAATTATTGATGCTATAATCCTTTCTGGTCAGAAATGATATTTTTTTTACAAGCTTTTATTTAGCTTGCAATTATGTATGTCTGAATGTAGCTATTTATGTGCGGGTCAAATCTTGCAACCGAATTTTGACCCACATAAAGAGGTTAGATTGACTTCAAATTAAGCATGCAAGTCCGGTAACAATATATTAATCTGGTACTTACTGAAATTCTGGTGTTCAGGCCAAGACCGTCTCCGCAGGATGGAACTCTTCAATGGTTAATGGCATCGAATTGAAATTTGGTACGCAAATGTAATTGGAATAACAATGCAAGTACAGTCAACAAAAAATAGAGGAAGCAGAAAAAGCTTGCATTAAAAATGAAATTATTAACAAAAACTTATTTTCTCTGGTCTCTCAATAAATACAAAATACATACATTAAACTTAGAGGTATGTCAATAAAATATATATATACATATATCTGCTACAGCGCGGCGCGTGTAAACATATCTGGCACGTCCTAGGTACTGGCCCTAGAAATTGAGTCATATCAGATATTTATGCACGTTTTGTTTTGTCAGATATTGGTGCTGGTGACTGTACTCATTATCCCAAGACATGTTTTCCTGGCTGGGACGAGGAAGAAGGATTTTGACGTTTTCTTTTTTTATTTACAATATTATATAGGTATGTGCCGGGAGACCAGTCTGTAGGTAGGCCTCGTACAAGATGGAGTTACCTGGTCGACCTGGTTAAGATCGCGGGATCGCGGTGGATGCGGAAGGCACAAGACCGGCCTGAGTGGAAAGCTTTGGGGAAGGCCTATATCCTATATATATGATGTACGCACATCATCAGCTTCATCATGTCAGCCGAGAGACGTCCACTGCTGGATATAGGCCTCCCCCATATAGACACCAATAGATGTCATAATGTCTATTAGCACTAATTAACCTAATCCAAAACTAAGTATTATTTGTGAATTTCGATACCAAATTCACTAGTATTAATTTGCTTGTACTATATACTCGTATTCCGATTCAGCCCAGCTTCCTATAGGTACATCGTAAAATTCCGTGCAAGAAGGATGCGCTTTTCAATCGAGATGGGAATGAGATAACTGAACAAAATACCGGCATAAAAGTATTCTATCGTAGCCGGGTGTTCATAGGTGGTGGTGTTCCCTTACCACCAAGTGGCTAAGTCCCACCAGCTTGTTAGCCACACGGTGTCATAAAAAAATTGATTGGACCGCTCCCTCTGTCTCAATGAAAGCGTAGTATAAACCAACCACGGCAATAGTAAAAACGTGCGGGGTTCCGTACTAATATGCGGCAAATATTCAATATTAAGGTCTGATCGACTGTTATTCGTCACATCGAAGAGCTTACTTGATGATTTTCCTTTTAAATTCGTTTTATAACCTACGATCATGTTTTTTTTGTGGGTGTTTTATTATAAAATAAATAAAAAATAGTCAAATACCATTTTGGGTATCGTGTTACTCTACGAGTACATTTACTGCCTTTGAGTTTATTGAGTTACAGTCATCGTCGTAGCACAGTGCGCTATGCTACAGATCACCGTAGCAACGGCTACGACCGGTGCGCGGCGTAACGTTGCCGAACAATAGCGTAGAGATTTGCAGGCTACGGAGATACAGGCTTCGCCTAGTTCGGAGTCTGAAGGACAATACCTATAACTATGTAAAAAGTGTTTCGAGAAATAAATCATTATTATTATTATTATAAGATATTAAGTATTTTAATTTTGTTAAAAATAAAGAAATATTCCAAGACTTTTTTCCTGGCTATACGTTTTGTTTATTATACTCGGATTAAATTGTATTATTACAAAAATGATTGCTAAGATTACTTCGATGTTTGACACACTGCAGCGGCGTGGTCACAAATAGAAGCATCACGCCGGGTACTGCAATATGATGGAAAAGTCGACATAATTTTAGTAATAATTTCGCTCATTTTAGTCCTAGCTGTAATAATAACTATGATTGTAAATCACAAAAATATAATACAATACATTGTACTTGCATTGTCGTCCAAATCATATCTGCACCAAGTTTCAAGTCAATGCCATTAGCTGTTGAAGAGTTCCGTCCTACGGAGACGACCTTGCATAGCCAGACTAGAATTCAACTACGGGCCTATTGCATAATTAGACTAATAATATAAGAAAATAGTACAAGTTACTAATTACCAATTTACAAGTTGTGTTATTTAGTGTTGCATAATTATTTTCTGTTTTCACTAATTAAATTAGAAAATTGTGTTGCATAAATTACTAATAATATTTTGAAAGTTACAAGCGAATTCATCAATATTTAAATTTTTTTTGATAACTTGTAATAAGCATACTAATAACTTCAACTTCAACTTTTTTGTTTAGTGGCAATCGGTCATACTAATATTATTAGCAAACACACAAAATTAAAGTTGGCTGAGTGAGGGAAACCTTTGGTCATCTGTGGACTTTGCAATCCCTACTAATATTATAAATGCGAAAGTAACTCTGTCTGTCTGTCTGTCTGTCTGTTACGCTTTCACGTCGAAACTACTGAACTCATTTTGATGAAATTTGGTATATAGGTATTTTGAACCCCAAGGATCAACATAGGATACCTTTTATCCCGGTAGAGGGCGCCACCGCGCGATAACCTAGATCCGCGCAGACGAAGTCGCGGGCTTAAGCTAGTGAAAATATAAATCTTGGTGGGAACAGTAACGTCAACGTAAAACTATTTTCGTAATTTCTAACTGCGAAAATGGTTTGGGAAGTAATTTGGATCAATTTACACTAGCTGTGTTTGTTCCAGAAACTACATCCGATAATCAAAATAATACGGATACCGCGTATGCAGATCAGGAATAATCAGAATGTTGATGATTCTAATAATTGATTTAAATTTACATTAGTAGTAACCACAAAGAATTTCATGAAATTGTTAAAATTTCTGTATTAATAAAAGTAAAAAAAAAAAAAGTTTTTTCCGAAAGTTGATACTGTCCTTTAAACCTTTTGGTGACGGGTTATTCGGCCTTAACCAAATCACTTGTAATTCAAAACTACCATGGTCCTTGGATACGTAGTAATAAATAGAAGTTACAACTAATAATTTGAATTTTTAGACTCGTATTGCAACAAAAACTAATAAAATGCACTTATAATATTAGTTATTAGGACTCATATTTTTTCACTTGTATGTTATAACTCGTATTTTATCATGCAACAATAATTTACAAGTTACAACCAAAATCACTAATATTATTAGCTTGTACTTATTCACCTGTATTTTTATCACTCATATTTTGTTATGCAACAGAAAAGTACAAGTTACAACCAAAATCACTAATAGTATTAGCTTGTACTTTATTATACAATAGGCCCCTAGTGTTATACATAGGCTTAGGTACACGATAAATTTTGCTAACGCCAAACTGTTACCAGTTTGTTGGTAATGAAGAATTTTAAATTAATTTATTTATATTACGCGCTTGCGCATTTTGTCACAGGGAATATTATGTAAAAATCTATAAATTCTATTCTTTTTAAATAGACCATTTCATGAAGCCTTGGTGATGATCCGTTTTATTTTGAACTCGGTCAAAAATCGAACTAGCATTATAAAATATTTGAATCCTTTCCATCTATCCCTACTAGGCTGACTGTCCTGGAATGTTTCAATCTCACTTTTAAATTATTCATGAAATACATTAGTATGATACCTACCGAAGGCTTTGTGCACGTTCCTTAACTTCCCGCTAACTTAGTTTACGTATTAATAAAGTCTATCAATTATCTGCGGCAAAGTTTTAGTTTAGCGGACGCTTATTAAAGCAATTAACAAGTTAATTCTCCCTCAAGTAATATTTCAGTAGGACAGCTTCATATAATTAAGTGAGCGACACGCAGTTGAAATATTAAACTGTTGAGAAATATTTCAGTATACTGACTTCTAAGTCGTGAAAAACAAGACCTTTTTTCAAAGCAAATTGCAATAGGCACATACATCATTTTTTAAACAATATTTTAATTGTACTATAAAAAGCGGAAATGAGCAATAATGGATATAATTGACAGTATGTATAAACTTTTTTACATATTTTTTTAGCAATTTCCAGCCAGTATGTAGTGAGACGTTGTATTATAAATCCTAATCTAATCACATTTGAATGACAGCTTAATTTTATTTAACATAAATAAAGGAAAGGTATGATTTTTGTTTAACTTTTAAAATCAGACAAGTACGAGTCGGACTCTTACGTGAATGGTTTCGCACCTTTATACATTAATGTTCTAAAAACAGTTTGCTAAAAAGTTTATGTTAAAAATTCTATAACAAGCATTTTTTTGGCTATACTTTTTGTCCCTAGTTACCAAAGTTCTCGTCAAGACGAATCAACCTTGCTGTCATCTTGCCCGCCTAGCAATCAAAAAACGCTACAAAAACAATATTCTGGCATGACGACACCTAGTGTCTAGCTGTTACGGCTCAAGAGATAGAGCCCTGTGACGGACGGATACGCAGACAGACAGACAGACAGCGCAGTCTCAGTAAGTGGGTCCCGTTGGCACCCTTTGGATATGGAACCCTAAAAACGAATTGAGTTAACTAAAACAAATAAAGTTTTTATAGCACTTATTTACGTCTCTACCCACATTTTTTTATTAAACATTCTGAACTAGGGATTTCACTGGGCGTGTGTAAAATGTGTGTGTTAGCGTGATAAATACCGTACACACCGTATTGTACCGTTTTGACTGTGTGTATCGTGGTTAGTAAAACCTGTAATTAATTACTTTATTTATATGCATTTTATTTTGACAGCGATGTCGCCAAAGAAAACAATTATAACTTGTCTACCAAAATTTCTTGAACGTTGAAAACTTTTTAACGCTTGTCTCTAAATCGAAGCGTTATTTGATTTTTCATCATCAGATAAAGAATTTAGTACCTTAATATGAAGATATTGCTTTCCCCGGTAGCTAAATTCCACAGCGAGAGGTTTATTTTTAAAAAAAAAAAACTTAAACCTTATCCAGTACGCAGGTAGTCATCATAAAAAGTTATAGCTCGTAGTGCGCGGTCACGGCAAATATTACTATGTTCAGTGCATTACGGACCATGAGTAATTAACAATTTAATTATTTGTTCATTTTGATGGACTAAGTGCAATAAAAGTGAATAAAACACTTAAATGAAAATATACTCGTAATTTATAGTCAATTTTTAAATGCGACACAATATATAATTAAATCACAAATAAAACTTTAAATAAAAATGAACTAAATGCCTACTTGAAAACCTAATACTAGATCTAAAATTATCGACCAGTTGACAAGATTAATATTATGATATATGCCTTGATACAACAATATGATAGAAAACAAAACAAATAAAAACTACATAAATATACCTAACTATAAAAAGAAAAATCTAAGAGACCCTCCTGCGGCATACACCCCAACACACTGGCTGCATTACCACTCTCTACCTACAGTCAGAGAAATTCGCTGTGAGAGGTAAGCGCCAGCTATGGGGTCCTCCTGAGGTCTCTATCAGCCGGGACGACAAAGTTTATAGTACAATTTATAAAACCGTATTTTATTTTATTTTAATTAAAAGTGAATATTTGTTCAATAAGGTAATAAAAGCACTTAAGTACTAGAAATGTAACAAAATCTAATAATTGGTTAGGTAAAACCTCTGTTCAAAAGAATTCGGCAAGAAATTCAACAAGGTATATTTTTGAAAACATCTGCAATGTTTTTTATTTAGTTATATCAAAAGTATGTATTTACTTTAATACAAGTAGGTATATTTTTTAAAGGTTTTAAATAATTTGAGCAACTTAATAAAGTTAAAAAACGACGACTCTGTAATTTCAAAGTTTAATATCTCAGAAACGTCTTAATCAATTTGATTTACACTTAGCTAAAATACTGTGAGGAAACTTGCTGTTATGTTAAAAAAAACCGCATCGAAACCGGTTCATCCGTTTGACAGTTACGATGCCACTACAGACAGACAACTTTAGCGTAGAACTTATAAAAAGCCCTTTTTTGCACCGGCGGTCCTCTTGAAGCTGAAAGTAGTATTTGTTTAAACTATGTTTTACTTTAAAGTCTACCAACTTACATACTATACTGCACCAACTTCATCTCAAGGCTCATATAGATATTGGGTGACTATGGATTACAATTTAGCTATACATCTTTGCTATAATGTTCCACGATGCAGATTGCCATATATCGTGGGCCACGTCAACACGGCAGCGCATAGCGGGCGCGTGTCATATAAATAACCTTTATCGTTCATCTTAATAACTTCCGACTTCAAAGTCGGTTAACAAGTAAGCTGATGCATTTTAATACTAACAATAAATTACGTATGTCGTTTAATTCAACACATTTCTTTAAAATTAGAGCTTCATCGATGATTCCGCCAATGTTTAAATTGAAAAGATACTATTACTTTTCATTTATATCCATCGTTCGGTGCCGTTATATATACTTTATTCGACACTGATCTTATGAATAACTATATCCAACTGCAGGGCACAGTCCTACTGTTAAAATAAGAGGGCTTGGGCCAGTTCCCAGCGCAGGCCCAGTACGGATTGGGAACTCGACACTCATCATTGAATTTCTTCGAAGAAATTTCGTCACGATGTTACCAATAAGTTCAAAATTATTATAATTTACTAGCTCGAATCCACCATTTCACTTGCGAGTGAATAGTTAGACCTGCCAGTCCAAATGAAATTCCGAAACTAAATTTTGAATATCTATATAAATTACATGATAAAAAATCATCATCATCATCATCCCAGCCTTTATACGTCCCACTGCTGGGCGCAGGCCTCCTCTCAGAACAAGAGGGCTTGGGCCATAGTTCCCACGCGGGCCCAGTGCGGAATGGGAACTTCACACGCACCATTGAATTGCTTCGCAGATTTGTGCAGGTTTCCTCACGATGTTTTCCTTCACCGCAAAGCTCGTGGTAAATTTCAAATGTAATTCCGCACATGAATTTCGAAAAACTCAGAGGTGCGAGCCGGGGTTTGAACCCACGACCGTCTGCCTGAGAGGCGATAGGTCAAACCACTAGGCCACCACGGCTTTTACTAGGCCACCACGGCTTTTTAAAAAATATCAGTGCCAAATTTACTTTTTATGGTCTACCCGAATATGATTCACGAACAAAAAAAAATCGACTACCTGTAAGCAATTGACTAACTGTAAGCAATATACATAAAGAACAAAAGTGTAGAAAGCTAAAGTTAGAAACCGGGCAACTCATGGTGGTTGTCTGGCTCATTTAATACAATTCACTATTCACTACCGTACCTGTCTATTACGACGTACGTTGAATTCTCTTGACTGTTGAAATGGCAATGTAAGCGTTTACCGTAACGTTTGTACATTTGTTTCATTTTCAGACGCCTGGGTAACTAAAATGCCAAACGCATTTCAGTGAATTACTGCAGTCACGAGGCTTTTGTTGTACCCGAGCAGTTGAACAAAGAAAATAACACATTGCGCTACCTAGTTATGCGAGTACCTACTACGTTTTGTTTGTTAAAGGTACTAAAGCCAAACTAGGAACTCTCAGGTCTCCAACATTTACCGGAAAAGAAACTCAACATCAAATCTTATTTGAAATTTAAGATCTACTGAATTACGCCAGAGATAAGTTAGTTCCTGGAATAAAGTAAAGAAGATGTAACGATATCTACTTTCTGAAGAAGAAATCGCAATCAGCTGTGAGATAAAGTTCGGCCGGAGACGTAGCACCCAATCTAAAATTGTAGAACTGTTTGGAAACTGACTTCAGCTTCAAAAGCACTTCAGCAGACAGATGATGCGTATTTCTGCATGGGGCAAACCAGTCCACAAGTCCACCAAGTGCTTTTAAGCTTTATTTAGTTTTATTTATAGCGAGTTTTTTTTTAACATAAAGTGCTCGCTTAATCCATTAGATCTGACCTGACAGTCGTCAAAAATTATCATTGTATCAAAAACACTTATGCATAATTTCGTGTTTCTAGACTAAGCGGTTTATGTTTTAGGAATATACTTGATGAATACCAGGATAAAAAAGTCTTATCCACATACTAAATTACATCCAAATCTGTAAAGCCGTTTTAGCGTGAAGGAGTAATAAACACACGGATGCATTCATGAACTTTTACATTTATGATATTACTAGCTGTTGCCCGCGGCTCCGTCCGTGTAGAATTTTTTTATCGCTATATATATATATTCCGGGATAAAACTATTCTATGTCCTTCACTAAGACTCTAACTATCTGTATACCGAATTTCATCTAAATCAGTTCAGCGGTTTAAAACAGATGAGGTAGCAACCAAGCAGACTTACAAACTTTTAAATTTATAATAATTAGTTAGAGGGATTCGAAAAATTTCGTTAAATTAATGTGGGTATAATTACTATTGTTGTATTTTCTTCAACTATAATGAAGACTTCACGTGATCATTAAATCTACATAATTTTAACAAAGATTTTATTTATTCCTTGAATAATTTAATCCGATCCAATTTCAATCGCAATTAATGTACCCGAATACTTCAGCCGCGAGTCAAATTTACTTGACTGCATTTTATCCAGAAACTCATTATCTAACGCCATTTTATTAGTGGTAAAAGTTGATCAGGATTGAGAGAGTTGCTAAACTCGCTTCGTTTGTTTTAGGACTGATTTCACGGCGGGCTCTCAGCATGATTTGATCGTTGACACGCTGTTCAAGTTACTTTATTATGACCCCGGATTTAGTCGTAAACGTAAAACTCTTTTGACGAAACAATTTTACTGTCTCTTCAACTTTGGAGTGGAAAACTTCAAAGTATTAAATTGTTCTAAACAACGTAATGGCAATTAATATAGGAAGTATCTGACCATGACCATGGGGCTTTAAACGAAAGGTTCGATGCTACTCGCGTAACTAAGCGACTTTGATTTCGTTATATTTTCAAATAACATGAACATAGGTAATTTATTGATTCAGGAATTAATTGCATGCGTTAAAAATTACATTTAATGTCTATGAATAAAATGAAATTAAAGGCGGTCATATTTTTAGTAGTGTCCGACCGAAACACGATTTTTAGCCGAAACCGAAACTGAAACCGAATATTCGTTTTTTTCTGATTTCGGCCGAAACCGAAACCGAAATTTTTGAAGACGTATACAAATATTCAAAATTACTGTACAAATCGCAAGGAAAAGGTTATTGCAAGGATTTCTTATATGAGAACAGTTACTTATTTTGTTAAACAAAATAAACAACCTTTATTTTTAATGAAAATAGATATAATTAGAGGTAAATTATGACATTTTGAACCAAATAAAATCAAATCTTTAAACTTTTAAATAAAGTTTCCTAATTAATATAATACCTGGACAAAGTCAATTGCAAGATAAATCACAGCTTAAACATAAATCAACTTTTACATAAATTATAGAATTATCACTGTATTTTGAGATCTTTAAACAAAGTTTTAGAATAATACCTCGTGTGACAAAGTTAAACATTGCAAGAGAAATCACAGCATTCATGCTACTTTTACATAAATCACTAATGCACTAATTCGCGGCATAGGTATTATATTATTTGAAACAAACAACCTATTCTTATCACGTCTAAACTATATTCACAATCCTAATATCAAACTTATTGTTCATTAATCACAGCATAAAATGCAGTAACAGATTCTAAAAAGTAAATAATAATTTAATAAATAAACAACACATCATATTTTGTCGCGCGCCACGTGGTTCACAAACAAACGTCACAAACTGCATGTATACTACTGTCCAATATATTCAATGTACTCTGTGCTACTGTCGCTGGTCCCGGCATTACCTATACCTACCCGGCCGAGCGCGCTCGAATTAAGCCGAGCGCTCATGATGCGAGAGCCGCGAGAGGCCGCGAAGTAATTTCGGCCCAGCCGAAGGTTTCGGCCGGATTCTGGCCGAAACCGAAACCGAAACCGAAACTTCGGTCGGACACTAATTTTTAGAAAGTTGCAGAACATAACTAGCTCAGTTATGCCAAGTTGGATTTAAAGCAAATTTGAAGCCAAAATAATGCTGTAGTCGTTATTCATTTGTATTTACTAACGGGCGTCAACCTATTCACGGTTAATTTATACGGTGCTTAATACGTCTATGGGCCTAGCTTGGGCTGCAGCAGCACAGAATAACTAATATTACTACCGTACCAGCAGTCAATAATTATGTCCAAATTAGTTATGGGCGTGAATTTCGCGCGAGCCGTGACGGGATGAGACTGAACTTTGAAGCTGCTAACTTTGTTTTGACTCGGTCCCACAAGCAACATCCCGAAGGAAGCTTACTGTGCCGGATTTCGTGTGTATTCGAATGCAATCCTATTTATCTAGAGCGATACTGATGAGATTCTATGTGTGTGTGTCCTAAATAAAAATAAATTGGAACTATTCGATTGGTGTGGGAGGTAAAATGGAAAACATATATTATCTACTGGCTGTGCTACTGTTATGACTTATGAAGGTTCTTAATTGGTCAATTACAGTAATCTGATGATCTGAAATGATGTTATCGTATCGTAAAATAAGCGTAACGAGCCAAGTTATTGTAAGCGCGGTAGTCTACGAATAATAATTATTATTCTTAGGCGGTAGTATTTGAATTGAAAAGACTAAACTTGTTCAATTATGCGCAGATTGTTTCAAATTATTTAAAAAGTCTTTGGCTAACTTTGTCTCTACATAACATAACTGAGTTAACATTAAAGTCTCGCAAAAGAAGATAAGTGGTATAATGATGCTTAAATGAAATGCTTTTAGCCTTTATTTCGCAAAAAATATATTATTGCGCAAAATTTTTTATTTCGCTTTAGAGCTCTTTCTAGGCCAGTGGTGGATTTTTATCGTGTATTATATTTTTTATAGTGCATAATAAAGCCTTCATTAGATAACGATAAACTTAGACATTTTTAGAAATAACCCAACTTATTAGAACAGAATGAAATAATATATTTTTTGGGTTCAGGGGTCCTAATCCTACTAATATTATAATAGGAATGTTTGTGACTGTACTTGTATGTGTATGTCACTTCTTTACGCTAAAAGGGCTGGACGAATTTAGATGAAATTTGGTATGTAGATAGGGGAATGTCTGGAACAAAACATAGGCTACTTTTGTTTCGACATTCCCACGGGATTGGGATAAAATGGACATCAAATTTGGCATTGTGCATCAAACTTGGTGCATCAAACTTGGTGTCTTATATTCAAAGTTTTCTTACGAGAAATTTTGCAAAATCCTGGAATTTCATCTAGACCTTCAATAATTTACACGAAGCCGTGGGTAAAGACTAGTTTAATATGTAAATTTACATACATATTATAAAAAAGTTTAGTTGTCAGTTGGATTGGCGTCCATAATTGAAGCCATTTTGAGCCCAAACCGAGCTCAGAGCTATCACTGTTTGCACAGAAATATTGACTTATTTTAATTGGTTCCGGCCATGAATAATAATTATGCCGAACAATATTACCCTCGCTAACTATTCATAAAAAAGCCTGATTCAATGAATACATTATAAGTACGTTTTCATCTTTAGCTTCAAGGGCTGACAAACCATTGTACTGAAGTCTTATCTCCCGATCCCGAGCAGAATTTTTCTATTTTAAAGATTATTGAATAAAGAATTGAAATGGTTTCATTAAATAAGTTATTCTTCTGACAGTTCGCTTTGTTATTTCTGTTTGATGAAATTTCTATGAAAGATTTGTTTGCGCATCTCAATGAATCAAGAAAATAGATTAAAATATTGTCTTTATTTGATTAAAAAACAATAAACATTTAATAACTACGAGGGTTTACATTCTAGATTCGACGTGGTCCCGCTATCGCGTGATAAATCATTTTTATGACTATTTCATGCGCTTTCAATGCGTCGCAACCAAAAGCAATATGTTAAGGATCCTCTAAAATAGATTTTGGACGTAAAAATACTGCATGGTTGGTTGGCGGGTGATAAACGACTATCTGTGTTAAATGTTACTACTTATATTACAAACCAGCAACTCGCCTCAGCTTCGTTAGGCTAGCGTTAGCTTCGATAGGTAGGTACAATTTTCAAAAAAGGTAAGTACTTCATGTTTTTCAGCTCCATTTCATAAAAAAAAAACTGTACCCGGCCGAAGCAGGAACTCGTTCCTAGTATATACTACCATATACCAAATATCTTCAGTGAAAAACTATTTAGGTCACTGATGTTCAACACCGCATTTAAATCCGTCGACTAGTTTAAAATACCTAAGCGTACAGACGGCGGAAAGTGATTTTATTTTATATTATATAAAGATTTGAAAGTTTGTAAACATTTTTTTTTCGATAATTCCAATTAGAATTAAATTAAAAACTTGAATTTTAATTCAATTGCCAGATCTGAGGGCCGCTATAGACGGACTGCACTCCAACTGCAACCAATCGTTTATAAATTTCCTATAACAGTTCCGTTACAATCCGCAAAACTGCACGCAACTGTACACTAACAGCGGCAGTGGCGGTTACGCTGCGGTCGAAATGCAGTCCGTCTCCAACGGCCCTAATGGCTTACACGTTCGAAACCACGAGTGAAAGCTAGTTCTATGTAACATTCCTCTGCAATATCACCTACCTACTATGCAATTATTCGAACAAACGTGGGAACCTTGTCACTGCTAAATCGGGTGACAAGCAAAAAAGTGGATAAAGTTCACTTTGGAATACGGGTTTAATTAATTTTCAGTTAGATTTAGCTTTTGATAGGCGGAGCAAAACTATTTGACGGGTCTCCTACTGTTCGTCGGCTATTGAAAACTCCTCTTCGCTTCTGACTTGTGAGTAAATATTATAGTAGGCATCGAATCAATCGAATGCCATACTTTCGTTTCCCATAACAATCCTGAACAGAATCATCATAAATCACCGAATTACTTTTTGCATATATTTTTTCGCATTCATTTTTCATTTCATTTCTCGTAATTTTGTAAAGCACAATATTTACACGACATAATATCGATGAGAATAATATTTAAATGATCGAAATAGTTATTACATATAAAGATTATATCTCATAGTATTTGAGCGTTAAAAACACCACAGTAATAATAATAATATAGTATTTGTAGTTCTGTATATACTTAACATTTATTGGCAGCAGTAAGATTCTGGCGCTGTTGTGGCCGCAGTTCTAACCTAACCCAACCTACTTATGTAGCTGCTATTCTGTTCTGCTCCAGCACTTCGCCTGCTGCTGTCATAGCATGCTTACTTTGCTGGCCTTAATTTAACCTTAACCCATTCTTATGGTAGCTGCTCGTTCCTTTAACTATGGCATTATGCCATGTTAAGGTTATCACAAGTTAAAGTTCCGTGAAAAAACAATAGTCTAAACTAGTATTTTGCTATGCCATTATGCTATATAAAAATCGGCGATACTAATTTTCTGCTATTTAATATTCTGGGAAATGAAATAACTATTATTCAAACTAATAATTATGCAAAGTATATGATTATGCAAAGTATCATTCGGCTATAAAAAAATATGTAATACCGGTTATGCGAAGTGTATTTCGGAGAATCGATATTATGCAAGATAAAGGGAACCCATTATGATATTATGTATTTGGTATTTGTTTTTAGTTTGGTAGAGAAACTGTGTACCTAATGTAACTAAATATTAAATACTGAGATTAAATTAGTCTTTACAATTGCCAACAAAAGAAAATTACGTAAATTTTCGGTCATGCTTGGCACATGCCTCCTCTCAAAAAGGAAGGGTTTGGACCATCAAATTACTTAACAAGTGTATGCAGCTTCCCTTACGATGTTTTCTTTTGCCGTTATTATCATCTTTATCATATCAGCCGGAGGCCGTAGGACGTTCACTGTTGGACTTAGGCTTCCCCTCTTTTACATAGGCCTCCCCCATTTGCGTCAAGCTCATGATAAATTTCAAATTTAATTTCAGGATTAAATTCCGAAAAGCTCGGAAGTTCTGGGCTCGAAGCACGATCCTCTGCTTGAGAGGCAATCAAACTTATCCGTTATAATTATATAATAAATAAATATCATGGGACAATTTACACCAATTGAATTGACCTAATCCCAAACTAAGCAAAGCTTGTTTGTACTATGGTTACTAGACAACGGGTGAACATACTTATACACATAAATACAGTCATTATATACTTTCTAATATATAAAATTCTCGTGTCAGAGTGTTTGTGACCAAACTCCTCCGAAACGGCTTAACCGATTTTTATGATATTTTTTGTGTACATTCGGTAGATCTGAGAATAGGACGTAAACTATTTTTCATACTTCGACGCGCACGGAGTCGCATGTAACATCTATTAAATACCTATCAATATAATAGAATGAAATAAAATATTTAGTAGGTACTAAAATGTCTGCCCTTTTGCAACAATATCTACCTTTCCACAGCCTAAACTCGTCCGTTGCAGAGGAGCAATCACGCGCCGTGTAATGTCGCAATCAGCGCAGCCCACATTGTTGCACCTCGAACGCACATTGTTGCACCTGCGACTGGCTCCCATTTCTGTTGTCCGCAACTGCGACGGCACACAGCCGTCTTTTCACTGCAATTGTACTGCGCCCCATTGTCTAGTTTCATTTATTCTCCCCATACAGACACGCGACAGCTTTCTCTTCTAACTTTATTTGTAAACAAGTTTGCTTTCGTTCTTTCTGCGTTGCTCCAATTAAGTTGCTATAGGAATCAGAGCAAATACTCTGACTATTGACAAGTTCGTATCAAACACTTGGTAGAACCTTGTCGCTGGGAGCTTCTGCTGCCCTTATCTAGTTTTTTTGATAAGTGCGGCAAATGTTGACTGCAACAGGGTTCCGCCGACTGTCACGCACAAACTTGTCAAGGCATAATTACATAAGTGGTTAAAATATTTAACATGAAAAAGTTAATTTACCTACCTAGTGGCTTGACCAATGGTCTCTCAATCAAAAGTGCCATGGGTTTGGGCCCTGGCTCCGAATGTTGAAAACCTTTTTTCAGAATTTATGTGCGAACTTTAAAATTTACTATGATCTTTACGATGAAAGACATGGTGAGGTCCTGGACACACTATATAATCCGTATAATGTGTATAAGAACATAACACTTCAGGTATTTTGGGTATACAAAAGTAACTCTTTATTTACCATCTAGTGAATATGTAGTAAGTATCACAAAAAATATAAAATTGTGTTAAAAATGTAGTTGTGTAAAGTAATTGTGATGTAGGTACCTAAGTCATTAAATAGCGATAATATAGATATAGCAGATTTACAATACTATATATATATATATATATCCGAATCCGAATCCGGCAAGAAACTCTAAGATATAAAATATATATATATATATCTTAGAGTTTCTTGCCGGATTCACAACACAGGTTTTTCCGAACCGGTGGTAAATTTTATGCTGACATTATGTGCTTGTTATTGCCTAGATTGAAATTTTGATATTGACTTTGGCAATATATTACAGCACAGTACGCAAGTAATAGGTACCTGATAGATCTGCATCAATGAAACCTTACAAAAACACGTCATCAGTGACCAATTTTTTTCCGTCATGCATTCCACGGGAAATTGTTTGAAATGTTGATGTTCATGCTGTCATACGGTAGGTACTGGCGGTCATCTATCACGCCGATACTGCGTGACATATCTGATCCACCATTTGGTTTTAGCCGTCACACATGTTCGGAATTACGGGGCGAATTAGGACAAAAATGGAAAAATATTAAGAGAGTTACGGATTTAATAAGGATTGTGTGAAAAAATGTGCGTGCTTTTAACCTCCATCACGTGAAACGTTAACATATACTACGCAGAACGTTATTTTTTTTCGTTATTATCATTTGTAATTATTTTTTATTGTTATTTTCCTTTGTGTTTATTATACTTACAGAGCATTGATATAAACAGTAATGCTGTAAATTTTCATTAGTTAAAAAAATAATCATGTACTTAACATCTGTTTGTATTTGTAGCATCATTTACTAAATCTATCGAACGCGGTTTTTCTTTTTAAAAAAAGCTAGTTTCATAGTGACATCTTTTGGTAAAATTTCGTTAAAATTGTTTCATTTTCATTCGTTTTTACGATGTTGGATTGTGGTCAGGGTTTTAATTTTTTCTAAGTTGTACTAATAGTTATACGCACACATATTTGGTTAGCTACACTAATGTTAGCATAAGCAACAAATGTGCCTATTGCCAGCAATAAAATGCTCATAAAATTTTAGTACTGTAGGTAGGTTTCAGTAGCGTGGAGCGAATATTTGGTTAGGCAATACAGAGAGTGAAAGAAGCGCACTCGAATTAGATATGTCTTCGAATGTAACACCTCGCAATCCATTTAACTTCCTTTGCAATAGTTTGTCGATACTGACATCACGTTTATTGTATTGTGTTGTAACTATGTATTGTACATAAAACATATGAAAATTACAATTAACAAGAGAAGAGATGTACAAAGGCGAACTTATCCCTTAAAGGGAATTGTTACGGCGCCACGCCACTCTAGTAGGCTAGGCTATAATATTTCAATTACTGGTTATGAGGGTATTTTTCAGCAGTTTTTTATCTTATAATAACCTAGCTTTGTATGTAAATCCCTGCTGAGTTTGTTTTCTTGGAATTTTACTTGGACACTTAAAGTTGAATTTAAAATAAGAAACAGGCGAACGCTGCTTTATCTTAATGAGTTATGTGAAATCCGGCCTGCTAGAAACTTTACCCTTTTATGGTAAATGAATATCTTTGACTTAGCTTTGATTTCATATTACTGTCTTTTACTTTTTTACGGTTAATTTAAAGAAAATAATGATCGCAAGCCGTGGTGGCCGAGTGGTTTGACCTATGGCCTCTCAAGCAGAGGATCGTGGGTTCAAACTCCGGCTTGCACCTCTGAGTTTTTCGAAATTCATGTTCGGAATTACATTTGAAATTTACCACGAGCTTTACGGTGAAGGAAAACATCGTGAGGAAACCTGCACATACCAGCGAAGCAATTCAATGGTGTGTGTGAAATTCCCAATCCACACTGGGCCCGCGTGGGAACTAATGCCCAAGCTCTCACATCTGAGAGGAGGCCTGTGCCCAGCAGTGGGACCTATATAGGCTGCGATGATGATGATGAAAAATCGCAACGGACTGCTGAAATATATATTTGTGCATGTTTTATTTATAAGTTACAATACTGTCCCTACTGTCATGACATATTGTAAATGCTTAAATCAATTCTATAAAGTCGTCAATGAAGACACAAATTCTTGCAATTTCAGTAGCTTTTTGACGAACTGTGTAACGTTGAAAAGTTTGGGAAACATAGCCTAACTATTATTTCATTTTGTCTGTTTCTACGGGTAAAGAAAAGAAAGAAGAAGAAGTGGGTATGTCTCCCACTTTCGCGAGCAGCTTCGCTGGCTGCCGATTAGACGGCGGAGACATTCACATTCTGTGTCTCCTTTTTAATGTATTGTTTAATCCTTCCTCTCCCTCGTACCTATCTGAAAGGTTTAGCTACTTGGCCGCTGGAAGCGGGCACCGCTTGCGGTCCAGCTCCTAGCTTGAATAGATCCCTTTTAGGGATTAGTTCGCTTTTGTACTCTTTTGTTTTGTTGTTTTCTTTTTGTGTTTTATGTACAATAAAGTATTTACATACATACATACATAAAGCAACACGCTAAGAAAATACAAAAAATTAGCTTTGATAAAAGTGGCACTAGAATAGAATATAGCTTTGAAATTCATATGAAATCAATATTGCAGCTACGAGGCGAGCTTTTGACACGTAGATGAAAAGAGAATCGATGAAGACATAAATTAACTAGCGTTGCAAACGTGAAGAAAAACGGGTGAGCTCATGGACAAACTAATTTTTAGTTTCTTCGGCAGCATTTGGTACTAAAAAAAAATCTCATCAATGCATTAACGATCATCTTATGTGCGTAATTAGAGATGTAGTTGAAAGAAAGGAAGAAAGAAAAAACAATTATTGCCCTACATATTCGTAGGGCGATGCGATTTTTAAAGGGGTCCTTAATAATAATATCTCATAGGGTTCATGTCGGAAAACGTTAGGAAAGGCCGTTTTAAACCCACGAATGCCCTAAGTAAAGATTCATCGTCACTGCACGCCCTAAAGCACTTATGAGAGGAGATGACAAGCGGCAATTTTCCCTGTTAACTTTTTTTTGTTGTTAATTACCTGAAAGTAAGTGCAGATGAGACCGAAGATGTAGCTTACTAGTTAAAAAATAACCTAATGTTTTGGCGTTGAATATTTTTTATTATACTTACTATCTGGATAAATAAACGATAGAGCCAAATTCAAATTCGTGTTTTGCATTTATGGGAGAGTTTTGGTTTGCATTTGCAGAAATGAAATAAAGTTTGACATGAGTGTCAAGTATGCTATTCCTCGCCCACTTCAAAAAGCGAAGCAGAAAAAACTATAGTAAACATAAGCTTAAGGTAACTCCCGTCACAGTGCTTTGTGCACGCACAAAGTTGTGGTCATCTGTGAACGTAGGACATCAATCACTGTGATATTGCGTGACACATCAACTTGCGACGACGGACACTTCTGTTTATGCTTATCGGGATTACGGGCAGTGTAAGTAAAGTTTGTAAAGACCTTAATTCATAAACGCACAGCATAATATGTTAGTTATAAAATGTTTTAACATTTGCTTTTACAAGAAACAGAGACGCAGTTAAAAACGTTGTCACATTATCATTTGTGTCTAATAATGTAATAATAATGCACTAAACACACAGCAACTGTCGCTGTTTTTTGTTTTTCATCACACGCCAGGTGATGTTGTGTGTAATTTATGTTTTTGAAGTTTCTCTGTACAAGTAAGTACTTGTTCAAAGAGTTCGTGGAATTGCCCTTAATCAATCCTTCTGTTAATCCATTTTCAATATTCATGGAACAACCTGTGTGGGTAGAATAATTATTAAACGAATTCCGTTCAATATTGCATTTATCTAAGATATAAACTATCTATAAGCGTGTGACATCAGAACAACTCGATTCCCTTCGGCTTGCCTATTTTTTTTGCATTGACATTTTTTGAAATTGACAAGTGGCAAAGTTTATGTGGAATTTCATTGGAGAACATACTTAACTCACACTTCTCTCGCTCTTCGGGTTGACTTACAACAATGTTTACTCCATGCTACCTGTTATTTACACAAAGTAGGATCTATCCATATCGATATAAAAGATGTTTGACTAAGATTAAAATCGCTTCCCAGAATAAATAATGAGTCGATTGATGTTTTAAAAGTGTTATTCAATTTAGGCTATAAAAAGCACAAATGTCAAAAAATCTACCTATCACCGGTTTGGAAAAACTTCTGTGAGATAATCATTAGTGATAAGATTATCCCATTCTTTTTATTCTAGACGGAGTTACACATATGACGCGGTACCAACGTAGCTACGTAGATGACATTTTATCTATACGAATTTATTTATCTCAAATAAAGATTTTTGAAACACTCTCATATTTGCTTGCCGTATGATTTTTGTTACTTCTTTTATTTACATAATAATTACTGCACTTTGACCAAACCAATCGGGTCGTACGAGCTTTACCAAAAAAATTACCCGACCATCTATGAAAATATTTCGGGTAATTTTTATAACACTAAAACGATATCATTACTCAATTTCATTGCGCACATTCCCTCTAATAAATACTTTATTACTCAGATACAATGTTACATTAGTACCTAAGTAATCTATTCATTACGTACTCCTACTGTGTAACGCAAGGAATAAAATTGTACAAATAATTATTTTTTTACGTAGTTACCGTACCAGGACAGTTTAAATTGCAATGTTCTTTTCCGTTGCTGTCTAAACTAAGAGCCAACGATGGCCCATCCAGTACTGTCGGAGACGTAGACGGTCAATATTTGCTTCACTACAAATAGAATATCAAGCGGAGAACTCCGAGGAAACGTTTTAAGGACTTCGTTGGGATTGAAATACACTAAACTTATTTATAAACTAAAGAAAAAGCTTTGATAGTAGTTCCAGAAAATAGCATTTTCATCTCTCCTGTTCGAAAAGTTTAATTTTCATGGGTAGATAGCCGGGTGGAAAATTGCGTTTTCATCTCTAGGGTGGAAAATATATATTTTTTTTAATTTTTCGATTAGCCACGGAGTGAAAGATAATTGAGTTACGTCAAAGATACTCTCTACTCTCGTGATCTACATGCACGTCGTGACCAATAAGCTTAGGCATATACAACACTGTAAGTTGAACGCCGAACATCCGTTTGAAACAAGAAATTTGATCTTTATTACGTCACGAACATATTCCACCTATTTCTTTAGTTAGGTTAAGAAAGAGATGGAAGTCATTCGTGAAATGTGAAAGAAAGAGATGGAATATATAAATAAGTAATCAAGATTAAACTTCTTATTTCGGCGTTCAACCTTCAGTTTTGTATATAAGCTAAAGTGACCATCTGGATTTTTTTTATAGTCGGCCGTGGCAAGTGGCCAGGTCGAAAAGGTACCGTTGGAGGTTGGATATAAGTAAATTCAATTTATTATTTTTCTCATTTTTTGTAGTATTTTACTTTCCTCACAGTCGAAATGAAAAGTAGAGTGTCTAACTCGGGTGAAATGGGTCACTTTCCACCCTTGGTTATCAATCTACTATTCATGTTATTAAATTTCGTTTTCCAAACTTAACACTCAACTTTCAGTGTTCTGAGTTCTTTCAAGACAGTTATTTCATTCTATTTCACTCTAGAAAAAACTAATATTTTTTACTTGAACCTAAAATATTTATTACAAGAAATTCAGCTTCACTGTTTTCAAAGACACTTTTTATCTATAAGTTATATACGTTTTTAAATATGGACGTAGGTATGCGAAAATGTTCCAAAGCATTTTTCATGTTATTCTTTAAATTCGCTTTTGATGTTACTGAAACTAGTTGCAAAATAAATAAATAAAATTGTTGAGGTTTGGCACATTTTCGCATAACTACGTCCTACGTCGTATAGCTCTTTAATAATTTATTATTTATATAGTTTTTTTTTAACTTATTTTTTACTAATCTAGCTTAAAGTAGGTAAACCAAACAACCCTCCTACAAGGCAAAATTTTAAATTGTTTTAAAACCTAGGAGCCACTCCGGCTTCGTGTGGGTGCAATTTATTCAAAAAAAGGTTGGTTAGCATCAAAGGATCCTTAGCTTTATTTCTATAATACTACACCCACGCGATGGCAGGACGCCTTGCTAGTATATACCTACCTATATCACAATAAAAATATAACTGATAATGAATACCGCATTTTAACCCGTTATTTATTTATTAATTATTATTATTACTGTAATGAGCTAAAACTATTACTTTGCAAAGTAATTGTTTCAGTTCATTGATATGGACCTCCGCAAAGTAACACCTAATTCAATTAATTATTTAAACTACTTAGGTACTTTTGTATATGCAAGAAAAATCGTAAAGGAAGCAGTGCATTGCGGGGCTTCCAAATTTAATAATATGGTTTTAGTCTTCGATTGATTCCTCCAATTTTAACTAAAATTGTTTTTTTCCGTTTGTAAGAATGGCTAAATAGCAATGATTTTACGCGAGTATCATCAAGCCTTAGATCAAATATTGACCCAGATACTAACCCGTTCCACATAAATCTACAATTATAGAAAGCATTAGCAGCACCAGCTACACAATAAAGCTGCACTTGACATTAAGTGCCCGTACTTATATTTTTACCTCTGACAAAATCGCGAGTAAAAGGCGAACATAAAAGGGGGAAAGTGAACAGAGATTCAATATTTGCTTCTCGTCAGGAGAAATTGTGGGCGAATGGTTGACGGACGGACTAGTGAAATTCAAATAAACCGTATTTACCCACGGCCGGGGAAAAACTTAGCTGGTTACAGCTCGCCGGGAACCTTATTAGCCGTTGCTTCCGGACCCGTTGATTACATTAATTATTTACAAAATTTTACATTTCTAAGCAGCTACTGCACTTTCATTGTTAATAGATATAGTTTACTTTAATGTCAAAGTCAAAGTCAAAATATCTTTATTCAATTTAGGCTATAACAAGCACTTATGAATGTCAAAAAAATCTACCACCGGTTCAGATTTAGAGAGAGACCACATATTCAATACACATAAAAATACATTAGATGGAGAGAGAAAAATAATAATAATAACATCTAATAGTATAAAATGGACCCCACAGCATACTGTTACGGCAAGCCGCAACGCTGTTTATGGTTATGTTGATTTACAATATTATGTCAAAATTCTTTATTCAATTTAGGCAATTTTAACGACATTTAGTATATTAATAATAAACATCCTAATAAATATAAATAATAAAAATTATAAACATCATTTTGTATCCATTTCATTTGTAATATTATTAAATGATATCTATACATCACAAGTATTTAACACAACTTTATTTTTAAACAGTAGGTTCGCTATTTGAAGGGATCTCTAATGCGGATCGAAATTATTTCCAAATATCCCTGTCCATGATATAATCATTAACTTTATAATACGCCTTAGATATTAATGTCTTCTTGACAATAGATCTGAATTTTGTATCCGTTTCATTTGTAATATTTTTTGGAATTTCATCATAAAAACGTATGCAATTTCCCAGAAACGACTTTTTGGTTTTAGCCAGTCTGTAAGATGGAACTTTAAGCATCCCTGTGTTTCTAGTAGCCTATGGCTTATCGACGTTAGTGGGAAAATCACATATGTTGTTCCTAACTTATACATGATTATTTCAAAAACATAAAGCGACGGCAGGGTTAGGAGACCTGTTTCCTTAAAAAATGATCTTAAAGATTCACGCGTCTTCAAATTATAAATTGCTCTAATTGCTCTCTTTTCTAAAATAAAAATTGACTCAATGTCGAAAAATTGACTCAATCTCAATGGCGATTGCTGTGACGTAAGGTACCACTATAGTTTAGAATCGAGCGTTATTCCTAAAAATATTGTTGATTTTACAAATTCAATAGTTTGACCATTTAATGTGTCGTAATTTGACTAATTATTTCATTTAAAAAATCTTACTTTAACAAATAATTTACATTAGTAGTTTCAGGAATAGACATTTTCTTAACAAGGATTCGTTTGCAAAATAATAATTATAATATGTCATAAATGATAGCTTTCAGTCATTGAGTTCAGAAGCTATAATTCTTAAAATCTTATTTGCACATACTGCAATCACAGTGAACACAAACAAAATGTATTATAAAAATGGATTATTCGTTTTAAAACTAATTAATTATTCGCTTTATACCGTAATGAACATAGTTGGCAACGCAATTCGATTAATAAAATTTAAAAGACGGGTTTTAATGCATACAACTATAATGAATGATGATGATAAATCCCCTTTCGCGCGTCAGCCAATTATCCGATTTTGTTTATAGAGTACACATCATTTCCGGAAGCCGGATAGTCTGCTCAAAATTGTAATGGTGTTTTTTTAATTCTAGCACAGTGTATTAATTATCGTTTAAATACATAATAGTCGGATATATTATTGATTCCTTTAATCCACTTATGCCGCAGCTCTAGACAAGACTCTAGTGAAAACGCTACACGCAGTGAGCAAAATTCTAGGCCCCTAGCGGTTTTTTTTTTGACAATTGGTAATATATCTAGTGGCACGTATTGACAACTTACTGTTCTTATAATATTTGACACACGAACGTGCGTTCGAGAACTCTGTTACAACAACTTATAAATATAGGCTCTGAGCCGTTATAAGCACTGTCAATTTACCCACTTGGCGCAGTCATTTTACGATGATCCTTGCATAGACAGCTTTTATAAATTATGTAGTCAAAAAGTCAGCAGTTTTTTTTTATCAAGAGAGTGCTAATCACGAGCGAAGCGTTTCTGTTTCGGCTTGAGTAAAAATTCTTTCGACCGGCTTCACGTCCGGCTGTCTGTTTTCATCAACAGATCCCATTTCTCAACCGATTCTGGTGAAATTTTGCCTCATTTTTTTTTCTGCCACATATTTCGTCGGGTGACACGCAAAAGTCACGAAGTACCAAATATCTACTTACAACAATGCTCGTATCTCAGTATAAAATTACTAACTAGATACGACTTTTTGAACATCAGTAACAGAAATTTTAGTGAGTTTTGCTTTTCATCCGGCGATTTGCTAGTTTTATTAAAAATAAAATGACAATGTTTCTATAGACATATTTCAGATAGCCGATTGAAATCATTTGATAAATAAAACAGGTCAAGAGCGTGTCGGACACGCCCGAAATAGGGTTCCGTAGCCATTGCGAAAAAATAAGTAATATTTTTCTAAGGATTTCGTATTTTGTATGAAATATTCCAAGTTTGGGTATATTTTATACCTTAGGCTGCTATTTACTCTTAAACTACTAATAATTTTCAAGAAAACTTAACCGTTAAAGTTTTCCTTTTAAGTTTGATTACTTACTACCATCCTGAATTTTTTCAAAATTTTCACCCACCGGTTTAGATTTTAGAGGGGGGACGGGGGACGCTCAATTTGTTGAACATTTTGCAAACGAATCACTGAATCGAAAAATCGTTAAAAAACCTATCCAACGATACCCCACACTACAAGGTTGGATGAGAAAAAAAAATCACTTTCACTTTACGTCTATGGAAGGCACTCTAAAAAAAATGTTGTTTGAATTTTTTAATGTACCATTTTGTCGGCATAGTTTACATATTTGTTTCTCCTACCATCAGGAGACCCACTTGCTCGTTTGCCATCCAGTCGAATAAAAAAAAAATTACAGCTTTCTAGCATTGATAGTCTCTGAGCAAAACCGCGGACGGACAGACAGACAGACAGAAATGGCGAAACTATAAGGGTTCCGTTTTTGCCAGGCTATCTATCTTAGGTAACACATTTATTATAGTTCCATAGTCGCCGTGGAACCAAATATATCTAGTGTAAATGTGAGGCATACGAGTGGCCTTAACGCGGCATGACAGACGGGATGGCTGCCGTAAAGCGACACGATACGGCACGGCCATGCGGGGCGACGGCCGGATCCGTTACAAGCGAAGATATAAACCGGAGGAAATTCAAATAAACGCTGCAGAAACGAATTGCAAAAGGATTTAGATTTAGATTTGTTCTGAACAAAAATTGTTTAGTATTCCAAAGAAATGCAAATGCGATTTGATTTATTAATAGCAATAGTTTCCATGGCGAGTTAGAATAATGTCGTGGTTTGATAATATTTTATATTGCGCTGACAAGTTTATGGCAGTTTGTGATACCCGTTGAGTTGTTAGCGAGGCCTGATGATGGAGTGTTATGGTGAATAGCTCTTGTGCGGCTTTTCGCGTAGAGCTATGAAATTATAGGTACTTGCTCTTACCTGCGGCTTTTGTTCGTGTGTACCATTAAGTTTTGCAGTTCAAATATTTTGGGACTTTACTAAATTCTCACGGGAAATTCTGAAAGTTGCAGTGAATATCATTTTTTACGTGCGTAAATCTCAGTATAATATAACTACATCTCGATCCCTTAGGGTCCCACACACGCACGAATATAAATATAATATTAGTTTTGTGTATACAAGTATTGTATTGTATAACTCTTTATTTTACATAAAACATATAAAATAACAGTTTACAAAAGAAAGAGATGAACAAAGGCGAACTTCTTCCTTAAAAGGATCTCTTCCAGTTAACCTTTGAACAATTAAAAGGACATCAGCAACAAGAGTACACTACAATGGAAAGATAAAAGAACTGAAAATATTAAATTTACCGAATCAATACATCTAGTATGTAAAGTCAGCAGCGTATCTACAAAGACAATAACTAAATATCAGCATTTTGCATGTCAATAGACGCAACTGTATTACTCGAGATATCATAGTTATTTTTTTAATACATACATAGATGTATAGCGGCGTTATTGATTTGATCACGATGCGGTAACATCATCTCGAAGTGCCACAGGCAGACACCGCCATTTCATTTTACTATTCAGTTATTGGAGCATGTACCAACGCCACGATAAATCTATATAATTATGTCATAGAATTGAAATTTTCTTGCGGTGCACAGAAATTAAAACCATGTAACTTTATACCAATACAATCAATTTTTTAAGTACATTATGGGCATCACTAAAATCAGTTCATTTGTGTATTATTCAATTATTATTATACTTAACTATAATTATTTGTTATGGTTATTACTTATTATTATTTGTTATAAGAAATTGAAGTGGCTAACAAGATGTCTTTATTTAAAAAGAAAGTAGGTGTTTTTATTCTTGTAAGCGTGCTTACTTTTACGCAAAAGTTTCAATATGGTTCGAGATTACCTACTTCAAAACTTTTTGATACTTTATAAAGAAATCCTGAACTGAATATAAAAGTTCATTCTTTGTCTACTTAAAAAGATTTCGACGTTGTTCTAACTTCAGTTTTATTTGTTATAAACGAAATTGGCTAAAATGCTAGTAAACAATTGACTGGAGCACAAAATTATGTGATAATAAGTAGTTCCTTTTAATAAAAGTTAGATTATAAGGCAGGTTATTACTGGAAGTCCGTATAAAATGTTTCAGTGCTATTTTACGTCATAATTGTCATTATTCATAACTAGTATTAGATAGTTACCTACTATAAAGAGTCATTGTATTGTATTGTATTGTTACTAACGATCGCAAAACAGAATTATTTAAATTCATACTTAACTTCAATAATCATACATCTTTGTTTTGTGTATTTTATTAATAAGTAATGGGTGTTGTTCGTGCAACCGAACTAATTGTCTGGCGATGAAAATAAAAACAGGTAAACTTTCAGCTTAAATGAAATACCTAATATATATTAAAACCAGATTTATTACGTGATTGCTTGAACATATTATATGAGTTGGAATTTGAAAAAGTATTATTATAACTTGGGTAAAACATACGAAGTTACTACTAAAGTCATAAATTCCTTGAAAACATTACATCCAATATGATCTACGATTGTATGCAGTGAGTCAGCTGCCCCTGTAACAGAGGTATCCATACTTACCGCTGTTACAGGAGGGTACCCTTTCTCTGCAGCTGACTAACTAATAGACCAAATTGGACACAAAAATAGCAATTCACGAAAAATAAATGTTTGTAAGTGGACATTTACAAGTTGCTGTTTGATTTCCTTGCAATGAAGTTGAAAAACTCATTCACAAAACCCATTTTACCTTCGACTTTAACCCTTGCCTCCGGCTTAGATATAATCGTCTCGGCAAAAACGGCTCGTTTCATGCACTTGTAAATTGTAACGTTTGTATCACTTACATTTTAGGTGACGATAGTTTCAGAGCTCACTGCTACTAATAATCCAGAACAAGTGAACACCAATGAATGGAAAAAAAAATTATGATACCACAATCGCGTAATTAGGTACTGACGGTGCGGTGTGGTTGAGTTGCGGTCACAAGCGCCCACAATGTAATCAACTCTCGTTATTCCAAATTGCTTTCCAAATGCTAAATACTGATAATAGTTTTCCATAAATTAGGTAACACGAGGTTATTCTGAATATAGGAATATCTAATTTATAAATTTGGATATGGAACAAGATAAATATTTAACGACACTGAAATAATGTATGTATAATATAAAAGTTTCTGATTTTATTCGATTTTATTCGCATTAAAATCTTAATTTGTATGGAAACACGAACATCGCAAACGTTCCGCTAGAGGCGCTGTTCGTGTAAATTGAGATTTTAACGCGAACGCGATAGAGACGTATTTTGTAACCGAAAACTTACACTAAGGGTACTGGTGTTGCTTTGCAATGGATGCTAATTTTTTTTAACCAATTTTCGGTTATGAAACTACATAATAAAAATACAATCATAATAAAATACCTCTATAGAGCGTCTGTGAGTTTTAGCTTTATGTATTTCACTGTGCCTAAATTACTTTGAACAGCATTTTTTGATAATCTTCACTCGTTTCCAACTTCTTGGGGGAGTCGGGGAAAATTTCTTATCCAAGTACCAGAAGTAGTTTTATATGGGAGGTATTTTTCTGTCAAAAAGGAAAATTCAACAAAATTAATAAAACACTTCCAAAATACCTCAATCGGAAGTAGATTCGAAAAATGCTAGCTTTGTGAAAAGACAATGTAATAAGCTATAAAGTAGAATGTCCAATTTAAGAAATATATATATTTTTTACATAAACACCTAGCAAAGACCGTCAGAAGACGTTGTTCAACATAATTAAGGCACAGTGAAATACATAAAGCTAAAACGCACAGACGCTCTAACATTTTAATATGATTGTATTTGTATTATGTAGGTAGTTTTATAACCTGTAATTACTAAAAAAAACCGGCCAAGAGCGTGTCGGACATGCCCAAAATAGGGTTTCGTAGCCATTACAAAAAAATTAAGTTATAATTTTCTAAGGATTTCGTATTTTATACGGAATCTTCCAAGTTTAGGTATATTTTCTACCTTAGGCTGCTATATTCATTCATAAACAACTAATAACTCTCAAGCAAACTTAGCCGTTATAGTTTTCCTTAAAAGTTTGATATACTTACTACCATCCTGAATTTTTTCAAATTTTTCTACCCACCGGTTTTTGATTTTAGAAAGGGGGGGGACGCTCGATTTTAATGAAAATTTGCACTTTAAAGTTGAATATTTCGCAAACAAATCACTGAATCGAAAAATATCCAATCCAAAAGACCTATCCAACAATACTCCACTCTATAGGGTTGGATGAGAAAAAAAAATCACCCCCACTTTACGTCTATGGGAGGTACCCTAAAAAAATTGTTTTTTTATTTTATTTTTAACTGTACCATTTTGTCGGCATAGTTTACTTATATATCCGTGCAAAATTACAGCTTTCTAGCATTGATAGTCTCTGAGCAAAGCCGCGGACGGACAGACCATTTTTGCCATTTAGGCTCCGGTACCCTAAAAAAGCGGTGCTTGAAAATTTGCATTCATTGCGAAGTAACGCCAGATCATGCATGGCCAGATTTTATCGTGTACACACTTTAAGTATATACCTAAAATTTCACACACTTAAAAATACTATTTACTACGTGCTAGCTACATCTATTAATTCATCATCATCAATAACCAGGGAGCAAAACTTTGATGCCGGTGACAGCCGTATGACGTCAAGCTTTATACAGTGTTTTTATCTCTAGATTATAGATAATCACTAACAACTTATGGGCCTCTTTAGTTTACGGATATTTTATTGACACTTGAGACGGCCAGTACTTATAAATGTCACTATTTTAATATGTGGTGTGGGAATCACGAAAGTTTAAAACGTTATGTTGTGTATATTTTATAAATTCATCCTATATGACAATTTGCGTCGTAATGACGTCACCGGCATCAAAGTTTCGCTGCCTGTCAATAACCCTTAGCTTAGATCTAAAACAATGTCACCAAAGTGAAAATAAGTCATTTTATATTCGTCGTCATTTGAACTGCACTTCGTAATACTGCGTGTTCGTAAGGAAAATGCATTCAAACGTACATCTTTTAGGTGTAATCTGAAAAAAGCTTTATCCTATTTCGTTTGAAGATGTATTTCAAATGCAACATTTTTATAGCGCAACATCGGCTTCCGCTCTTTCGTTCGTATTTATTATAGTTTGAGCTGCACCCTGAATTAAAGTTGGATTAAGTATAATTACAGAGTTTTTTTTTAATACTCGCCTTTTGGTATTAAATTACGTTGGTATACTTGCCCACGATTTTGTCAATTTTCAATCTGTGGATTTAGTTTGTAAGAGTAAGAGTTAAAAGTATCCATGCAAGGTTTTGAATCTTGCTTATTTATACAAAATAACTGACTAATTATATTTGATTTTGCTACATTCATAAATGCTAATCTGAGATCAGAGAGGCACATGGGATAAAGAAGAAGAATAAGTTTTTGAACATGATGATATTTAAACCAGAAAAGTATTTGATTGCGTCTCAAGTGAGTAAATAGTATTCGCATTAGCTATCGGTGTACATACTTTACAACTACTAAGTTTTGCATTTCGTCAAATGAAATTGGCACGAGGCTGTTGATATGCGGCAAAATACTAGTTTACGTCGTAGAAATAACAAGTCCTGATTATTAAATTCAAATCAAATTTTGAAAAAAATAATAGATGTGCCATCTATTTTTAGAGACCACAGAAATAATAAACCGATTTGCTAAATCGATTAACCTTACGCCTACTAAAAACTTTTTGTCTAAACATAGGTCCGTAAACTATGTTTATTAATGAAAAACCATTTATTTTGATTTGTCACTGCCGTCTAAAATCACACAAATTTACAAGCGAAAATTTGTTTATGATTTATAGTAAACTGCCTACGACACGTGGAAGATTGCCATGAATAATGGTGGCTGGTGACAGGTTGTCAGTGGCCGCGGGCGGGCCGTGGGGACGCGGTGTGAACTTTATTTTCAACGGTCAGTACGCTGTTTGTACAATGTGTACTTATTTACAACACAACTGTACCTAGACCTTGGAGAATTAAGAGGTTACAAAACAAAAATAGATGTATAAAAGCGAAATTAGTAAAAGGATCTCTATTAAGAAAGAAAGAAAGAGAGAAAATACATTTATTTAACGCCCTAAAAACAAACATAGAACAAATACAAGACATACATGATTTGACTTTTTAAGTAACTGCTTGACGGTCCATGAAAACAAAATTAGACGTAACTACAAGATTGTAAGGTGAGTTAGTTTTGCCTGCCAATAAAAGTATTTGGTAGGTATTTTAATCATGACTCATGACATAAACAAAAAAAAAACATTTCAAAATTCAGTGTGTTCAATTTTTATAGGTAACCCCGACTTGCAGTAGAACCTTTTCACGATAAATCTTCCAGTGACTTCCCTAATTTAAACAACAATGACTTACTGAGACAAGGTTGTACTGCAGGTCATGCTTACAGCGGTTTACCTATAGGTATGTATACAGATTTAAAACTCTTAATACGGTTATTAATTCTTGAGTGATAGTTGTTAGGAATGAACTAAGTAAGTACTTATAAACAGTTACGCACATAGATCCAATTCATTTACGAATGTGGGATAAAAAAAACATCACGATAAAACAATTAAGTACAGATAACTCAATTAAGTATTTTTCGGACGAACGAAATAATTCACTCACGACCAACATTTAAAGATATACAGAGAAAACAATTAAAACTTTGTCATTCCGCTTTCCCAGCGAAAGAAATTAATCTAATTAATTGTTTACAAATTGAAGAACGAGTACATACACGCGACGAGAGGTATACTGTTTTCGACCGATTTATTTAACAATTTATGGAGGCTTTCGAATTTGAGCTCGAAAGGATTTATTAGGGCAGATCAACTTCAGAGAAATTTATTGGAGCCACTCTTTGTGCAGGCGCTGAAAGAAACCGGCATCTGTTACTCGTTAAGAGATATTATAAATTTGTGAATGAGTGTCTCACTTACCGATCTTCTCTGTTGGTTGACAAAATTGGAACGAGCTATAAATAGAGAACATTAAATTTTCTACAATAACTTATTACGACCTGGTACCAATTGCATAATACAGTATAGGGAACAGCACAGTACAGTTTACTCATCATCATTATCATCACCAGCCGGAAGACGTCCAAAGTTGAACAAAGGCCTCCTCCTTAGAACCCCACAATGAACAATAACTCGCCACTTGCATCCACCGGTTTCCCGCAACTCTCACGATGTCATCGTCGTCGTTCCATCGTATTTTATCGGTAAAGTTCGTATTTACCATGCTTTCTCAATTAGATTCAGTACCCATCGTACTAACAGCCGTTTTGACATTTGGCACAAATAATAAACTTACATATTAATTTTAATATAAACAATTGATTGAGAATTCGGTTGGCGTGTGTCATATTCCGAAATCCGACTTTTTCCGGTGGATATACATCACACATCTGTAGTAGATAGTACCTGGCAATTTCGTGTTGAAATCCTTGCTTATTCTTTATTTTGTATCAGCCATGATCACATGATTTAGACGTTATACGTTGGGAATACCAACTATAGAATTTATAAAGCTGGTTTAGCTAGGATAAGCTCTTTAGTCCATCACAGATTTAAGGCAGTATGAATTATGGGGTGACAAAACTTTAAACTATGATATGATAACTATTTAAAAAAGACATACTTACATTTTAAACTACTTACTTGAAAGGTTATTCAAAATTATGTTCTCATCATAAGAATGGTCATTCATGATCCTTTATAGTTCGTCGCACTTAAGTAGGTATGTATTCGCCCTTCCCAAAAACAACAAATGAAAAAATAATTTATTAGTGTACACTTAAGCCCTGTTGATTAATTACACTTCATTAAATAAGTAAACCTTAGTCAATATTAATATCTCGAATACTTCTAATATTGTTTATGAGTTTCTACTACAAATTGTACTAGACTATTGTCAAAATTAAAGGGTTTATATTAAATAGTGATTGGCAACTATTTAAATTAATTAGAATAAGTTTCGGCTACGGAACGTTTCAAACCCTATTAAAACTAAACTATGTGAAAACAACTTAAAGTTCACTACTTTTAGTTTTCATACTGTTATAAAAAATCTGACGTTTATTCATTCGTGGTTGTAGTTTTGGGTAAGAGATTCATATAGTAAGTCGGAAGCACCTGATAAAATAAACACAAAATTCTATCAAATTACACGCAAACGCAAGTGATATACGATAATCGCGTTCCGTGGATTGGGATGGGATAATTTACATTGATCCCGGTGTTGGTAGTGTGCCATCAATACAGCTAGGGCAGCAATTAGTTCCCGAGATGCCCTCTCACAGGATATTTATCCCTTACCCATGTTTACTGATTGCGTTGAAATCAAATAAAACTATAGTTAAGCACCACGATTTGCGGTCGCCATAATCGGTTTAGACAGTGCAGTTAAATTGATGCTGACAACCGCAGACATTGGTTTTAAGGTCTGCGTAGTTAATTAATAACTTATATAGTTATTTTTTATAAAGATAAGTCGGAGATACAATATTTTAATTGTAACGTAGTGTAGTATAACATTGAAGAAGAAGAAGCATAACGTTGAAATCTCGTTAGTGGTTACAGATGTACTGAATAATGTTTTGCCATCGTATTTTGTCGAAAAAGTGCACATCTATCTTGCTATCTCAACTAGCTTACTGAAGATTACTGAAGATAATTGAGAAAGCAAGATAAATGCGAACTTATCCGACAAAATACAATGTTAAAACATTATTCGCTAAACATGGTTTGGATAGGTATTTAACTAAATGTAAACAAACTTCAGCTGCCAGATTTGGTACATTCAAGGATTTTAAATATTTTAACTTATCTATCATTGTAATACAAACTAGACTAGTGTATTTCAATTCAAAATGTAAATGTTTAGATAGTTTAAAGGGGGAATTCCAATATTTAAGACACCAATTGACGTTGTTTTGTTTACATTTAGTTAAATACCTATCCAAGCCAAGTATAGATCTGTAATTGTTATGAACCGTCGCAAAGTAAAACCTGAACCATTATGAATTCTTTGAAACAGCCTTTGAAATATAAAGTCGATAAAATTATAAAAAATATTTAATCTATTAAACCCTTTTACAATCATTTGAATACATAACAAAATCTATGAATTCTGACCTTATTTCAAGCAGCATAAATTACCCAATTATGATGTTTTATGATTTGAATTTAAATAAATGTGCCATAAATTCTCGTTAATGTAACAAGACTAGCTATCTAATGAAAATCTAGAGAACCGGCTTTCGAGAATATTCGACTCCATTGCCAATTTAATCACTTTGGTAACGTTTAATTAGCATAATACCGGATAAATCGCGGCTGCTGGCAACGTCAGATGGAGTGCATGAATTTAAAAAATCAGACCAAAACATTTGCATCCTTGGACTTTTAAATAAATGTGGTTAGGAGTGCGGCAACGCCACCGTCAAAACATAATTATATTAAGACTTGTTAGCTAGGTATTCTGAATAATTACAAAGCTCTCCCAGTTGGTTTCTCGTAAAATGTTCCGGCGACATGAAATTATTTTGTGCCAGTGTAGAGGTACTTGTGCATATTTAATTTTCCTATTAGGTACACGTACGTATTACCTCCATGCGTTATGCTGTATTATGGCATGGAAGATTTTTTCTGCCAATGAGCACGTAAATAACTTGGCTGTTTCATAACAACGTTGACAATCAGTAACTTACCTACCTACTCCCACCGCTTTAATATCTTTATCATAAGTCCACGGGAGTGTCTGTGCTACGACCTGTGAAAAACACCAAAAAAAGAAAACAAAAAGAGTGTCTTGTTTTTAAATAGAATATTTGTAATGATCGCGTTTTTTTTTGCCAGCAGACTTTTGGAAGATTTCAGAATCTGTTTTGTCTCTTTATTTCCGTAACAACATTTACCTAATATTCTTTGTCCGCCAGCGCATTGAAATCTTAAGTACAGTATTGTTTGGTATTTATTTTACATAGCATTTTTCACGAGCTTATTCAAGTTTATCCTTACTAATATTATGAGTTATTATGTGCGTTACTCTTTCACTTAAACTACTCAACTGATAATGATGTAATTTGGCGTGGAGATAGTTTGAGATCCTGATAAGAACATAGGATAGTTTTTACGCCGGAAAATTGTATTCCGCGTCGTGAGGTACGGCTACTTTTATTTACTTCCTTATTAACATTTGCATTTACAATATTAGTTAGGATAACATTAAATGAAATATTATAATGAAGTCGATTTTAACAGCTTTCGTAATTGCGACAGCATCGTATTAAATAAAATCAGCTTTTTGTTGCGTTCATTGCAAGCGGTTAAGATTTTTGCTGTTGTTTTTCCAATTATATTTTACGATTTATACCAAAAAATTCTAGCGCGCCTTTTATTATATCCACATAAATATACTTTTTTAGTACCTAATCACTGCTTCTTATTTTTGAATTATCTGAAAAATGTACACACTTGTTTTAAATTTCAGCGTCGAAATAAATGTGGTTAGGAGTGCGATAACACCACTGTCAAAACATTATTATACCTATTAAGGATCGTTAGCTTCATATTCTAAATAATTACACGGCAAAGCTCTCCCAGTTTGTTTCTCGTAAAATGTTGTGGCGACATAAAATAATCATGTGACAGTGTAGTTATTTCATTTTCTTTTCACGCTTATTTCCTATACATATACGCCATAAAGTAACTATTACACATGTAACAAATTTTATGCCAATGGGCATCTTGAGAGAATAATTTTATTGAGCTCATGACATACAAAGTATTAATCAATATACTGAAAACTTTACACAACTAACTTTCTTTATTACCTATATGAGTTATAAGTAGGGAGCGGATTTGAAGTATCGATTACAAGTTTACCTAATGTGGATATGACTAGTGCGATTGGTTAGATAGATAGATAGATTTATTCATCAGATATCATGTTGTTTATTGGTCTTACAGTTATCTTATTACTTACTTACTTACTTACCGCAATGCAGTCTTATAGATAATTAAATGCAATAAATGTTATTCTTGCAACAAACTTTATATAAAGAAAAATATTCTATTCTAATTAAAGGAGTTTTATACAGCTCAAACATAAGAGATCCTATTCATTACGCACCTTTTTGACAAAAATAAATACTAACTTGTACTAGTCTTATCCATATTAAAATTGTAATCGCTACTACAAATCCGCTCTCTAGTTATAAATCAACGCCCGTTATGAAGTAAATCCTGACACATTGCAAAACTATGAAGTTTCTGAATATACACAATATGAATCATAGACAAAAATGCAATGCTTACTTGTTGCGTGCGACAGAGTAGTAAGTATAGCATTTTTTTTTCAATGGTTGATACTAACAATAATCAGGAACTTCATAGTTGTGCAATGTGTCAGGATTGACTTTTTAGCGGCCGGGCACTATAGTTTACTATAGTTTGTAATGCTTACCTACGAGTATAGTGAAATGAAATAAAAAAAGCAATAATTATCTTACTTGAAAAATATTTAACGACTCCTTTTTTATAACCAAAGACATAATTTCAATAAAAGCCTTCGGATTCTCCTTTTTTCGCAAAACTTCTATCAATACTTTCACGCGGGAGCGGGTTCCTCGTTAAATAGTTTTGTGTCCGAATAACCAGGTCTACAATCACATTTAACCTTAAGTTTAACCGTTTTCCATCCGTCTTGGCACATCTTTCAAATAAGTCTTCGATCCACACGTAATTTTAACAACCAACGAACGGGCGCTGGCTAAAGTTCTGACGCGTCAGCGGGCAGTAATTGAATCTCGTGGGTCTGGCACTCGGGCTGCTCCGCGATTGCTTATGAGCAGTGCTCGCTTGGGCTTCATTCACAAAATAGATGATTGGGAATAGAGCTAAGATATCGAAATATTTTTCTTCCAACTATGGTTTAATTTCATCATAACCGCACTAAATACCAAGCACAAAGCGGGACTGTATGAAAATCCTTTATTGCATTGTTTTATATATTTTTTTAATTGCACCACCAAAGAGGTAACACAAGTATTTTTGCTATAAAATTAGCCTGCATAGTGTAAAAAATCTAGTGTTTGGTTGGCCAACCTGGCGGCCATCCGAAATTTGACAGATCGCAGGTAAAAATATCTGCTACTGGCTACTAACTCTGGCCAAAAAAAGTAAAAAATACAAAATACAAATTGGCGGGAACCTTGCGAATTTTCCGTGGTCATTATTTGAGATTGCGAATGTAGACTTACAAAAATGTAATCATCGAGTGCTAGTGACATTTCTTTCCTATTAATTGTTTAGCATGAGTTTTTTTTCGTCTACTATTCCAGTAATAGTTGAAAGAAAAGCAGATTATGCACCTCGCATTACGTAATTTATCCTCGCTGACGCTCGGACTCCAAATCGTCACTCGGTGCAATAATAAATAACTTTCTGCTTGGTGCAACAATCTACTTTTACTGCACTTTAATAAAACTATGGTATATTTTGAAATTAAAGAATGAAAAAACGTTGCATATTACAAGCTTTTAATTTCGAAGAAGGTGCGTCAGAACTACACGGTCTTATTCCATCAGCTCCTTTCTTTCACAGGTCGACCAGTGCCCTGTTTATCAAAACTCACAAGCGTTGTATTACAAGCAATTTTCCTGTAAAAAAAAATCATTATTACAAATATGTGTCCATCAAAACTACACGTGTAAATTATGAGTTACAAGTGTCATTATTTATTTCACAAGTATATTTTTACACTTGAATTCGTGATTTCGTTCATCAAAAAATCCCTTGTAAGTTACAATTTGTAGAAAATCATAGCAAATTCTGAGAGTGTTCAGCGACTCTCCATTCAGTCTTACAAGTTTACAAGTGTCGTGCTTAGTACTACAATAAAAAAACCGGCCAAGAGCGTGTCAGACACGCCCAAAATAGGGTTCCGTAGCCATTACGAAAAAATTAAGTAATATTTTTCTAAGGATTTCGTATTTTATACGGAATCTTCCAAGTTTAGGTATATTTTATACCTTAGGCTGCTATTTACTCATAAACTACTAATAATTCTCAAGTAAACTTAGTCGTTATAGTTTTCCTTGAAAGTTAGATATACTTACTACCATCCTGATTTTTTTTCAAATTTTTCCACTCACCGGTTTAGATTTTAGAGGGCTGGGGGGGCGCTCGATTTTTATGAAAATTTGCACTTTAAAGTTGAATATTTCGCAAACATATCACTGAATCGAAAAATCGTCTGAGCAACCCCCTAATAGATTTAAAAGACGTATCCAACGATACCCCACACTATAGGGTTGGATGAGAAAAAAAATCACCCCCACTTTACGTCTATGAGAGAGGTACCCTAAAAAAATTGATACAAAAATAAATATATTTTAACCAAACAAAACGGCTTGAATGAAGTTTTTTTGGGTATTATTTTTTCTTACACACACTTTCTACACTTCGAATTTCGAATAATGTATGACCAGTCAATCACGGTTAAAAAGTCCTGAAAAACATTTACAGAGGTTTTCAGTCAAATGAATCTGACCACCAGTTGGAATATTCCAAATTATTTACGACTCAAGTACAATTTCCTACTTCTACTACCCTTGCACTAAAAAACCGTTACGATTATTCAAAAACAGACAATACATTTAAACCGTTCCGTTCCAATAAAATTCAAATTATGAACATTGCGATCAAGCCTCATTTCCTCCGAGGAAACTCCTTTGTCGATCTGTTTCTTTTTATTTTGGGGAAGGCAGATAATATTATGGGTGACTGTTAAGAGTTTTAGGAAATTTATAACGAGCCTTCGTTTCTTTTTCTTTGAGGTTTGTACATTTTATTTCCTTTTTGTGGATTATTTTTGATATAGTTGGGTGGCCAGCTTAATCAGGCAAATCGTTTAGCACTGGGCTAACATTATTATAAGGCTAAGTAAATTGATTTTCAAAGATGTTTTTAATATTGTTACAGAGTCATCACGGAGAGACACATGTTTTCACCGTCGACAAGAGCGGCCTGGTGGCTGGGAACATTTCTCAGTGTTTTCGTAACAGGTAATAAAAAAATAACGAATAGTGATATTGTCGTTTCTCTGAAAGCTATTTTGATAGTGTTCCAAAATGAGTTCATAATGCAAAAAAAATAATAAGCTAGTCTATTTATATATTGCTTTTTGACTAATTGACTATCTCTGTTCTAAATGAGTACTGTACGAGTACTTATGTATAGTTGGTTTTACATATATATTTTTGTTATTGATCTGTCATAAATTGCACCACCTGCTGAGATCTATTCCTTGCTTCTTTCTATTGTCAATGTATTCTGAAAGAGATAGCTTTGCGGCAATAAGGCCACCAATTGCTTATTTTGTATTTTTTGTCTATTTACCTCAATTTTATTTTCCGCTTACTATTTTGTGGTGTTCAAAGAAGAGTCATTATATTGTATTAAGTATATTGCAAAAAATACCACATAATAGTTTAATTACTTTGTTTTAATGTGAGTTAGCCATGTACATTATGGATTTTAAGCTTTTATGTATGAGAGTACCTTATTGTATATGAAAAAGATAGAAACAACAAGGTACCTGTATAAAGGTAAATAATAATTTATAATAACTGTACTTATAATCATGCTAATATCAAGACATAATTGTTTGCCCAAAATATTAAACGAAAACACGAAGTTTCGATATTAACTTGCTTTCAGTAAATACCCTTCGCGAGGTGAAATTTAAATATTGATGGTACTCAATTCACAAATTGACAACTTAACATCTAACTCTATCGAAGAGAACGTATATTAACATTCAAATCATTATAAAATAGCTCGAAGTGGATTTTGTTGTTGCAGAGTTTGCTTTAAAATTATTTAATTGACAGTTATGTTGGGTTCGCGAGGGCACGAAATGCTGTACCGGCCAGTGTCATCCTCGAGGCATATTCTATTTGCAAAACTATGGCAAAACTGAAACTTCATTACATCTTCTACTTAGCGTCTCACTTTTAAATGGATGAAATCGTCTTGGCTGCAAAAACTGCGCGCAATAGTATCGTTAATGAACTGGTGAGAAGACGGAATCAGGATTGTAGATTTATTTCCATCATTTAATTTTCGCTCAGACTTGAGCAATGCTTTAAATAGTCTGTTGACGAACATTATAGAAGCAGTAATTTAATGTTCTCATTAGTACCTGACGAGAGCATTATCATACAACTACTTGACCTGAAATGTATATTTCAGAATCAAATTATTATTATTTTTTTAATATATGATGGTGGAAGCATTCTACACTTCCACTGAACGCAGATATAGTTAGTGTTTAGTTTTGTAACTAAGGGACCCCATACATCCCTGTTTTTTTTTGTAAATTTTTTCTTTAATTTAATACTGTAGTTTTTAAGTAGGTATTTTATTTGTAATTATTTTATTTTGAAACAATGAATTTCTGCCAAGTTTCTTGCGGCGCATTTTTCTTGGCAATGATGGTCTTCCCGAAAGCGCTGTAGTTCAAAAAATGACGCGTAAAAGTGCCCATTGCGGCCTATTTATTTACTGAATAAATGATTTGAATTTTGAATACGTTCAATACTAGGTACTTAGTAAATACGAGAGTAGTAAGTTCCAAAAACGGACAGATAAATTGAAAACGGTGTTCCAGATAAAAGAAAAAAGTTTGTTAGGTAGACATACGTATTATATTTATTGTCTGCTGAAAAATAAATTATAAACACTAACAAAATATCACTAAAGTAATCACTATAGTTCCGTCATGGCACCATCAATGATGAAGTTTTTTATAAAGGCCCTGTCGTCCCTGTTGGTCGACACTTCTGGGGACCCAAGAGCTGGCGCGTACTTATCCCAGCGGATCTCACTTGCGGTCCAAAGGGGTAATGCGGCCAGCGTCACGGGAACCCTGCCACAGGCAGATCTTTTAGACGGGGTATTCTTTTTTATAATAATTTTTATTGTTATAATTAGTTAGATATCTTAGGTTAGTTCTTTTTATGTAAGTATTTTTTGTCCTTCATAGGTGAAATACCAATTCAAGCAGAGGTGGAGCCGGAGTTCCTGGCCCCTTTGGAGAACCACACGGTCACACAGGGCAGGGACGTACACTTCACGTGTGTTGTGAATCACCTCTCTAATTACAGGGTAAGTACGTTTATAGATGTAGTAAAAAAAGTTTTTACACATGTCAAGTTAAAAGTCAGTTTGCACTATTGTGTTTCGGCGTGGAGAGTAAGACAGCCGGTGAAATTACTGGCACTTGAGGTATCCCATCTTAGGTCTCTAGGTTGGCAACGCATCTGCAATACCCCTGGTGTTGCAGATGTTTATGGGCGGTGGTGATCTCTGACCATCAGGAGACCCATTTTTTGTTTTGAGACACGTACGAAAGCCTAGATTGTTTTTTTTTGTGCTGACCACTGTCGCCTAGTTTGACACAAAAAAAAACAATTTTTTATTCCTTACAATTTTATTTTTTGTATATAGAAACAACATGGTGTACGCTATTTGGCCAGCCAAGTCATGCAATAATAGTTTGTAATTAAAATGGAATTAAAAATTGTTTGCAAACTTTTTTTTTATCGTGTTCATTTTTTTATTCAAATGTACTTCGAAGACAAACATTACTTTGCTGAATTTTTCTCCAGTCTTTTTTTTAAATTTCTAGCTTCTTTCCCCGCTATCGGCGTTTTATGTTTAGGTTAGCAAAACCTTACCTTTAAATTTGACCAATATAATAAAGTGGACGCTATAAGGACATCATCATCATCATCATCATACATACATCATCATCATCATGGGTCATCTTTTATACATAAAATATAGTGCAAGGATGTCTGCCACCAACATCCGATTTCAGTTAAGAATAGAAAAATAATAGCTAGGTGTAATATTCGGAAAGACTCAAGCCTTTTAGACTGAAATATAAAGCTGTGAAGTCCTTTTTAGAGGCAGTAAGCAGCTGGGCTGATGGAAATGGAGTCATGTAAATATCACTGAAAAAAAAAGAATAGCTTGACGTTAAGCCAAAAATTACTAATTAGTAACCAAAAGCCAATATTACAAAACTGATTTTGGAAGACATCACGTAACTTTGTGTGTGTGTGTGTGTGTGTGTGTGTGTGTGTGTGTGTGTGTGTGTGCGTGTGCGTGTTTGTGTGTCGAATTTATAATACTACAGTTTACCCGTGGCTTCGCACGCTTAAACTATTTGATCTGGTAGTTACAATTGAAATTCCGGGGTTTTAAAAAATTCCTCTGGGAATTCCCAAACTGTAGAGATCGTAGTCTTCATTGAGGTTGTGTTAAGAACAACTGTCCAAAATTTTGTTACTCTAAACCCAGTAGTTGAAATTTCAAGATTTTATCCCTATCCCGTGCGAATATCGGGATAAAATGTACCCTATGTGTTATTCCAGACGTCCAGCTATCTACGTACCAAATTTCATCCAAATGCGTCCAGCCGTTTTAGCGTGAAGAAGTAACAAACATATACACACACACACACACACACACACACACAAACTTTCGCATTTATAATTATAACGTAGGATAAGTAGGATTTACAAAAATATTAAACCTGTCTCTAAAATAGTTTCCATAATTATGAGGGTTATACCGGATATGTTCAAATTCAAATTCAAAATTCAAATAATTTATTCAGTAAATAGGCCGCAATGGGCACTTTTACACGTCATTTTTTAAACTACCAGCGCTTTCGGAAAGACCATCATTGCCAAGAAGAATGCGCCGCAAGAAACGAGGGTTCATACCTACCGACTGAAATTGGTTTCTTGCTGGTATCAGATGGGTATATTTAGGGTTTCTGATGGTCACCTTTGAGAGCGTCTGCCAAGCACTTCCGGCAAAAAAAATACTGACATATTTCGCTTTTCTGTATCTACAGTAAATTTCTAACTGATGCCATGACTTTTATTTTAGTATCAGATGGGTTAAATATTAAATAACACCCCTTTTTTAGCATGGGAAATGTTTTTTTTATACATTCGGCAAGTTCCGTGGTGGCTGACATAGCTGACAATCAAATTCGGACTTAGCATCACTTTTATGGGAAACCATTGTGCATTTCATCGCGGTATCAAGTAGATATGAAATTTTGCAGTCCGCTCTCCAACTAATTGCTATTAAATCTTGTCCATGGATTATTACAAACATAATAAACAGAGTGGTTTAGAAAAAAATGTTGTAACCTTCTAAATAGAAACTACTAGCTTTTGCCGGCGACTTGGTCCGCGTGGAATAGTAACTTTAGGAAGTATTTAATTTATTTAGCATACCTATTCTGCCAATAATAGCACAAAGAAACTGCTACGGTTTACTGAAAATAACCTATTTCTTTATACATTACTATAAATATAAACTATTTTTTTGTTCTTCCATTCTTTGGTAAAACATACATATTTTGCGGGTAGCCACATTTTAGCAATACGACGTGTATTCTACCCCGCCTACACAAAAGGTTTTCTCAATTTCAATTTTTGGGATTATAATGGCTCCATCGAACGATGCGATGATTCCGCCAGTGTCGAGGTTGGATAAGACACTGCCAGACGACTTCAGGTCGAGTACGGTAGAGCTGAAAAGGTTTTCTCATTCTTCATAGTGAACTCTTGACACCTTACGTCCATTATTGTAAGTTAGGAGGGTAGGATTATAATAAAGATGGCATTTTTATTAAGCATAGCTACACACACATATTTTCGATAAATATACTTACAGTAAATTTGTTTGGAATTCCTTACGAACTTCCTTCCCCACATTTGAAAGGCGCCGGATCAAATGTTTTTTAGGGTTCCGTACCTCAAAAGGAAAAAATGGAACTCTTATAGGATCACTTTTCTGTCCGTCCATCCGTCTGTCTGCCAAGACCCTTTATCTCATAAAAGCGCGGATAATATCGGTATCGAGTTGAAACTAAAACCCTAAACAGGTCAATAGTCCCGAAAGCTGTGAAAAATCAAACTTCTAAGTCAAGGCATAGGAAGTCAAGGCAGTTCCATATAAACTTTCATCCCCTATTTTATCCCCTCGCGAGTAAAATTTTCAAAGATGCTTGAACAAATATCTATTTATTTCTAATAAGTGCCCAAATGCCAAGTTTCATAAAGAACCATCGATTTGTCTTCGACAATGACGATCTTCCATATAAACTTTCATCCCCTATTTCACCCCCTCACAGGAAGACTTTTTAAAAACGCGCGAACAAATATCTATTTATCTCTTATCACTTGCCCAAATGCCAAGTTTCATAAAGAAACATCGATTTATCTTCGAAAATAACGATCTTCCATATAAAATTTCATCCCCTATTTCACCCCCTCACAGGCAGAATTTTAAAAAACGCGTGAACAAATGTCGATTTAGTTCTTAAGTGCATAAATGCCAAGTTTCATGGTTTTATCATCGACAGCAGCGAACTTCCACCATATAAACTTTCATCCGCTATTTCAACCCCTTAAAGCCCCTTTTTCGCAATAAAATATAGCCTATGTTCTTTCCCAAGGTCTATTCTATCTCTGTACCAAATTTCATCAAAATCGGTTAAGCGGTTTAGGCGTGAAAGCGTAACAGACAGACAGACAGACAGTTACTTTCGCATTTATAATATTAAATAGTAAAAAGTAAATAGTAATAGTAATTAATAGTAATAATAATATAGTTTATAAATAGTATATAATAGTATATAATATGGAAGTATGGATGGATTTACGACTACATACGTTATAAGTAAGTGAAAAATCTTGACAATATTACTTGCACTGACTGTTCACAGAAATTAATTGGATGAAACGAAAATATGTGAAACGTTGTTATCAAACTGATATCCGATTAAACGTTTATCTCGATTCAATGGTAAACCGAAGAAAAACAACCAACATTATTTTTTACATACCTACATATTTTATTAATTTCTGCAAAGCTCAAATTAGCTGTAGGACTACTTCAGATTTCATTAATTAGACTAATATCTATTAAACTAAAAAGGCACACTCTATAAACTTTTTGCATAATCATCGAGTTTTACAAGTTCTTGCCCTTTCTCTGAATTATCCTTAAAACAATTCTCTATTTCTTGAAGAGTTTTGTCTTTAGTTTCAGGAAGGAACGCGTAAAACAAGTAAATACAAATGGAAAACGAAATTCCAAAGAAAAGAAAAGTTCCATGCATGTCACAGGTTTTAAATATAAATGGCGATATTTTTAAAATAGTCGAGTGAACTATTCCAGCGCTCAGTACCGTTATTATAATAGATAAAGTTTTGAACCTTAAAGGTATCAACTCGGCGTATACGGAACCACACATAATCAAAGGACCACAAGTTACGGATACCGAAAAAAATACAAGAAGGATTAACGACATAATTACATTTTCCTTGATTACAGAAAGCTTTATAAGGTACAAGTAAAAACTTAAAGCGTACAAAAATAAAGCAGCTAATATTGACGCATTCAAAAGCAAAGTCCGTCTATTTAAGATTTTTGAAAGAAAACAGCCAAAGTACATTGCGAAAATAGTAATAACATCTAGGATAAGCATCCCAACATAGGCTGCTGTTTCACTGTTAGAAATTTTCTTGATCATCTGATTGGCATAAACAATACATACCATTTTACCAGAAGAAAAATAAACTGACACCATGAGCATGGAAAGGAGTGTGGGTTTGTAAAACTTTTTGTTGGTAATATATTTAAAAAATCTTTTAAACAAAATACTTTTTAAGAGTACGTGTTGGTTTGTATGGCTTTCTTGATATTCTATTTGTGCTTGAATGAGATCTTTAAGTTCTTTCTCGGCCTCATCACCCGTCCCCTTCAACCAGCGATGTGATGCCATGCATTCAGCAAACCTTCCCTTTGAAGCCAGCCAGTATGGTGACTCAGGCCAAAATATGGCACTAAAGGAATAAACCGCACAAACTGTTCCTAAAATAGGAATCTTTTTCCAATGAAAGAAAGTTCCTATTGCATTTGCGATACATATTGCAATGTTCATCGAAGCTGCTTTTAGAGTTAAGAACAGTCCTCTATGGCGTGGAGAGGTATATTCTGTTATAACCAACATTGAAACAGTAGAGTTGCTTGCAAAAATGACACCTTCAATAATTTCGGCCGCTAAGATTTGAATCGCAGTACTGCTGCTGCAGTATACAATGAAACTTGTTAAGGCACAGGCACTGGCGAAAATAAATGGAAATTTTCTACCGTAGCGTCGCATGCAGAGAGGAAAGATCACAGCCCAAGGTAAACCAGCGTAGCCGACCACCGATGCTGTGGAAATACGATTTAAATCAAAATTATTATAATCATGGGTACTTTATTTCTTTATTTTTAATCTTACACAGCCATGATTCCATTTCGTCGCTCACTACGGCGGTCGTGTTTGCCTCTCTCCTCAATTGCGGTATGACCACTGTTGGTGATCCAAGCCAAAGACCGAATGTAAAGAAATTCACCCACACGCTAGTAGCGATGAACAACTGAAATTTTATTGACAACACTGACATTAAGTCGTTAAGTTTTCATATTTCAGCATAAGTTTTTGCTTTTGACAAGGAATATGCTTACCTGTCTGAAAAATGGTCTCGCTGTAAAATTCATCGAATGTGTGCATGTTTCAGAGTTAACTGGCTCATATTGACATGTATCCATATTTAGCCGACGTAACGTACCCCACTAAGGGTACCGGTTCAATAGATTTTATATTTTATATTTCTTCTGCATGTCAATTTTGCGAAGCAACTGCAAGTGGGCTAAGCAATTAAATTTAATATCTATGAAATCACTATTTAGGTTGAGTAACTTTATGGAACTAAAGTTATAAAATATTGAAATGTATTTATGTATTATTACGTGGGTACCTACATCGTGAACTCACATTGAGCGTGCTGGACATAAACCAAAACAAAATAAATAATCTTACTAATATTACAAACGCGAGTTTGTATGGATGGATGTATCATGTTCGTTACTCTTTCACGTAAAAACTACTGAACAGATTTAAATGAAATTTGGCACACAGGTAATATATACCCTGAATTAACATATGGGTTACTTTTTATCCGGGATAGGGACAAACTCTCGAAATTATATCCGCTGGGCTTTGAGTCATGACATTTGGGATGTAGGTAGCTAGACGTCTGGAATAACACATAAGCTACTTTTTATCCCCATATTCCTACGGAATAGGGATAAAATCTTGAAATTTCAACCGCTGAATTTAGAGTAAGTATTGAAATTTTGGATAGTTGTTCTTGACACAACCTCAATGAAGACCACGATCTAAATTTTAAGGATTCCCAGAAGAATTTTGTAAAATCCCGGAATTTCAATTGTAATTACTAATCGAATAGTTTAGGCGTGCGAAGCCGCGGGTAAACTATGAATAATATTTGTTTCGAAGCTTACGTGGCAAGGGGCCTAATATTTGCTATGTCATTAACAGCAGTCTTACCCTTTCTCTTCATGAAATTGCACTTTCTGTAGCTAAATGTATGCGTATCTGAAAAAGAAGAATGCCAAATAAAGAAGTAAGTTAATAGTCTTACGAAATTTTAATTGAATAAGGCAGGGCCGGATTTAGAGGTCTGGACGCCTTGGGGGAACAAGGGAGTGAATGATCATAATTTCAATGTTTTACTGTTAATAACTGCTTTGAACTGCGATATTTTAAAAATGGCCATAACTACGATTAAATAATAGTTATCATTCAAAACACGAAGATTGTCGATAACTTGTGATGTGGCTATTGTAGATGTAAATACATGATAATTGCTTTTAATAATTCAATTTGTATCGTAATATTTACGTCAAACGTCAACAGTTTAGTAGTACCTGTACTGTTATCAGTAATATCTTATCAAATTCGTGACACTAAAATAGGTACTAAAATAAATATATAAAAAATATGGAAGTAATTACTTCCTAGAATTGAATACAAATAGTACTTATTTTTTATATACTTGAACATATGTTTGCATGTACATAAAAACATGCCTAATAATTGAAGAGATTTATTTTAGTGAACAAATCATTGAGGACTGTGTCAAGCAATAAAATTAATAATTACCAATCAATTTACTCGCCTATGTTTCCTTTTTTTAGCGTTTCCTTCAATATAATGGTTTTACTACCGTTTCTTATCCGCAATTCAGTATAAGAAGTTTCACCGCCATTCGTAGAGAATAAATTCTCGCAAAACAGTAGAATTGTTACTAATTTGTTTCCCAACCGCAACAAAGCGAGATGTCACATGAAAAATGCGCCGGAGCGGCGCGCGCGAGACACCCTGCATTCCTCGAATGAAACTCTACAATTTTATGTGTCGTTCTCTCAGTTTTACATTCGCTACAGCGTTTAAGTCACATTAAGTTTCGTCTCCGTGGTGAACAATACAAGCGATTTAAAACTTGGAGGAACGCCGGCAAATGGGAGCGATTTATGACATTAATCCTAGATATAAAATGAAATTTCACGCTCGTATGCAATGCCGCCGGAGGGAAGCGTTTTGTTTTGTACACACGCTGATTGCATTGTTAAAGTTCCGTAATTTATTGTCTTACTTCACAGGCATGTTTATTGTGTCATTATTTAGTACCCTTTCATTTATTAGTGTAAGTGTTAAGCACCCGATGAATAAGTGATGATTAGTAACATTTTCTATGTGGTATAGACCTCGATTACCTATAACAATGAGCTGCGTATATCTTATAATAAATAAATTATAATATAATCCTTCCTACTTATAGTATTATAAATGCGAAAGTTTGTAGTCTAAGTCTGTTTGTTTGTTTGTTACTTCATCACGTCTAAACCACTGAACCGATTTAGATGAAATTCGGTATACAGTGAAGGACATGGGATAGTTTTTATCCCGAAAAATTGCATAGTGCCCGCGTAAACTATTTTTGCGCAGACGGAGTCGCGGGTAACGGCTAGTAAAAGATAAATTCTTAAAGCGATAAAAATCGTAAGTAAATATATAATATTGCTGCATTTCGAAAACCATGATGATTTTGATGTTCATAAGGACATTTTATTCTTAAAACGTTTCAAAATGCAATAATATTTAGACACTTACGACTCTTATCGCATTAGGAATTTTTGACCGATATTCGTCACTTAGGCGAAGACGCTTGTTCGCGATGGACGTCTAAGGGCCTGATGCTGATCTTGCATCATCATCTCAGCCGTAGGACGTCCACTATTGGTCATATGCCTTTAACCAGGATCTTGCATGATTTCATTAAAACAATTAAGAGATTTTTTTCCGCCGTGGTGGCCTAGTGGTTTGACCTATCGCCTCTCAAACAGAGGGTCGTGGGTTCAAACCCCGGCTCGCACCTCTGAGTTTTTCGAAATTCATGTGCGGAATTAAATTTACCACGAGCTTTGCGGTGAAGGAAAACATCGTGAGGAAACCTGCACAAACCTGCGAAGCAATTCAACGGTGCGTGTGAAGTTCCCAATCCGCACTGGGCCCGCGTGGGAACTATGGCCCAAGCCCTCTTGTTCTGAGAGGAGGCCTGTGCCCAGCAGTGGGACGTATATAGGCTGGGATGATGATGATGAATTAAGAGATTTTTTTCCAGATAAGGTTACCATTAAAAAATAAGGAGAGTCCTCGTTTGGATTTTAAAACATTATTTACTTCAATTGTTTCAGGTCGCGTGGATAAAGTCAGACTCGAAGGCGATCCTAGCGATCCACAAAAATATGGTGGCACTAAACTCGCGGTTGTCCGTCACCTACAACAACCACAACACATGGAAGCTGCACGTCAGTAACGTGCAAGCTAACGACTCCGGCACTTACATGTGCCAAGTCAACACAGATCCCATGAAGAGTCAGGTGAGTGTATGTCATCTGTATACAGAATAACCCGCTCGGAGACGTAATTTCACTTCAAACCCTCGTAAGCGGGAACTAAAAAAATACTAGATTCAAATCTCATGTATTTTAATAAGCACAAATTCTGATGATTTAAATAAAAAAGAAAGTCTTTAATTTGGCACGGATCCGCGTCCTAGGGTTAATGGAACTCACTCCAATTAAAAGGTTTATCCACACCTAGTTACACTATTAGTTGTTAGTATCTAAAGAATCCTGCGAACGGCAAAGTAAGGCTGGTGAAATACGGTTGCGCGCACACAGGTGCAACCAAATCATATAGAGATTTTGGATCCCTGTCATTCAAAAACGGTGTGCGCTCTAAAAAGTCCCAAAGTTAAAAAAAAACCGTGTCGCATACCGGATAGCCTAATAGTTAGATAACCTAACTATGAAGCTTTGAGGACCCAGGAGGGTTCGATCCCCGTGTTTATTTTTTATTTAGATTGTATTGTGTCCATCTGCTGGGCAAAAGCCTCACCTTTTTTCCACTTGCCTCTACTTTTGGCCAAATCTCGCCAGTCTGACTGGAATTGGTCCAAATCGTCAGGCTCTTTAGAAGGAGGGGTCTTAGGGGTTTGCCTCTGCTCCGGAGCCCATCGCATGGAACCCAATCGGTGATAGATAGCTTTGGCCCAGCGATCCAGATGTACGCCTGTGATATTTGTTTATTTTTATTTATTTAATCAATATTTGTTTACAGATGGGTCACTTAGCTGTAGTGATCCCCCCGGACATCGTGGACACGGTGTCAGAAGGCAGCTCGGCTCGGGAAGGCGGCAGCGTCCGGCTGGCCTGCAGTGCGACCGGCGTGCCGCCCCCGACCGTGATGTGGCGCCGGGAACACAACCGGCCCATCGTGTTCCGGCACGATGGTGGGAGGGAGAAGAAAGGTATTTCATTATAAGCCTTAATTTTCAAGAAACCCCCTGACAGCCGACTTTTTTCGTACAGCGGCCCGTGGCAATGAACTAACGCCAATCAGCTACTGACTATCAAACTGCATGAAATATCATCTCTATTCAAAATAGTTGCACAAAATCATCATCATCATCATCATCAGCCGGAAGACGTCCACTGCTGAACAAAGGCCTCCCCCTTAGACCGCTACAATGAACGACAACTCGCCACTTGCATCCACCGGTTTCCCGCAACTCTCACGATGTGGTCAGTCCACCTGGTAGGAGGCCTGCCAACGCCTCGTCTTCCGGTTCGTGGTTGACCCAAATTGCATTAGGCTAAATCAAAAAACCAGCCAAGAGCGTGTCGGATACGCCCAGGTTAGGGTTCCGTAGCCATTACGAAAAAAAACAAATAATATTTTTCTAAGGATTTCGTATTGTGTAACTTTCAACTTTAGGTATGTTTTATACCTTAGGCTGCTATTTACTGTTAAACTACTAATAATCCTTAAGCAATCATAGCCGTTATAAATTTCCTTGTAAATTTGATATACACTACCCTTCTGAATATTTCTCAAAATTTTCCACCCAACAGTTTAGATTTTAGAAGGCAGGGGACGCTCGATTTTATTGAAAATTTGCACTTTAATGTTGAATACTCGTATTACGCAAACAGGCCACTAAATCGAAAAATCATCTTGGCACCTCCCCAATGGTTTTTAAAGACCTATACAACGATATCCTACACTATATGTTGGGTTCGTCGAGAAAAAAAATCTTCCCCACTTTACGTCTATGGGAGAAAACCTAAAAAAAAAATTATGTTACCACTTTGTCAGCGTAACTGATATGTTTATTCATGCCAAATTTCAGCTTTCTAGTATTAACGGTCTCTAAGCTTAGCCGCGGACAGACAGACAGACAGACGGATAGACATGGCGAAAATAATAAGGGTTCCAAGTTGACTACGGAACCCTAAAAATTAAAGGAATAATTTTAACTGCATACTGTTCGAAGATATATATCACCCAAAAAATCGCTAATATTTAGTTCGATAGAAATAATTTACTTGCAAATTATAAACACAGTAAGTATACTTGTGCAAGCCCAAATTTACGCAACTAAAATGCTACATCTATGCCTGCCATAATCTAAGTTCACACGGCCTAAACCGCGGGTATAGGCAAAATAGTCCTACCAATATTATAGATGCGATACTTTGTGAATGTGTATATGCGTGTGTTGTGTTTATTACTTTGTTGAAAAAAATTGTATTATTGTTCTTAATTTTTTTTATTATTTCACTGGATGGCAAACGAGCAAGTGGGTCTCCTGATGGTAAGAGATGACCACCGCCCATAGACACCTGCAACACCAGGGGGATTGCAGATGCGTTGCCAACCTAGACGCCTAAGATGGGATACCTCAAGTGCCAGTAATTTCACCGGCTGTCTTACTCTCCACACCGAAACACAACAGTGCAAGCACTGCTGCTTCACGGCAGGATTAGCGAGCAAGATGGTGGTAGCAATCCGGGCGGACGAGGTCCTACCACCGGCAAAACTTAATTACTCCTTCACGCTAAATTGACAGAACAAATGTGGTTGAAATTTGGTATGTAGGTAGTTCCCATGAGATCTATGTAAAATTCCAAAATCTTAGCCTTAGGCTTAACTTTAAAAAAGCTGTGTTTTAATTATAAACAAATGATCAATCAGCCGCCATCGTCAATAACAAACTTTCTCTCATTCAATACCAATACTTTTTTACAGAATTTTAAACAATAGTACCATGAAAGCAATAACGAAAGAATAAAGTTCCATCTTTAGTCCTCCAGAGATATTTTTAAAGCCGAAGTTTCAATAATGACGGCAATGACGTCAAGTTTAACTTTCCCGAAAATCGCTCAGTAAGTAAATGTACTTATTTCACTTGTAATGTGCAATTTGTAATTTTTTTCTACTTCACATGATAAAGTTTAAACATGAACATCGAATCAATATTACCTACCTTCGTCAGCCGGAACGTAAATCATCCCCTGCTTGACATGTGACTAGTTCATAAGTTCCTTTTACTCCGAGGTTCTCAAGCAGAGGATCGTGTGTTCTAGTTCAGGTTCTCATCTTCGAGTTTTTCCAAATTTATGCGCGATTCATTAGAAATTTTATTATGATGTTTTCGGCGAAGAAAACATCGTGAAGGCAACCTGCGAAGCGTGCGTGCGTGATGGTGTGTGCGAAGTTTCCAATCAACACTGAGCCCGCGTGGGAACTACATCTCAAGTCTCAAGTAATTCTGGGAGGAGGCCTGTGCCTAATAGTGCGGCGTGTATAGACTGGAGATGATGATGATGATTATTATTATTCTGGGGTTGTAAAAGTGTCAAAGCTTCGCTTTCTACTAAACACGTAGCTCTGTCTTAATTTTTCGTTCAAATTCTTCGGGCTGCTCCTATGCCACGTAAATAACCAGTTAAAAATTAATAAAAACTTACTATTTCCTACTCGCCTGGACGTGCATTACCGGTGCCTTTTCTCCAAGACGTTGGGAGTTCATCCTGTTAGCAGGAGCAGGTAATGGTTCGGAAAATGCATAGTAGGTAAACGATGCTTGCCTGCAAGATCGATAAGAACGATGCTCTTGTGTCCACACTCGTTATTTATGTTATTCAATAGTTAAGCTAAGTTTCGGGGACTATATACTTAGTTCAATGGGGTTTTTTCGCTCTTGTGTCACCTAAGTTTACAATTTTGCCTGAAAAAAACACGAGCGAAAAAGCTCGCTGAGCTTAAAGCATACTGAAGCCCGGTTTAGATCTGCAATCAAAACCGTGCAAGTTGCATTACATTGAACATCATCCTCATCATCATTTCAGCCGTAGGACGTCCACTGTTGGACATTTAATAATAATAATAATTTATTTCACATTTCTCAGATCCATAGATTGTTAGTTACAAAGCACTTATAAGACTAAAACAAAATTAAATTAAGTAAAAATTAAAACAAAATAAAATACCTACATCAAAATGACCATTATAAAATTTAATTTAATTAACCTATGAATGCTGCCCCTAGATTCCATATGCACAGAGTTCCAATGCCTACTCATTGCACAGGCCGGGTCAGTCCAGACGAGCTGTAGGAGACTGTTGGGACTGTCGCGCACCCGATACATCAGGCAGTATATCCTCTTGCGAAGTATCGCGCTAAAACTGTCAACCCTAGCCTCCGCGAGTATTCCTGAAGCAGTACACCAGCGCGGCAGTCCCATCAGCATCCTAAAACCATTGTTATATTGGACCCGCAAGGCACTTAGCGCCCTTTTAGTACATTTTGCCCACAAGCTGCACATGTAAAAAATCTGACAGAACGCCCTAAATAAGAGAGAGAGAAAGAGAGAGAGAGAAACATTTGCATCTACCGTGAACCTGCGGCTATCTAGCAATTTCGGACCGTTACAGACGGTCTGCATTCTAACCGGAACATTACTGCAACTGCTGACTTTACATACATCAATCGCAGCTAGCGTGCAGTTTGCGTGGAGTTTTTCTGACTGCTTTTAAACTGCAATGGGAAATGTTTTGAATAATTAATTATGTTTGGAATGCTGTCTGAATGGCCATTATGAGTAAAATACAAGCGCGCAAGGCAACTAAACGCGATTAATTTTTCAAACTGTTTAGAAAGTAGTTGAAACTCTGAATTACAATACAATACAAAGACTTTTTATTGTACACCAGACATAAGCGATACAGAAAACAGATACACAGAGAAAAAATTACAAGGTGAGCAATAGGCGGCCTTATCGCTTAAGAGCGATCTCTTCCAGGCAACCTTTTTTACAGAAAGAAGGAAGGACTACTTTACAACAGGTACAGGTAATTACATTTTTTTTAACTTTTTCCTAGTCAAAGTGAATTGCAAAAGGCTAGAGGAGTAAATATATAATTATATGCTCCACCTTAAGCCTCATAATTGTTCTTTAAAGTCAAAATGAACACGCGTGGACTAAAAGTGGTTTTAATTACTAACCAACCTTCTTAAGTCTGTTCAAGTCATAATTCTCGACATGTAAAGATATAACTGCTCAACTTTGTTATTTTTATGATATAATCATACTTTTGAAACAGCGTAGCGAGCGTAGGTAACTAAGATTTAACAACGTTTTGCATTGTTTTATAGAAATTACCCACAATGTTGCGATTCATGGCCATTTAAATCAAGATTAAGCCACGTAAGAATGTATTTCTTATATCAGGAATTCTCAAACTTATGGCTCCACGTACCCCTGTTAAAGTTTCTAGACGATAGCGAACCCCCCCCCCCCCCCCCAAAGAAAGTAATAAAATTGACTGTTGGGGAAACTAAAAATAATAAAAAAAAAGACTCCAAAAACAAATCTTAATCATCTTGCTAGTCTTGCAGCCTGGTGGTTTTTGGAGTCACGTAAACCTTGTCGCGAACCCCCTACCGTCGAATAGCGACCCCCTAGGGGTTCGCGTGCCCCACTTTGAGTAGGTAATCCTGTCTTATATCATTATTTCTTCAACAATAAAGGAGGCAATTTGCTTTAAATATCTATCTATCTGTCTATCTGTCTGTGGCACCGTAGCTCTTAAACGGGTGGACCGATTTGAATGAGGGTTTTTTATTTGAAAGAAGGTTTTCTAGCTATGGTTCTTAAACATGTTTTATCAAAATTGGTTTAGCCGTTTTTGAGATATTGAACTTTGAAGTGACAAAGTCAGGGGTGTTCCCACTTTTTGTTGTAAAGATTTAGAGGCGCTGTTGTTTTTAGTGCAACGTTAATGAAAGGCCGCGACAATTTACTTAAATCCCAAATTATAATTTCAACTGCTGGATCTATGGTTAACGCACGTCGTAATTAAAAAAAAACTATGGAAATTGCTGCTTTTATTCACGATACCACAACAAAATCAATCGACACAAATGAATTGAATAACAACATTGCATTCTACCCGGCCTCCCTTTTAAACATAAACCGTCTGTATTGAAACAAAATAAAACCTCGTACAATGCTACAGATTCGTTTGGTTCTGTGGACAGTGTTCATTGTTACCCTTATGAGTCGAGTCTCCCTCCCTGGGCGCCGAAAGCTGCCATTCCGCTCAAGTCTTTTTTTCCAATTCAATCTACTTTACATTGTCCCCGACACTCGCATGAGGCATTACACCTAGGACCCATCGCCCCCACGGGCCCCTTGCACTTGCTTCCAAGCACTTCTCTCTCCAATGGATTTTATTTACGCAAGAGAAAGCAAGGTTTAATACATATACCGCTGAAGACAATAAGGCGCCTCGCTACGAGATATAAAAGCTTTGAGTTAGTCTCGCCTCCCTTTTAGTAGGATTCCTTTGAAATGAATCGAATAATTTGCGGACTTTATTCTCACGGATTTTTATGTATGAATACTTTGTTTAGAGCTTGTTTTAATAATGAGAAGAGCTTCCGGCTCCATATTTCATTTTAACAAAGTCTTTACTCTTCGACGGCAAAATGCATTGCGATATCTATGCACTTGGAATCTCATGTTTAGAATCTGCATCATGAATAAAACACCAGCTAACTGACTATTCATTTTTATACGACAGCTTTGAAGTGGCACTTTGAGAACCATTAAACATTTTCAGAATTAGCCAAGTCCATTAGGGCTGCCTTAAATGGAAGCTAAAATTTTCTTTACAGCAATGGATACTGAGCAATCCAGACTCCATCCTGTTTAACAGTGCACGGATGCGGTAATAAGATTCGATAGATGAATAAAAACTCGATGAACCTTTAACGAAATTGGTTTATGATTGTGGTTTAACAAGGTACTTATCCTCTTTTCGTAACTTAAATCGACTTCTTTGAACAACTTTCCGTGAATGCGACTCTCTTACGTCGGCCCGTTGGCGGCGGCAACCAAAAAAGGACAACCGTCGCTTTCCACGGAATTTTTATGAACTTTTTTGTTCGCCTTTTTAAGACGAAATGTAAAGTTAGAAAAAACTGTCTAGCCCTACTCGTTTTTAAATTTGCATTCTTTTGACATCGTTGTAGTTCAAATAATAGTTTGCTCGAAACGTTGATGCTATTTTCTTTTCAGATTTAAAAAAAATGTATTTAAAAACTTTGTAACAAAAATATTGTAACCAATATGCGTGCTTCAATTTATTTTACACACCTTAGCAGCATCAGGCAGGCGCGGACTCACGTTTTCAATGTGACATAATTTCATTTACCCTTTACACCAAAGCCCCCACCTTACGTTTGTGACGTCATGGTGTAATCCTTAAACTAGGAGAAACCGCACCCTCTGGTTTCTCGACCATTTTGTGCCTCGACTAACAAACATATGCGAGACTTGTCATCAAAGCGCTTAGGTAAAACGAAAATGGAAACGTATGTTATTTTAAGATCAGTGTGGTACCTTGTATGTAGAAGACTAAAATATTCAGTGATATTGCTTCGCATTTTTCTGTCGCTTTTTAAATTATTACTAAAAATATATACTTGGTATTTTAATTTGGCGCTTTACCTTCATGTAAAACTAAACAAAAGACTGGCTCCCTATGTCGTGGGAGTATTAAAATTTCCTTCCGAATACACCTCTGTGATCCACATGGCAGTCTGCGAAATTTGAAGTTTCTATAGTCCGTCATTCAGTCAATCTCGTAACTCTTTTAAGACACGTAATATAGGTTTTATAGGTTAAAAAGGCCATGTGGCCTACATCATCGGTTAGGCCTCACCTCTCATAAATCTCATTATAGTGCATACAAACTGCGTTGTTTAGATAATAGTATGTTAACCAAACATCAACTAATTTTGCTGAGCAAACTGGCACATACTAAATGGAAATTTCGCGTAACACTAACTCCGAAGCTATTGGCTCTCTTAATGTGAATGTGGTGTTTTGCGATGTATATGTTCGAGCTACGTAGGTGCACGCATATGTAAATTGTATATCTTCCTTTCGATTGCCGTGGAACATTATGGCTCTACTAGAATATCGAATGGCAACAGGCAAGTAGGGTTAAATGTTCATTGCCAAATTCCATTTTGGCCAAGCAACCTACAAAACATGTCATATACTATTATTATTTTCACTATATTGCATTGAAATGCATAACCAACGTAGTGTAACCCTATACAGTAACATTTCATCTTGTCCCGTTTTTAACCAGCAAAGGGAAAACGTTTAGACTTTGTAAATAATAATCAAAAATACCTAATACGTTTCTTGTGTGGAGAACCACCTAAATATATTTTTCTTATTTATTATTGTGTTAATTCCTTATGTCTATATCTAATACGGTTCTATACAGCTTTGTGACAGACAGATAGAGAGACAGCGATGCGATACTAATAGGGTTCCGTTTATCACCTTTCGGATACGGAACCATGAATGGAACAAAGAGTCCAAAAGACGCGAAATAATCCTTAATCTGTTGTAATATTTTATTGAATATCCCGCGTAGGGATGATATTTGCGAGGAGGATTAGGTACCAATTTTATAAGTTAGGTATCCGTGCGAATGTCACCGCAGTAACCATAACCTTTTAGTGGCCGTTTGCCCCTCGTCGGAACACTCCGTATTTTTAATAAAAAACGCAATATAGTTTTTCATGGGCTAGACGCAGAGAGAAAGCGGGAAGACTTGGAATTTTCAATTTTAAAATATTAAATTGCTCTAAACAATTGTTGTTAACGGTTGTTTCTAAAGATTCAGTAGCTGGTAGAAGTTGCTTCTAAGTACGAAATAAGAAAAGTTGTGCGAGAAAGGATATTATTACACGGATATTATCATACGAAATTCTTGCTGATCTTGCATAATTTAAAAAAATACTGTCCAATATCAGTCTGCAATGTTGACATTTGTTATAACTAAACAAAACCAATACCTATTTACATACATGATTCATCTTAGCAATACGTATCATTTCTTTTTTATGAGGCTTTAATGAGAAAAATAATTACTCAGGAATTTGAATTCAACTTTCTTGGGTACCTACTTATCTTTTTAATTAAAGTTTTAGTTATTTTAATTTAATAGTAGTTTTAATCCTATGAATATTTTGTATTTTATTATATGTAATTAAACTATATATACTTATCTTGATGTTTACTACCTATTTAATTTAAAATAGAATTTAACAATTTGTGGGCATATTGTAGGTGCCAAGCGTCTAATGTATAATCTATTATGAGGCGTGTCACATACCGTGATTGTAACTACTGCGAACGAGGAGTGTAAAACGAGACATAAACTGGCTCATATAACAATAAAAATAAATTAGAGAAAAGCTCGCAATGAAACTTTACCCATTACTTTGCAGCCGTAAAACACACAATTTCATGAGTTTGTAGGATTTAATTATTACAAAATACTTGCACAAATCGTCGACCGTTTTAATTTTGAGACTAACTTCCGTATATTAACTGTTTTAATTAAGAATTTGTTGTACATTTAGATTCAAACAAAATAACCTTTTTTTACTAGAATCGAATTCGGACGACAAATTGTTCATCTATAAAATATTGTTAGTACAGTCACCAGCACCAATATGTGACACAACAAGCGTGCATAATATATATCTGATACGACTCTATTTCTAGGGCCGAAAGGACGTGTCAGATATTTTTGCACGCTCCGCTGAGGCTGATATTAATGCTGGTGACTGTACCATAAACATCATAATAGCCTTGTTGTTTTCAAACTGTAATCGAAAAATAATGCACTTTCAGAAAAAAAAACGAGTGGCTGTCCAAATAAATAGCTTGGTGCACGTTGAAAGTTTTAAACGTAAAGCGCTATTCATTACTGGGGGTAGTTTCGCTCGCGCGACCGCCGCCGCCGTTTCCAAATTACCCCAATAATGGTAATTGCAATTTGCACTGAAAATACCCACTGTCTTCATTCAGCCACACTCTAATGTTGATAAACTATCATTGCTATGATGTTTCGGAGTAGTTTTATATGAAAAATTCACACGCTGTGTTTTTAATAGGTTAACATAAACCAAACTGAATTTTAGAGATGGTAGCAATATATTATACCAAATGATACATATTGTTACTCCTTTTTCTGCGGTAACGAATAACTATTACACTCTTTCCAGTAATGTAATAATACAGAAAATAATACACGTAATAGAGAAAAATACTCTGTATAAATAGGGCGAAGTCTCCTACAATAATAGGTAACAATATAGTCCAGACAGCTCACATGTCTCGTCATATCGCGTAATGAAAAAAGACTGGCCGAGTATCGCAATAATTGCGGGAACATCGTGTAAGCTAACTGACACAGGTTTCTATTAAGAACAACAGAAATTATTGCTGGTCATTAAAGTAAAGACTGCTGAAGCGAGCTCTCACAGAGGACAGTGAAAGTCGATGATATTTATCGGTAGCACGTTGTTATAAGAAAACAAAAATTTACTTTGACTTTGATGCGAATACATATTCAACCAGTACAAGCAAAACTACACAAACGTATCATACCCTGCTTTACAGATAAAAAGGATGTATTGTTGTATTGACCATCGCCATTTAAGCCGGAATACGTTAACTTCTTTAAATAATCCTCAGATTTCCAGTATAATCGGTGTTGTGCTACTCGTAGCAACTATCCTCTCGCGATCTTTATCAAATCGTTTATTCTGTTATCCTGAGGCTTACCAACACTTTGTCTTCCAAAACCTACGCGGTCACTTCTCTAAATTGCATTTTTAATTACATATATAGGATAATTGGTAATTTTTGGTTAACATTTAGCAAGTCTCGGTTGTAGTGAACTGAACAGACATCGTAGTTCAGCACATATTCGAAGCATCGATAACTCTTTCGTCAAAAAGTTTACTCTATCTCCCTTTAATAGTGATTTTATAAATAAACTATTTTAAACCAAAAGTTATTTGGTCTTCTTTAACATTATCATCGCACCGACTTGTAACCACATCATATGTAGGTCGTATCCCGTCATATACATAGGGGGTGGACATTTTATTTTATTTAAGCGTATCAGATATAACGGTATCAAATATCAAAGTAACCTTTCACAGATTTCCGTGTCTTTAATAGGTAATACAAGCTAAGAAACTGTGCAGATGTATCAAACCTTCTAAAAATGCATCCTATCTTTGTTGTTAATACTTCTCAATTTTAAATATAAATTTCATCGTGAAATTTCAAAACGTTGGCCACGAGCACTGCACTATTAAGTTTGACCGGGCCCATAAGCTTCAACAAGTACAAATAGAGAGTAGTGGCTGCAATAATGGCGAGAAGGTAACTACACTCCAGCAGAGCGATAAATTTATATTAAAAACGACCACAAAGAGACAGGGTAAGCAATGCATCGCTGCTTACTTAAACACTGGTATACACATGCAAGTACGTTTACTTTGTCGTATTTGTGAAACATACGTGTGTTGCATTTTACAACAAACGACTGAAATAAATATTCTGAATTATCTTTTGAATTTGAAAAAGGACATGAACAAATCAACAAACCATAAAAAAGACACATACTAGTAAATACCCCCATGTGAACGCTTGTTAAATTTATGTTAATATTACTTTTCATTAATAAGTCATATTTTAATGCAAAAAACGAAGTTTTTCAAGTTAAAAAAAAAACCTTAAAGTCTGTTTAACAACACATGGGAAATCGTTTTCATTTTAGAGGCCATTACAATTATATATTTATTGTGATAGGGTTATTTTGATCTTTGATTGAGCCATTAACTTGATTGCTGTACTTTAGAAATTGAGTACTAAAAGTTGGGCAAAGTGTTTTAATTAACGTCTTAACTCGGTGCCAGCGAGCGAATACTATGAAGTTTACGAATTAACTAAAGTACCCGTTTCAAACGCTACACTGCTGATTTTATAATAATTTTATGCTTTTATAATCCAATTTTTAATACCTTACTGGCCTTCTTTGAAGTAATGTAAAAACGCTACACTCCCTAAATATGGAAGTTGCAGGCGAAGAGTCCAAAAACCCAATAAAATGGAATTAATTTACTTAATATATAAAAATTACATTAAAAAAACATGCCTTGACAGTAAATAAATAAAAAATCAAGGTAGTTTTGAAGGACGGTTAAAAAAATTATTAATAAATTGTGGGTAGTTTTGTTTTGTTTCATAAAATATATGTGGGTACTTGGGGAGTTACAGTGACAAATTAAAACGGTGGTTGTGGTTCTTTAGTCTAACAACTGGTAGCATGGTGTATGGTTGTGTCACTCTGAAGATGAGCTCTGGTTGAGTTTGAAACGCGTCAGTGTAGTGTGGTGGTGGTGATAGATGGGCTTGTGTGATTTGTGTGTGTTCTTACAGTGTGGAGGTGGAGGAACTGCATGAATACGCATATTTTGCAAAAGCTTAGCTATCGTAAGTTCGCGGGTGAGCAAGGAAATTATTTTAGTTCATTGATATGGACCTCCGCAAAGTAACGCCTGATTCAATAAATTATAGTCACCTTGTTCATTGTAAATTCACAGAATATGGCCTTTTGTGACGCTTATGCTTGCAAGCTCAAAAGCAAAGGGAATAATTAATTAAAACCCCTGATGACGTCATAATATTAAGGTATTAATAGTAGATTATTGTCGTGGCCTGAAGTAGGCAATTGCTGGCTGAGTATGAGTATTAAACGGACGAGCTTGCGAGTCCGTTTAACTAATACGAAGCCAGCAATTGCTATTCCAGCCGAGACTAATATAAAGCTTTTCTCAAAAATGGTGAATAATTCTGAAATAGAATAAACTTTTCTCAAAATATATTGTAAAATTAATTTTATTCCAATATTTTTCTTATGCTTTCCCGCCTTTTTTCATTAAAAAATAAACTGCAGGTGTATTTTTCCACCGAAAACACCACAAGCTATTTCAGACCCAATAGAAAAAGTCCGGAGTTCCAACAAATATCTGATACCGGCCATTAGACTTGGCTGTATGTATACGACTTGTGCCAATATTGCCATGGCCTTTAAACTTTAAAAAAAATGTGACTGATTGCAGGCGCGCTAATTCATTATTGTCGAGCTAGCGCGCCTGCAATCGTTTTAACTTTTAATTTTCGCTGACCATAAACTATGCACTTCACCTTCTGATATGTAAAGAATAATGTCAACTTACGGTCATTTTTGAGAAAAAACTTTTACCTAGGTAAGGAAAGATAAAATGGCTCTGTTACGTAGGCTTAAAGTTTCTAAATATTTAAAAGTTTGTGTCTTTGTACTAAGCATCCTTGAAATAACCTAGTCTTGCCAAACACAGAAATTCAATGAATTCACGTGTCAAGAAACTGTGTAGTACTCATATTATTTGCGAAGCATGTAATGTGACAGGAATGTAATAACGTTAAATGCGCGTCAATCATGGCTACACGTTTAATATGTAAGCTGCGATTGTAACCCGCGTGTCACATACGATATCCATACTAATATTATAAATGCGAAAGTTTGTATGTTTGTCCGTCTTTCACGTCGAAAGGGAGCGACGGATTGACGTGATTTTTGGCATAGTTTATGGGCCAGAGAGTGACATGGGCTACTTTTTATCCCGGAAAAATGCACAGTTCCCGAGATTAACAGCGCGCGATAACCGAATTCCACGCGGGCGAAGCTACGTGCAAAAGCTGGTACTAATATACCATCACATTATTTTTGAAAACATTAAAACATTTTTATGACTTATCAGTTTTATTTTGTACTTAATTGCTGTTGCTGGCAATTAATCTGCGTCACGCAGAAACTTAGCACTTTTGCGGAATAAAAGAAATGTAAAGTTTATCTGGAAAATTTTACTTTCTATTGATAAAAGATTCCCAGTGTTGGTCTTATTTTTCTGGTTTTTCTGTGCATCTATATTTCAGTTTGTATTTTCAATTTAGGTAAAAATTTGGAATTGAAATAAAAAATACAAAAATATTCCAAAAAAACAATCTTAATTTTACAATCGTTTTAGTAGTTCCAAAGATTGCCTGTATATACAAATATATTACAGTTCAGGCATGCGTGCTCCGTAAAAAAAGGCTCGACAGTCACAAAGTTTGATGTTATCATTAATTTGTTTATTATTAGGAGGAGGACTGAGGTCAAATGGAAACCGATTGCCACTAAGTAGAGTACAAACGTAAACGTATCGAGCTGTATTCGAAAACCCTCATCAGATATATAGTTATAAAAATATTTTAACTGTAGGTACCTACAATTTCTGTTTAAGTTTCATACGTAGGATATTAAATAACTCAATTATTTTGAATAATATTTTTTGCAACTAACAACCTGTGGTGGTTTTCATCTCTGCCAAGTGTATGTAATGCCGCACTTGAACTACAGTAATGTAGGAGCTATAATTGTATTGCTGCATTATTTCAAATAATGATATCCTTGTTACATAGATTTGCTGTAGTCTTTTGTTTCGAGTGCACCAAGAGGATAAACAGCGCTCTACTTGGCCGCACCTTGCGCAAACGTGTTCATTTCATCTTATTAATTTTCATGATAACAGCGTAAGGCTTTCAGAAAGCCTCAGGAAAGGTGAATCGCGCGTTCCTACCAGCCACTATGTGGTAGTAAACTCATGGTGTATCTTCGTACTTAGTTATAGGTTATTACCTATGGTAATTTTCAAGGAAGCGCTTGAACACGATCGGGTGAATAAACGAATGCGCTTCCAAACTGTTCATTAACATAATTTATTCACGCCTGTCAGTACCGGCCCTAAATTTGTGGCGGGTGGTTTTTCAACGCGGAAAAATAATTGTGTAAAGCGGTCACGTCTTTTTTAGCGGCAGTGGAATCGTACGGTCTAGTTTAATCATGTCATAACCAGCGCTCGGAGAGCTGATAAGATCGCAGATACATCGCCCACGCTCGGATTTACCAAATAATTTATTTTATGCGTAAAGCTTCGGTTACGGTGAAATGTTTTATGCAGAGGCTTCGAATGAATATGAAAATTTTACCGACGCCCTTACTACACTACTTGAACCCCGGGCATGCCCCGCGTGAAGAGGTTCGAAAGGTTTGAATAAAAATAACACTACAATATTAGCAAATCACGCAGTTCTAAGATTTTTTTTATACGGCAAGCTTATAAACTTAGTTGATAAGTTTTAATGCCTATTTGTTCACATGTACATATTGGTACGTACCTTTTAGGCAATTTTGGACACAGTAGGTACAATCAGTGCCCAAACAGAGGCAACCACTTTGCTATGCAACTAGTAGGTATGAAAAAGTAAGTATATAAGTTAGTGAACCGACTGGTACCCAATAGTTTACATATACCAATAGCGCTGCCACCAATTATCATAATCATAAACATGAAAATGAATGAGGAAACATTAGTTTTCTGGCCAAAAGTACAAAATTAAACAATTATGGACGACGGATTGTGAAGTAATCTAAACATAATATTATTAGGTATCCAAAGTTAATGATGATGTAAGCAGTCACTTATGTATTTAACTTTGACGCTTGCAAAGCTTCTGTCAACATAAAGTTCGTTAGTCTTTATCTTCTTTTTGATATTTTAGAGCTAGTAACTTTTAAGAATGAAAATGAAATCTTAATTTACTTATAGGTCGAAAACATAAGTTGATGTTTATAAATAAAACAAAGCAATATTATTATCCTCTCCGCATGTATACATTTAAAACCAACCACCAACAAAAAAAGTTTTAAAGGGAACGATAAAAATGGAAAAGCATTTAACCTTTTTCAAAGGAAAGGAAATTTTGTGTTGAAATAAACAATATCAGCGTACCAATATAGATTCATGCTTGTAAGACAATTTTCTTATTTACTAATCAAATTACTCTTGGAAAACTGAAAACAGGTATAAATCAAATAGGTACATTGTCTATAAATACTGAAGGATCATCATCATCATCATCCCAGCCTATATACGTCCCACTGCTGGGCACAGGCCTCCTCTCAGAACAAGAGGGCTTGGGCCATAGTTCCCACGCAGGCCCAGTGCGGATTGGGAACTTCACACGCACCATTGAATTGCTTCGCAGGTTTGTGCAGGTTTCCTCACGATGTTTTCCTTCACCGCATAGGTCGTGGTAAATTTCAAATGTAATTCCGCACATGAATTTCGAAAAACTCAGAGGTGCGAGCCGGGGTTTGAACCCACGACCCTCTGCTTGAGAGGCGATAGGTCAAACCATTAGGCCACCACGGCGATTACTGAAGGATGTTCCTACTTAAAACCAACGCTAAAACTGAGAGGAACAACTTGAAACTGCAAGAGCTCGGATCAGGCGCTTAAAAGAGATACAAAAACAAGAGTGTCATACATCTCAGATTATGATGTCTTGGGACTAATCCCCTGGGTTGCGCGTGTCGGCGTGAGTCACGGAGTCTCGCATTTGTTCTGCACGGTTACAGTAAGATGCCTGTCTTGTATGACGTTATCTTCGCTAGGACTTCCCTCTGTAGGTAAGCTCGTGATGTTATCTTACTTACCTGCTGCTGAGTTACGCACCTTATTTTTTACGTGAGCTAGCTTAATGTTTTTATTAAAACAGCCTTCGAATAGTCAATGATTTTCATTGTTTTAACACAGACTGCACATTGTGTTATTTCGGTGATTTGTTTTTAAAATTAGCATAAAAATCGAAAGTTTGTAAAGAAAGAAATTATAGCTAATTCTAGATTATAAAAATTTAATTTTTATTTGCGTGTCTACTCAGATGAGTTTGCCACTGTACATCTGTTTTTAGTTATCTGTTAATTTCATGTGTTTATGTGTACAATAAAAGTTTACACATACAAACATACACTATACAATGGAAAAAAGTTAACTTCTTCCCCACTTACTTTTTTTTGCAGTCTTTTTGTTAACTTTAGCTCGTACATTTATGTAACCTATGTGCTCGTTTCAAATCATGCAAGTTAATTTTGATCCTTAGTTTTGATCCATTCAAGTGCTTTTATTGACGTAAAATTTGATATATATTTTTTAGCTTGGATGACAATGCAAGTCAACAAAAAGTACAGGCAGCAAAAAGCCTGTATGAAAAATTAAATTAACTTATTTCTTTAGTTCGGCTCGCGAGTCTGACTTGCAATAGCCTTGTTTGAATAAGACTGTTTGTGTTTACTTTCTTCGTCTTGAATTTATTAATTTACGTTACCGCATAGTCTGAATACATGTGTCGTAGCCATTGAATGCTGCGAGCAATTAATTTTACAGTTTTCCGGGATAAAACCTGTCCTGTGCCCTTTTCAGGGTCTCAAGCTATAGATATAAAAAATAATTAATTACTCTATCGAAAATAAATAAAACTAATTAAACATCACTTTCAACATTTTATCAGCTAAGTTTTCTTACTTTTTTAAGCTGACAGCTTAACTTTCCGCTTAAAATTTTGACTGTGCAGCCATTTCGAGTCATTTAATGTAACAGGAAGAGACCTTGATTACGTTTTTGTTTGAACTTCAGAAGAAGTACGAGGGTCTTATTAAAAAACGAGACAAGAAAGTAAATTGAAAGAGTGCCCTCCGTTTGTTTAATAGAATTGATTTAAGAGCCACTGGCAGAAATCTCTTTACTAAAAATTGTAAAGTTTTCTTTAAACCCATCAAAACTCGTTGCCGAAGAATAATTCTGGGAGTAGTCCAATGACTTGTAACAACACTTTTTCTGTGTCTTGGTTTTTACGTTTTGGAAATTCGAAATGAAAAGCTCTAATCCGTACTTTTTTATTTCAATATTTTCATTTCAGTCACGTACGGCTTTATAGTCGGCAAAGCCGGCCTCCTTTTTCGGATTAAAATGTCAGTAACAGAAAAATATCAAGAAAGACTGAACTCCAAAGTAGAAGACGCTGTAATATGCAAATTTGGTGTAGCTAAAGATAAGCGCGTAATTATTTTGTATAAACTTTCCCAATTACTGCTTGATCATTCGATCCTTGTCGAAGAAGAAGATAATTATAATTTTACAAATACTTTCCTTCGCAACATCTTAGAGAACTGTCCTAAATTTTAAGGTTGCCCTAGAGCAAAATTGCTCCCGTTGAAAATTATATAAATTCCGAGGTAAGTATTTATATAATTTTCGAAGCCGAATAAGACAGAGGTCGAATTTGGTGAACGTATTACACGAGCCTATACATAGTATACATCTTATATACAAAATAGTAATGATAACATGACCGCGACATTGAATAAAACAGAGTTCATAAATATTGGGGGCAATGAGGTTTGAGACTGCATTAGCTAGCTAAAAATTTAAAATAATGTCTTGAGTAAGCTTCATGTAAATAGGCAGTTAATATCTCGTCTCATCATCAGCCGGAAGATATTTACTGTTAAACAAAGGCTGTTCTAACAGAATAATGAACGACAGCTTGCCAAATAAACAAATGTGATACCCTCTACACTTCACCCTAGAGGCTCGTGACCACGGCCACTGTAATGTGGCTGAAACGTCGAGGTAAATTTTACTCGTTTGTTAGCGTGATAAGTCCCGGGTGTTGAAATAGTTATGAGCTTGCCACCTGCATCCAATTTACCCAGTACTCTTACGATGACATCGGTACCTATAAATGCCAAAAGACTAATAGTAAAACCAAATTAATATTAATTAACTGTAAAATTAAATAGATTTTTAGTTACTTGAATTAAGTAGGTAACACTTACAAATTATTTCCATACAAAATCTAGAAATTTTGTTTTGTCAGCTCTAGAAAACGTACGTTAATAGACTGGTGATATCAAATGCTCAATTTATGGTATCGCTAAGTCACAACATTTTGTAGGTAGAATAGTAAAAGCTAAGCTTGAGGTTTTTTTACCAAACAACAACATGTTCCAAATGAATACTGTTAACATTAGTATCGACGGGGCTGTTAAAACGCCATTCCGTTCCACGCTCCAACCGTGACTAATTTACACAACCCGATTGCTGTCTCGTTAAACAAAGCGCACTGTCTATTTAGGACCGCTTTTCCAGATAAATCCTTTGATTATGCAATCGATGCGCTACGCGTATACGATTAGTACCTACTACGGTTACAATGACTCATTGCAACGGCCGTCTAAGTACACGTGCTAGTAAAATTGGGTCTTAAGGGTAGTAAGTAAGGAATTATGAAAGACTTTTAGAAACTTGATATCGAAAAGCGATTTTTTCGAGAGATCCCATACCTCCCGTGAAATATTATTATAAACTTACGTCACTTCTTAAAGCGGGGATGAATAAAATAGCTCATCTGAAATACCTTTGAAGCAGTGAAAAAATCAAACTTCTTAGTTCACGCATTCTAAAAGTTACAGTCATTAAAAAAGGTGTTTCGACACGTTTCACATAGGCGTAGCTGTCTTGTATGTAAGGCCGCGGAGAGCAAGGTAATTTGATTTTTTAATTTCATGCTCCTTATTAATATGCATAATATACTTACCATATTGCTATTTCGCTAGTTATTGCTATTATGTTTTCCGATAGAGAAGCTATAGCAATGACCAATGTTTGTTCGTCTAGGGAATAAAGCCCGGGGCCGGCAATGACTGACGTATGACAGAAAATCACTGCCGCATGGTCAGCATTCATTCACAGAAATATATGATTCCAGTAAACTGTATGTAGGTAGTATGTAGACGTCTAGTGTTAAGTTCAATAAATAGCAAAAAAGTTTGAATATAATTTACATAACTGTACATAACACATTTGAAGATTTTGACTACTGAAAACGGGTGAAATCGTCAGGGTTAATGCAAACCCGCTTATCTACCTTATGCCATAACGCGTATTTATTTGCACTAACATGTAGTTTTACAGGTGATGCATTTACAGGTTAAAACTTCATAAATAAGTATTTGATTTATCTCGTCAAATTTGAAGTAGGTAAACATTAAAAATCGTTCAAATTTGTCAGATTTAAAATTTGATTAAAACGGACACTTGTCTTAATTTATTTACACATGAACATTATAGTGAAAAATTTATGTCACATACAAATTTGTAACAATATCGTATTCAGTTTAGGCTAGATTTTATGAACAGTACCTATATAAAGTTGACATTTGGAGCGCCCTATGATTGTCGTTGCGATAATTGTTTTCTTCTAAAATATTCTGGGACACGGCAGCGAGCGTAAGGCAAGCTGCCGTATCATCTATTCTCGAGCGGCATTGCGGCATATTTTCATCGTGCAGCACCGGGCTTTATGCTTCTGCCCATTTGATAAGCTGACGGTACTTCTTACAAGAAGCGTACAATTCAAGATGATAGCTTCATTTGTTTAGAAGTTATAGGGTTGCAAATTCACACAAGTTTGATATTGACTGACTGACTGATTGAATCATCCAAAGTGAACTAGTACTTGGAAGTACTAGAACTAAAGAGCTGAAAATTTAGCACAAAGATAGTGCTCAGTACTAACTATTCACGTAAAAGATCTGAAGTACCTCCCTGGTGACCTCGATGTGAAACCCAAGAACCCAGCAGTATAGAGATATTCATGTGCCTGTCTTGTGTTTTCTTACACATGTCTAAAAAAAAAGTTGCTTTAATGCCGTGTTAGTATAAATTATTTTATTTAATAAATCATTTCTTATGGGCTATGGCACTTAAAAATATTTATTTTTAGTTATGTTATTTTAGGTATTTATTTATTATTTGCGTCCCATGTCCATAATAGGCGTTATGATTCTGTGCACTGTCAGCCTGTTATTGTACCAATTATTTTGAATAAACAAATAAATAAGGTCTGAAGTACCTGATATTGAGCCTTGGTATACTATAAGAGCTATCGAGATTCCGCTTTGATCAAAGTTATTCAATCTAATGCGAGCTTTCTAATGGAATCAAAGATAAAAATTAGAAAGATAATTGTGTACCCAAAACCGTTGTTCAAGAAATAAGAATTAATGTAACATCTTTGGTCAACGACAAATATCAGTAACTTACTACTGGTTTTATAGGCATTTGTAGTTGACCACAAGATTGTAATTTAACAATGCGAGTAGTTCCGCCGCGCGCCGAGCACATGTGTAATCAAAATACAATTTGAGCGTCGGATAAATATGTATCGTACTAAGAAAGAGTGGGTGGGAGTACCTTAGCTTTTGTTATGTACCGTATCCAATTTGTCATTAAATTGTTATTAAGTTACGCTCGTTAAGTTCGGCTAAACGGAACTAAAGTGAACCTCCCACTGCATCATTTCCCCCCTCACTTGTCTTTACGTATTTCACAGCTCTTTTACCCGTTCATTTTTAAAATACGTTGTTCGACAAATTCACTTAATGCCGCGTTAAATGAACCGTGTTCGCATAATAAAAGATTTTATACTCAAAAGCGATTTCAGAATGGACGATATTTCCGTGAAACGAGAAAATGCCGTACTCCACGACGCTTCATCTCGACTCAGGCAGCGTCGGAATATTTTTTCACGCTCGAATGACTCAGAATTCTCTAAAAACAGTAAAAAAACCTTCCTGCCTATAAACAACCGTGAGGTTTCTCAACTAGCATCGTACTTAACCCTTATATTTATATAGCGCTACGGAAAAAGGGTGCCCACTTTAGAGTTTTGTTAAACTTTTTTCGAAGTCCTCTCTATATACCTAATAATATGATGATAAATAGAAAAATAATCATCATCATCATCATCAGCCTACAGCAGTCCACTGCTGGACATAGGCCTCTTCCATGGCGCGCCACAACACACTGTCTTCAGCCCCTCGCATCCATCCGCCGCCAGCGATCCTCTTAAGGTCATCCGTCCACCGTGCCTCAGGACGCCCTATACTACGTTTTCCCATCCGTGGTCTCCATTCGAGAACTCGTCTGCTCCACAGTTCATCGGTCCTGCGATAGACGTGGCCAGTCCAACGCCACTTCAACGAACTAATTCTCTGAGCAACGTCGGTGACTTTCGTTCTTTGTCGAATAATGTGATTTCGGATTTTATCCTTCAAAGAAACCCCTAGCGACCTTGAATTTGTGGATTAGTCCCGCAGTCAAGGTCGGTCCACGTTTCGGCTCTGTAGGTTAAAACTGGTAAGACGCACTGGTTGAAGACTTTCGTTTTTAGGCACTGAGAAAAATAATAAACTATTTTAAATATTTTTTTATGCAGAATAAATCAAGAATCAGTAATAATATTTGGTAAAAAACTAAAATACTATAAATACTAAAAATACTACAAGTAAATAATAATACTATAAATAATTCAATCTTTTTTTAGTGTAACAAACCTTAAATTTGGGGTAAAACACCTCGGATTGACTTAATTCATCCCTCTCTACACTGATTTAAAAATAAAACATTTTAAGTGGATTCACCTGTTTCCCGAATGTTCGTAACCCTTTTACCACATTAAATATGCTGGCGCTAAACAGGTGCTACTTTTTTCAGCCACACAGTAAACGTTTTAAAACAGCTAACGTATATATTGTCTTGTCTGATAAATTTAAACAGGTAACTAATATAATAACGTAATATATTTGGTGCCTTAATATGTACCTCGATACACTTGGCTGGTAGGTAGGTACGCAGTTTTCAAAACATAATATTTTTCTTACTATATAGAAATAAGATATATTTGGAGTCTGCAACCAATCTTACCCTTTTGCATGATCAAATCAGGCTCGTGAATATACTAGCAACGTGACAATAACCATGAACCATACGTATGTATGTGCTCTATATATAAGAGTGAGTGGCTATATCGTATAGACATGCTTTTCACATAACTAGATGGCGTATGGTGACAAAAGATTCGAAAATCCAAGTATCAACCTGTCACTAGAACATATCGATGACAAAAAGCGGACCGCCTGGTAATTTTTTTTATTGCATATTCGGAATCAGCAAATTTTTCTGCGTCGTGTCATAGCTCTGCGACACTTAGAAAAACTGAACACCAATTCAAAACAAATGTATTTTTTTGACCATTGCTGCATCTATTAATCTTTTAATCAAGTAAGCTTACGCTAATTTCGATTTTGCATATTTCAACGAGTACGGTGGTTGCAGCGTTGCCGAAATTCTGTTCAGTGGAGGATACAGCGTTTATGCATGTAGTGAAAAAATGAATCAGGACACTTAGGTACTGCATTCTACCGTACCTATAATATATTTCCATGATCGATGCTTACTGCATTTAACGTAAAAGTGATTTAATAAACAAGTCATTGTAACAGCATTTGAAACACGTGATCGTGAAGTAGGCACGACTTCACTTTACCGCAATTAAAATATGCGCTCGCGGGGGTTTAGTGGTCGCTTACTGCCTACGAATCGGTCCGTTAGTGATCGCCGAGCAATAGGTCGTGCGTGAGTGCATTTGGTGCTAATGTGTTGTTGTTTAGTGTTGTTTTTAGTGTTTGTGTGTGTGTGTGGTGTGTGTGTGTGTGTGTGTGTGTGTGTGTGTGTGTGTGTGTGTGTGTGTGTGTGTGTGTGTGTGTGTGGGTGTGTGTGTGTGTGTGTGTGTGTGTGTGTGTGTGTGTGTGTGTGTGGTTATATTCCATTGAGGCTGAACTCTGGTTGAGTCCGAAACGCGTAAGGTAAGCAACATTGGTCTAATCGGATCACCTGCTGATACGTATTATTCTAACTAAAACCTTATTTCAAGCGTAACGCCAAAAAATATTCTTACACGGTTTAACGTAGAATAAACGTTATGTTTTCGTTGTACCACACTAAACCGTCCGTAGTGTTTCGTTATGTGTCGTATTTACGACCGGGGCTGTAAATTATTCACGCCGTAGTATGCACGTCCCTCACTCTGCCATTTACCAAAGATCACATTGAGAGTATTTTTGTTTTAGTGGTCGAGATACACAAGGGGGAGAGTTTGGAAATGTCGCACGTCCAGCGGAGTGACATGGGGGCCTACTATTGTATCGCGAGCAACGGGATTCCACCCACTGTGAGCCGGCGCTACCACGTGCAAGTGCATTGTAAGTGCATATAGCGTTGTTAGAAACATTTTGGTGTTTTATACTGTGTTAAAAAAATCATGTACGATAATTTACTCCATATCAAGGCTACTGATTACTAATACGATACAAGTGAACAAATATTTTAATTCGAAAAAAAAGTTTTGTATAGTAGTCGAGCCACAAAAAGACCTCCATACAAAACATTTTTTATTTTATGTTCGAATTTCAATGTTTTTCCACTTGTAGATATCGTATTAGTAATCAGTACCCTTAATGTGGGTTAAGTTATCGTACAGGATTTTTTAACACCATGTATATTTATTAATAATAAGCAACGTGCTATTCGTTACTTTCGCATAAGTAATTATAAGCTTTTTTGTTGACGGTGCTTGATTATTGCATTGTCGTTGGGGTTGGATACATATACCACATTTAGGGGCTGTTTCACCACCCATTGATTAGTGTTAACTGAAGGTTAAATATGATGCCGTCTCCGTCTATTCGAACGAAACAAATAGAGACGGCATCACATTTAACCATCAGTTAACACTAATCAATGGGTGGTGAAACAGCCCCTTAATGTTAATTTTACAACTAGATACAACTGGATATACTAGTTATAATCTCTCTGTATTTATTTTTGTGAATGTAAATACTCTTCTGTGGCCCGGCGGAAGACCAGCGCTGGTTTTCAACCAGCGACATGCTGAGCCGGGACCTTTTTATAGCGGCAACACTTCTTATTGTTATTTTTCCTAACCTTAATGTGTCATTGCTGATATAAATTATTTTCTTTCTTTCTTTAAATCGTAGGTAATTAGACATTGTGTATTTATTTTAGTTGCAATTATATTTTTTCTTTACCCTGACAGGGTTTATATTTTGGACTTTTAATATACTTTATTATTTAGCAAAATACCATAATATGCAATTAATTATTTTTGATTTCATTTGGTTATGATCAAAATTCACTTGCAAGATTTGAAACGAAAATCTTATTTAAGCATATACTTGTTTATTTATACGTGCTATTTTTGATTGCTGATAACTTTAATGGAACATATAACAGGTTAAAAGAAGTTAATTTAACCAAGACACTAAAGGGCTAACTCTTACTGTTTAAAAAATCATCAAGAATGAAGATAATTAAGTATGCGCCGTAAAATTAATAGATAATTAATGACTTTTAATTTGTTAAAAGTCGGTTAAGTACTAAAGTGTATTGTGTGGATTATTTATTAAAAGTAAATTCCGAAAACTCAGAGGGCTCGAACCCACGACCCTCTACTTGAGAAACCATAGGGTAAACCGCTAGGTTACTGCGACTTAATAACATTACATAACATTGTTATGTATTTTTATAATAAATATAACAATAACTAGTCTTTCACGTCACTAGAATGAACTAGGATCACCGATCGTCAGCTTTAAAGAAAAGTAGCTCTTACAGTACAGAAAACGATTTTCATTTTCAACTCGCTACTTCACTAAGATCCAAAAGTTTTCTCGCCAGCAATATTATATTTTTAATTTAAACGTCATCACTCAAGAAGAAAAACTGGGTGTGCCGCAAATCGGTTTCTATTGTGAAACTTTGCGTTGGAACTCATTTTCTGGTACAATAAGTTTATTATTTCAAATCAACTGAAATATTAAAAATTATACGTTCTCGTCCCTGTGCAATAAAAAAAAATAACTGTTTGATTATGTTCATGTGTATTATCGTCTAATAAGTTAAGTCATAAAAAACAAAACCCTTAAATGAGTATCTTAATAGTTATTATTCGTTTATCTTTACATGTATGTCACTTCACCAGACATATAAAAAGTATATTTTTCTGTAATAGTTTGTAAGTTTTTATTGAATCTACCGACTTATTTATAAAGGCATAAGATGGTTTATTGTGAAATTTCATAAGTTACCTCTGGTTTATTTTACAAGCTTTTGTTTAACTTGCACTGTATGAATGTCCGAATTAAATCCTGCAAGTCAAATTTCACCCATTTCTTGGATGTCAATGCAAGTACAGTCAGCAAAAAAGCTTGTTTTAATAAAAAAAACTTATTAATTTCTACTATGACTAATTTTTCTTTATTTTGTAACAGTTATACCACAAGTCAAAGTGACAAACCAGCTAGTAGGAGCACCTCTAGGCAGTGAAGTAGCCTTGCAGTGCTACATTGAAGCCTCTCCCAAAGCTATGAACTCCTGGTACCGGGAAGATGGTAAATTTGTGATATGGTTCTAGTTTCTTAAACGATATTGTGATAACAATTTTATTTATTACCATAAACATATCCTTATACATTACATAAAAAAATAAGTTGAGTTTGTTATGCAGGTAGTACTAAGTACTTGTCAAGAGTTGAAGGATCACTCATACTCGAACCAAAAAAAAAGATTGTGTTGCTAAAATTCTGTGTAATATTTCTAGTTGTAGAAAACTACATTGATTCCCAAAGTTTACTAATTATTCTGTATAGAAAAGTTTTGCCAGCTTTTCAACTGCTAATGAGCCTGGGAACCTTTAATAACAACAAAATTATAAGTCTAATCTGTACTAATATTCTTACTCATATTATATTATAAAGGCGAAGGTAAAGTCTGTCTTTCTGTTATCTCTTCACGCTTTTTTTTTTATTCCACTGGATGGCAAACGAGCAAGTGGGTCTCCTGATGGTAAGAGATCACCACCACCCATAAACATCTGCAATACCTAGGTATTGCAGATGCGTTGCCAACCTAGGGGCCTAAGATGGGATACCTCAAGTGCCAGTAATTTCACCGGCTGTCTTACTCTCCACGCCGAAACACAATAGTGCAAGCACTGCTGCTTCACGCCAGGATTAGCGAGCAAGATGGTGGTAGCAATCCGGGCGGACCTTGCTCAAGGTCCTATCACCTGCAAAACGCTTAAACCACTGAACTGATTTCTATGAAATTTGGTATGGAGATAGTTTGAGACCCTTGGAAGGACATAGGTTTTTATTACGGAAAATTTCATAGTTCCTTCGGGATAGCAGTATACAAATTCTTTCCAGACGGTGTCGCGGGCAATAGCCAGTATCGTATATTTTATGATCTCGTCAAACATTACTGAATAAATTTCTAAGAGTTAATAATAAGAACTAATTTTTAGTAGGACGCTAATCCTAATTTATAACATTACCTAAAACCTAAAACACCTAAATTTGCTAAAAGTGGCTCCGAAACGGTAACGTTTCGTGTGCTCTGCCTACCCCATTACGGAATACAGGCGTGATGTTTGTGTGTTTGTAGGTAGGTGTGTGTGTAACATTACCCGAACAGACTTAATAGGTAATTTCAATCTTTTCCTCAGCTTTGGTGAGCGACAAACTTCTCGAGAATCCAAAATTCCGTGTAACAGAAACCAGAGTGAACGAGTATTCTTTATGGATGAATTTAACAATAAAGTCATTGGCGCCAAGCGATTTTGGAACGTACGTGTGTGCGTCCGTGAACGCTTTGGGAAAGATGGAGAGCCAAGTCAGCTTACATAGTAAGTGCGGCATTAAACCTTTTTAATCGTGAAATAAAACTTTTATATTGGGTATTTTCAGCTCGGACCTACGTCATCATTCTTTAGCAACCCTTTTTTACTAAAGTCTCCAAGTTTCGTAAAAGCAAAACGTTTTTCACTCGTGAATATTTTAATTATGCGTGCGACAAATGAAAGAAAAAGAAAATAAGTAAAAACAAATATATATGTTACAAATTTTACCCAAACAAAAAATTCAGATACATCGTATATTCAACTCCAACACGGCTAGCATAAGTGCTACGTCCCGTTTTGTCGCAAGTTAACTCATTAACACAGTTAAAGACACCGCGCGCTAAATTATGATAGCGCGTGAGACAGAAATAGGGTTTCACGAGCAGCGGTAAATTAAATGGACGATCTCAATGGAGTAGTAGTTTCCAAAATAAAAAAGGGTACTTACCATTTTTATCTTTATCGATCAAACAAAAAATCACAAGGATGAAACGCGTCAAAGTTCAGGAGTGAAGACACGTGACGCCACGCCATGTCATGACGTGACAGGTAACTATAACTGGCTAATTTTTGTCTTTTTACCCGACTTGCGAAGAAGGAGGGTTATGTGTTTGACGCGTATGTATGTATGTATGTCTATTCCTATGTCCTCTCGTAACTACTCAACGACTGAACCGATTTTGATAAATGATACGTCATTGTATTCCTCTTAATGACGCGAGTGACACTGGGTACATAAAATTCTTAAAAAATCAAAATGGCGGATTTTTGGCGCCAAATTGTAAGTTTTCAAAAAATGTTTTTAATTCAAACCTAGCGAGTGGGGTTTTAAATGAAAGCTAATAATTAGCCCATTCTAAAAATACAACAGTCGGGGCCCATTTAAATCGTGACGCTCAAAAATTCTTACCTAATGGGTCCCGACTGTTGAACTTTAAGTTAGCTACTTAACAAAGTTCTAGCCCACTAGACTTGTTTTCTTCCTTTTAGTATTTTATAAGGCAGTCGGGTTTTTTGATTCTTTTAATTTATTGTTTTATTTTTTTCTTTAATTGAATAAAGAAGAAATGCGTGTCCAATATTTTCTGATAATCTCACTGACGAAATTGTAGTACCTAGTACAATTTTATTTTTTTAAGACACGACCCTATTAGCTTGTATCGACCCTAGTATCTGGGTGATCACAATAGTTCAGCTACTGGCCGAAAGATGGCACTGCATATTAGCCTAGTGTAGAGTCTTTATAACCCACCGTTATGACATTCCATATATGAACTTAACTCATTATTCACTCTTTTTTCTAGGGCTAGAACTTAACGGCTACCCCGACGAGCCGCTAGTGTCTGGCGCGGCGTGGCAGCGCGCACGCAACTTGCCGACGCGCGCGCACCCAGCTTCCTCCCACGCGCAGTACTCGCTCGCGCAGCGCCTTCCGCCACAACTATACGCAATACTACTCACTGCGCTGAGATATGTAAATACTTTCTAAGTGGTCAAGTTGCTTGACATGATCGGTATTTGCTACGAGATGTAGACCGCGATTACTTTTAATGGCATCTGATTTTTGACACATCTACACTAGCGTCACGACCACGGGTAGACTGAAAAAGTTACAAGTACCTATTGGTGTTAAGTAGACGGTGCTCGGTCTACCTTCATTTTTGCGCGTTATCATAAAGGAGACATTTAAAAAAACGTCAATTACGAAATGAAATGACTATGATTATGTATTGATTGATAGTGATTTTAATTTTTAACTTAAATTGTATGGGTTCAAAAATGCCTAAATAAAGAAATTTATTATATTATTATTGTAAATTACATATTTATTATAGAAGTATAAATAAGGGTTTCTGTGACAACTAATAAAATTGGCGCTAGTAGGTATTGTGACATTCGTTTCACAACTTTGACAAAACTTGTGTCATGTTTGCGATGATTAGTTAACTATCTAAATTGACAAGATTAAATTTTTAAAACACCTATAAAGTACTACAGGAATCGAAAGAGTTTTGCCTCGTGAACATGGGATAATATTTATTATCATTTGTTTCCCCATATTTAAAAAAATACAAAAAAATTAAAAATATAGCTGAATTTGCCAACACTTACCACAGAATGAGTAGATATGATTCCTTTGCCTTTTTCACCAGAAAAAGGAGTTCTCATAATTTTGCCAACTTCTACGTCAGATCTATCTACGTGATCTTTTTTTTACTAGAGACTAGACAAAATCTAAAGTCTATTGTGTGGTAGTTTTGGAGTTATGCCCTTTTAGAATAAGTGAATCTTAAAAAAAAAAAAAAAAAAAAATATTAGCAAAATTTTTAAAATATCAGCGTCTTTCTCTTTCCAGCCAGAATACAGAGAACGAATACAAATTATAGGTAGTCTTAGAAATATGAAATCTTGTCAATTACTCAATCTCAAGTATGACTGTAACTAACGCCCTCTAGAATTTTTTCTCCTGAATTCTTGCGTGCTTGAGATTCTTGTTTCTACCCTCATTAGCTCATGACTCAGGTAGATTCTTCGAAATATTGGGAGAACGTTGAAGGTAATCGCGGTCTTCCTCCAGTAGCAAATATCTGATGTAAAATAGAATTCGATGCAATTAAACAATCGTGTAAACAAAGCAATTTTTCACTATTACTCCATAGCTACTTACATTTGAACGCCAATCCCGACCATATTCACATCTCAATGAACCCATCATTGTTTTTAACAATCATTGCACCATTAAATAATTGTCTAAATATTTTTATTTTATAGAATTCATTGGAAGACGAAAATTCGTTAATTTTTTTAAATTGAAATGATCATTTTTCCTTACCGAAGTCTGTCTAGTCTCTGGAAATTTACCTACCGATAATTATGGCTGGCTCTGAAAATTGGGAAATTTTATTGGCTCAGGTCGTAGAATTATGCATACCTATTAATTTGTATTGTATTGTAAAACTCGTTATCTATATTAATTTATATCTATACTAATATTATAAAGAGGAAAGCTTTGGATTTTTGGATGTTTGTTACGAATTAACTCAAAACTACTGGGCCGATTTTAAAAATTCTTTCACTATTAGAATGCTAAATTATTTCAAAGTGCCATAGGCTATATTTATTAACAGAAAAAAAATAGGGTTCCGTACTAAAACTACAATAATGTAACTCAAAGTGTGTCCGACACGCTCTTGGCCGGTTTTTGAAAATTCTACCCTTAAAGGGGTATAAAGAGGAGTGAAAGTTTGTATGAAAAAAAAACGTTAGGTATATTTGAAGATATAATTCTAAAACTTCGTGAAAAATGCTATTAAACATTTTAAGTTAAAAGGGACATGTGAACAGAACTTTTAAAAATTTCAACCTAAAGGAGGCTATAAGTTTGGTGGAAATTCGTATAAGAAAAACGTAAGTTAGGATTGTGAAACTTAGGGAAAACATTAAGTAATGAAATATGAATAAATTCAAAATAATTATTTACTGCTGATTGAAGTATCGTAAAGAGCATTCACATCACTAGAGCCAAAGTCAGTCATCAGTCAGCCAGTCGTCAGTCAAGTGTCAATGTCAGTCGCCACATTTGTTTACCAGATTGCTTGATTCCATTGAATTCGAATATAGTTTACGGTGAATCGTTAAAAACTCTTTGACATGATGTTGCACGTCATTTTGCTTGTGCTTGCCTGAAACCACTTTCTAGGCAGGCAAGCGACCGTGTTTTGATTTTTCAGATAGATATTCCATCTTTTCTAAAGATTTTGTATTGGTACTCAGGATAAAGACGAATAAAGATGATTGTTGCCGTGTATTTGCATTTCTAGTAAACTATAGTCCCAATTAAATGTAGGGTTTAGTAAAAGTTTTTAATGAATGAATGCCGAAATTATCAATCTACGAGAATTACTGTAGATATTGTCACCTTTGATCACTCTTATCTAGGGTCAACAAGTATGAGTACCTACCATGTTTTTACACGAGACATCGTTCGAAAATGCCCTTTTGTTTGGTTATTTCTCAGAAAAAGGCGTGCAATATTTTGAATTGTAAAAAAAGTTGATAATGGAATGGAAAGTTGTAAAGACGAAAAGTACAGGAATGTAATTTGAAACATTATAAGTAAGGCGGACTTCTAAAATCTCCGAAATAAAATGCTTCAGCATGAAAACCCCGCTAATCTAATTTTGGTATTTCGGAGAGAAACGTAAATATATTTCAGACGATAAAAAATTCGTGAAACAAAGTTGCAAAGAAACCTTGTCATTGCTTTACATATTCAAAATTTCATTCCTATGCTCTACCAGTTACCACTATCTTTGAAATGAAATGATTAATCTGTAAAATATTTGAAAGGTTTTAAATATTAAACATTACAAATATATATCAACTGGATTTTTGGCGTTTGGTGAAAAAATCTAACTGATGTTATATTTAATTTCAGTTTTATTGCTAGGTACTAACTGAAACATGATTCTAAACCACAATTATCATTTATTAATGGGTTGGATCCTTTACTTAACTATGCCCTAACGTAAATATCTACCGATAGCGTATGCTATTTAATAGTATCTTTTATTTTAAATGCATTTTGAAGTTGTATTTTCTCAAGATCCTCAAAATCCAGGACTTGGAATTATCTACAGAATATTTTAATAAATAATACGGGTGTTTCAAATATTTAACGAAAATATTTGTCCTTATTTTAGTTCGTTGCCTATTTCTATCAGATACTCATAACATATTTCCCATTAAATATTTTAATAATACCAATAAATATCTTTTTATTTTATTTTTTAAGTACCTACAACTGTACTGTGTTTGAGATTAAAATTACAGTTTCCTACGATTTCACTACAATGTTAAAGTTATAGATATTACTACGATACGAGTAAGGACACTTACAAAATAATCAATGACGTAGAAGTTACTCCAACTGTAAATGATTATAGATACCAACTTATGAAATATCAAATGTGATTTAAGTACGTAAGAAATGTTATAATATTTGACAGTTTCATTTATTTATTAGGCGTGTATCTGAAAAGAAAATCATTTTAGGCTTCAGTTTTTTTCATGGTCGCTTATTTTATTAACCTTTGTTAGCAAAATATTTTTTATAAACTTAATAGTTTTAATTAAAAATACTTAATTCATTAACTGAACGCAAATTGAAATGGCAAGTTTGCTCAATAATTGAAAGCAGAATACTGTTATATCGTATAAATAACAAAAGTTTTAATTTTCCACTGTGCTGTAAAACGGTTCAAAGTTATCAGATACACGTCTAAGGCCTAAAAGTGTAAAATACTGAATAACCTATTATATGTAAGTCATAGTGTGTACCTAATACCTACTTATAGTTGAACTTTCACATATGTATGTATTCATTATTGTTTGAAATCTTTAAACTCAGAATCTAATGCTAAAGTTACGTTGACTTTGACAATAAATGTGTAATTTTCGAAATATATTTGAAATAAATGTCCTTATGAAACCTCTCCTCCATTTATTTACAGACAATAAGTTACTGAAACCCTAAGGATCAGAGGATTTATAGATATAAAAAGAGTACTGAGAACTTAATATATATCTCAGAGTGATTTTTTTTTTATCTGACCTTCCCTAATCGACAGCACATTAAACAACTTATCAAGAAAATGTAACCTTTGCATCGTACTGTATCACAAAATATCGTTCTTTATTTCTTTAAAAATGAGCACCTTTCTTGTTATATTATTGTTGACGTAAGTTCTTACGTAACTTTACTTTCAGTCCCTCTGAAGCGTAATATAAATGTAGCTCTTTTATTAAATACCTCCAAGTAAAGCATAAAGGTCACAAAATATTACGACTACTTTGAGGCAAAATCAAATGATAAATTGTGATTTAGTCCAACGCACTTGCCATTACAGCTACATTATGCTACGAGTATAAAATACAGCTCTTTCACAAAGGGACATTGCAGGACAATGACGAATGGACGCCTCGGGCGCTAATGCATTTTTCGTGTTGCAATTGAATTAATGCGCTTCCAGTTTTTTTGCCGTGACCGCGCTCCCTATTCACTGTTTTCCGATAGCGACTCAATCGTACGACTTAAACGCCATCCTTTACTAATGCTGTACGTGGCGTGCGTGGGATAACGTCAGGATCGATCCAATTGTAGAGGAATGAGTTTGAATCAGGCTGCCGCTCTGATTATAGCGAACCCGATCAGTCTGGCGGCATGAAAGGCTGTCTAATAACCGGTAAAGGTCACTTCAAATTTAATTACTTTTGGCTGACATTTACCTTACTGACGTCATTTTTCAATCTTGTCATTATTGATTACTTTTTATTAATTATTAACCTTTAACCGTTATTTAAAAAATGTGGCCATCAGAGTACAATTTCTGCCAGTGTTGAGTGAGTTTTGCCGTTGTTCTATAAAAAATCAAGAAACTAAGCATGAGAGATTATTATATAGCGAAAGAATGGTGATAGCGCAAATCCTAAATCTCAAATGATTGTTATAATAATATTTACTTCATGAAACAGGATTTGTTAACTAGATATGTAAACAACATCTCGTTTCTTCTTTCTCTACGAAGGCGTAGTGTAGCTTATCTGCATTACCGCCGCAAATCAATCCGTCTCAATCAGAAAAAAAAATAAACAATAGGGAATAAAAATTAAGGAGCAGCCGTTCCTCACTGTATAGGACAGGACTATCGAAAAAAAATAACTTGTATGTGAACAAAAAACTTAATTAGCCAATTATGGTTGACAAATGGATACATCGCCCGATGTTCAAAACCTGATAAAGAATCTTAAAATATTTTTAAATAATCTAATTCGAGATATTTTCGAGTATTCGAGATATTTTTTTAAAACACATTTTATTGTTTCTTATTTGAAACAGGTAAGTACTATATCATTTCAATAACCAAGTATATTGGCTTATATTCTAGGAAAACACCCCCACGTATTTCCTGATCGAACAATAATAAATACCTCACGAATAGTTTCGTGGGAAGTACAATAACTTAATTAAGACAACTAATTTATTAATAGATGTTTACCATGCCGATAGGGAATACGCCATTATTGATTTACATTATCATATATAAGTCGTTACTATGATGGTTAGTATGAACTATGAAAATTGTAATGTAATTGCTTTTTAACCCCCGACGCAAAAAGAGGGGTGTTATAAGTTTGACCGCTATGTGTGTCTGTCTGTCTGTGGCACCGTAGCTCTCGGTGGACCGATTTGATTGCAGTTTTTTTTATTTATTTGAAATCAGGGTTTCTAGCGATGGTTATTAGATATGTTTAATCAAAATCGGTTCAGCCGTTTTTAAGATATTGAATTCAAATTCAAATCATTTATTCAGTAAATAGGCCGCAATGGGCACTTACACGTCATTTTTTAAACTACCAACGCTTTCGGAAAGACCACCATTGCCAAGAAGAATGCGCCGCATGAAACTTGGCAGAATGTCATTTCTTAAAATTCAAATAATCTATATATATAAAATTCAAAGTCCTGACTGCCTGACTGACTGATATATCAACGCTCAGCCCAAACCGCTGAAGCTATACGATTGAAATTTGGCATACATATATCTAAAGTGACAAGGAGGTATGTATGTACACTAAGAAGGGATTTTTCGAAATTCCCACGCGATATGGAATAAATGGGATTTACTTTTTTACTTTTGACGACCAGATGGCCTAGTGGTTAGAGAACCTGACTACGAAGCTTGAGGTCCCGGGTTCGATTCCCGTGTCGGGGCAGATATTTGTATGAAAAATACGAATGTTTGTTCTCGGGTCTTGGTGTTTACTATGTATTTAAGTATGTATCTATCTATATAATTATATTTATCCGTTGCTTAGTATCCATAACACAAGCTTTGCTAAGCTTACTTTGGGACTAGGTCAATTGGTGTGAATTGTCCCGTGATATTTTATTTATTTATTTATTTAACTTACTGAATAATAAAATGCACAAGCTAAACTAATTAACCTAAGGACTGTAGATTTGGCATACTTATGTAAATCTGGTGACAATACAATAATCTGGCAGTGACATCCGTTTAGTCCGGCCAGTCTTCGCAAGGACGAACTCCTCAAACGTTAATGGCACATACAAGAAACTTTGCAGGATTATTTCAATGAAAATTTATATGATAGACACCACCTGATGCTATAGCCAAGGTCGTCTGCTTATGAGGGAACCTGGTACGTAATTTTACAGTCATGTACGTTCAGTTTAGATGATACACACGACTTAATGAAAGACTGAAATAGCTATAAAGATAAAAAAAAATAAAAGCAGTGTAGCTTTCTATACTATTTACTTATTCTTATCTCGCAGGATTTATCTAATAACTATCGTGTACGAAGTTGCGGTCAAAAGAAACATGTAGGCACTTTAACGTTTTTCGAAATTCTACTCCTGAATATCTGAAACAGATGGAGTTCAAAGTTGGTATGAATTATGATTATGTAGGTTGATTTTTAATTCCAAAATTTGCACCATCCGTCTGAAACGCCAGTCTGTATTTGTATTTCCATATAGGTAATCTTACGAAAAATCAATCAAAATACGAAAAAAATATTCGTAGAAATGAAATCTATGTTACCCCAAATTTAACGCGAGCGAAGCCGCGGGCAAAAGCTAGTTACAAATAAAATACTTAAAAACTAGAGTATACAATTAAAGAAAAAAATACAAAATAATAATAATAATACAGTTTTGAACTTTGATTGAACTTTGAAGTGACAAAGTCGGGGGGGGGGTTCCAACTTTTTGTTGGTTAGTTGATAATTTATAACGAAGAAAATTTCAAACTGATCAGAGAACTACAAAATATGTCGGATAGGTATACGAGGCTGGCATGTTCTTTCACGCCGAGGCTTGTACAGTGCTTTTCTCAAACATGCACTAAAATAAATAAAAACTCCTAGAAATCAATGTTTTCTTCGTAAGACAACTAAAATTGTACCAGACTCAAATTATAACTACCATCTATATAAGTATTTATTTCATTCTAACATGAATTTTTAAAACGTTTAAGATAATCCCAAAAAATTCTAATTGCTTTAAAACATGTAGATATAACGGACTGCAAAAATAAAAAAAAATCACGTATCACGTTTTTAAACGAAACATGAAATGACAATGGCACTTATGTACTTGCAAAATGGCTAAAGCCCAAGTCCCAATATTCTCGCCTAAACTTTTTTTTATAGTGTGCTGTTCGGCTTTTACACGAACTGCAGCCCATTTAATCAGCTACATTAATACTTTTTTATGTAAATTAAATTGTAATTTGACGTTAAACGCGTCGACAATATTTATATATTTAGGTACATATAGGTACATAATGAACCATAGAAATTCAGATTATTAATTTCAAGTCATGTATAATGGCCTTTATATATGGATATTTGACGTTTTGCATTGAAACAAAATACTTGCAACAGTATATTTTGAAGCCTGTTTTAAGGAACACAACATAAACATTACATAGCATGTTTGGAAAAATACAATGTAAGACATATTTCAAGAATGATTTTCCGACAGATGGTAAAAGCTTTGAATTTTATCGTATCCGATAAAGCGAGTGGCCGCCGCTCACCGTATAACACTCAAACTAAAAGTTTCTATCAAGATAATTTATTCGGGACACTCGCTGAAGTGGCCCGCGCAAATTTCGCCGTTATTTTTTCCTCCATTCGTTCAGGATCTCCTCTGAATTTGGGGACAAGCGATTTTTCATAGAAACTTCAATTGTGCACCGCGGTCACGTAGTTTTTTAGCGTCAGTGGAGCAAAGATGCGCTAGAGTTTAATAATGTCATAGGCAGCCGACACCCTTATGTGCGGCCGAATGGGGATCTGGCCAACAACGTGACTCGCTGCCCACTTAACTTTCTTGCGAACCGAACCTACTCGATGAATATTTTATAGACAGTTTCAGATGGCGATGCTGGTGTTTGAATTACAAAAAGGGTTTATGCACGATTTCCGCTTTATAAAGCAAATGCGTCTTTTGGAGTCAACGTAGTCGTCAATTTTATAATGCTCTACAAATAAAATATCTAGGCAACTCGGCACTTGCGGATTATGAAAGATCCTTCTCGAGGTACTATTCTTCAAAATAACGTATCAGATGTATTTATACCAATAAAACTATCAGGGTAGGTAAATAAAACAACGACATTAATGGCCTTTCAAAAATACGTACAATCCTATCAGCATAAATAGAGTGAGTAAAACAAACTCGGGCGTAGTGATTTGCGACATTTGATAGCATGTGTCTGTGCAGGCAATGCTGTCATGCGACAATAATTCTTTAAAAACGTCCCTGACAGTTCTGCCAGCGTCGCCTAGGCAAGTATGCACTGCTATGGGATTTACTATGTCATACGTAACGTCAGCGGTTGGAAATTTTCACAAAGTCAATTGAAACGAAACGAATTCTGCTTAGCGGAATTTTTTATATTTCGATGTGCCTACAATCTGACCACTATTGTTTGGAAAACAAGAGGATTTTTAGCTGAATTTTTTCCTCCCCAATTCAGAGCAAACAATAAACATCAGAAATAATCTGGGAATCCAGATAAATGGCGAGCGCAGTGTCAAGACAAGGTAAGACTAAATAAAGAAGTTTTTGTGCCTTTAAAAATATACTTACTTTGTCGAAAGTATCTATCTACCGACTTTGGTACATGTATGAATATAATCCTTACGAGATTAACTACTGATTAGGGCTAGAAGTAAGCAGGTATTTTTGATTTGAAAGTTAATTTATAGTTTATTTGGTAATTTATTTACATAACAAACCACAATCCCGATCATCATACAATCATAATATATTCCCGTCGAAATTTAACATCATATCAGAATTTCAATTCATAACAGAATTAACAATGTAGTAAGATTATTTTTCAAAATATTTAAAAATTAAATACCCAGGTCGGTAAAAACATTTTTATTTAAATCCATTTTTATATTTACAACCTTTTTGCTGGCTGAGGCTCAAAAGACGCGTATTCATGAGAGCTGTAAGATGAAAAAATAATTATTCTAGAAAGTCAAAAACGAAATAGTGAAAAAAAACGATATTTTGGAAACGAAGAATCCTCTGGACAATTTAGTCAGCTACAACTTGAGCCCTGTAGCCTAACCTTTTTGAAAAAAATCAAAAAGTCAGAACGACAATAAAATAATTATCATTCAACGTTGTAGTTTTATTTTGTAACCTTTTCCTTATTCCGATTTTTTTCGAATTCCGTAGATTCATTTTCAATGTGTTCCGGTTCGTGGTCGCCACTCGAGGACTTTTCTCCCCGGAAGACGAAGCGTTGGCAGGCCTCCCACCAGGTGGACTGACGACATCGTGAGAGTAGCGGGAAACCGGTGGATGCAAGTGGCGAGTTGTCGTTCATTGTGGCGTTCTAAGGGGGAGGCCTTTGTCCAGCAGTGGACATCTTCGGGGTGATGATGATGATGATGATGTTTTTCAATGTGCTCGATAGTCGTGTGAGGCACAAAATCTGTGAATTTTTTGATAAGTGCATCAATTGACTGACTGCAACAGGGTTCTAACGAGTGTCACATACGAAGTTATCAAGGAAACACTGCTATACTGCTGCTGCTGCTGAAGATTTATTGTATTATCCGATAACAACATCTGATGACTTAAGTAATTACGTAATCAAATGCAAATTTTGAAACCATAACGCTAGCTAAATAAAAGCTTACGGGGAGGCCTATAATAATTGACACCAATAGACCTAGTCCCAAACTAAGCAAAGCTTGTACTATGGGTAGGTACTAGGCAACGGATAAACATATTATGTAAAATGCATATTAAACGTCCAAGAATCCAGAACTAACATTCGTATTATTCATACAAATATCTACCCTTACCGGGGATCGAACCCGGGACCTCAAGCTTCATAGTCAGGTTCTCTAACTACTTGGATATCTGGTTGTCAAAAAGTGTCTTACGGCTGATATGATGATGATGGTGATGAGTAAAAGCTTGTAAACAAAGCCTTACTGGTTGGCTGCATGTGAATAGATCCAGCTGATCAATCTGCCGCAGTGGTCAACCCGACGCTGTCACGGTCCAAATATCGATGGCAGTACCTATCTTGTGCTAAGTGACTTGGCGGTAACACTAAATATATCAGACTAGCGACCCGCCCAGGCATCGCACGGGCGTATTTTTGAAAAAAAAAAGTTCGAGTATTCGCGCACCGTGAGTTCCGTATACATTTTTGAAACATTAAAATGCATCTAATTTATTAATTTTAATCATAAGCACAACCCGTATTAACCTTTTTTTGTCTGGTTTTAAGAAAATTATGTTCATATGTGGTTTCTTCGTATTCCTACTCTGGGTTACCTACTGCAAAAGTGGGGGTGAATTTTTTTTCTCTACTAACCCTATAGAGTGGGGTATTGTTTTAGAGATCTTTTAAAACCACGGCGGAGTTATCAAGACGATTTTTCGATTCAATGATCTGTTTGCGAAATATTCAACTTTAAAGTGCACATTTTCATTACAATCGTGCGTCCCAAATAAAATCTAAACTGTTGGGTGGATAAGTTTGAAAAAATTCAGGATGGTAGTAATTTTATCAAATCGACGGGAAAAATTATAACGGGTAAGATTGCTTGAGAATTATTAGTAGTTTAAGAGTAAATAGCAGGTACAAAATATACCTAAACTTGGAAGATTCCGTACACAATACTTATCCTTAGTAAAATATTACTTGATTTTTTCGTAAAAGCTACGGAACCCTATTTTGGATGTGTCCGACACGCTCTTAGCCGGTTTTTTGGTTAATATTTTCACATTTTTTACAAGAAAACACTGCTAGTTTCATGGGTATTCTGCCAAATGAAACCTCAGCTTGAGAATCCATAGGTCAAACCATTAGCCAACCACTTCTTTAAAAGTAATGATTAAATACTTAAGGATAAGCTATTTACTAACGACCGAACCCCCTGAAATGCATATAATTATAATTAATTTAAACGCGCCACATTCTTTTCACATGGGCCGTTATTCAACGTTTGAAAGCGATCGCCGGCAAAAGACTCAATGGAAGGCAGCGTGTCCCGTTCGTAAACAGAACTGCCAGTCATTAGACTGAGCGGAGGAAAACATTTGGTCCAATTATCTCGGCGGTCGAGGGAAAAACGCCGGCCCGGGGTCCAACCTAATGACGATGTCAAGCGGACTCATCAATCTACCCTAAACTGAACACCTCGGGTTGTAGTTTCATGAAATTCATTTCCAAATAAATATTACCTAATTGGAATTAATGTTGCGGCTATTTGTTAAACGGAAGTAATTTAGCGTCTTATCTTGGGATGAGAAACAAAGTCGACCGACCATGTTGGCTTTTAGATTGGACGCTTACATTACAATCTTTATTTAAGCAATAATTTAGTAAAGTCGGTGTCCTTGGGAAAAAGCACCAATCGATTAACCTTTATCAGCGAAAATAATTAGAGTTTTTTTTTATTATATTTAATGCAAGCTTTTTTTGCTAACTGTACTTTTTGTTGATTCCAAATCACTTATAATAGGTATTATTTAAAGTCTGTACATTCTCGTATTCGTAAAAAAACAGACTGCAAATAGGCATTTCAGAAATAACGTTATCAAAACGTCATACCATCGCGGCATCGTCTTCTATTTTCCACATCCAGCCACTACCTACCACCAACCTCCAACACTATTAAAATTGTACGTCCACAGAACGGTGTGACGCCCCACGTCAGTAAAAGGTCATCAATATATATCATACCTACTTAATTTGTACAAACCCTGTGTTGGTACTCGTTGATACATAATATACACTACATTTACAGCAAAGAGCAGCACCAGAACGAAGAAAATACAATTATTGGTTATTTATAAAGCCGACATCACAATCTTAAAGCAACCTTAGTAATTAAGAGTATCTGCAGTGTGTTTCTTTCTTTTAGGTTAAGTATAAGCGTTCGGTCTTAATTGTGTGTGTCTCAAGCCCAATTGGCTTTCCGATATCTTTCGTTTATTCCATGGTGTAACCCAACAGCCATTTGTTTAACGACAAACAGTCCATAGATTGCCGATTCTTTCAGCTACATCCCGGACCTTGGTTAACTTCACAGTATTAGTTCTTCATAGTAAGTTGTTGAAAATCACGAAATCATAAATTGAACTTGCATTTAACTTTATTTACTGATATATTGTTTGTTTGTTTATACTCTTTATTGTACAAAAAGGAAATATAAAAATAAAAAACATATACGCAATATATATATATATATATATATATATATATATATATATATATATATATATAGTACGTATATTCATATCACGTACGTTGTTTCATAGAATTACTAGCTACTGCTCGCAAGTCCGTCTTTGAAAAATCATTTATCGCTATTGCGCAAGAATTATGCAATTTTCTGGGATAAAAACTCTCCTATATCCATCTCAGTGTCTCAAACTATCATCATAATAGATTTCATTTAAATCAGTTCAGCGATTTAAGTGTGAAGAGGTAACAGACGGACACACTTTCGCATTTATAATATTAGTAAGGATTAGTAATGAATTTCTTTTTGAGCCATAATATAATGTTCTCACAGTAGGTATTTTGGGATTCTCTAGTCAATTAATACGATGTTACTATGATTATTAAACCTCTACGTATAAATATTTCAACATAATCTCAAATGCAGAAGATAATTAAATATTTAGCTCGATACAAAATAGTGAAGATTTTTTTTTATACATTATCTGCGAGCATTACGCTACCGTCTAAGTGGGACAACGCTGCCGGGAAAATTATTTTTCATTAACGCTCAGTTGCGTTTCAAAGTAGTGTCAGCAAAATTAAAATCGATTACTTCGGGTACAACATAACAAAATAAACTCTAAGAATTCTAGGGCAATTAGTTTCGAATTTTCTTGGACTTATTTAATGGGGTGTTTGAAAGTATTTTATTTAAACGCTTCTAGAAAAATCTTGAACCAACGTTAATTTTTTTTTATATTTTCCCGGTTCTTCAATCTAGCACCACTATCCCCATACAACTCAAGAACCATGTAATGAGGAAAGTCAAAATTTACACGCATGAACCCTTTTCGAGGCGGAATTCAATAAGTAGCAGTGACGACCTTTTTTGATGGTCTCAGCAACCGGGTTATGATATTGTTAAGGAAGCAGCCTTCGCAAAGCCACTGACACTAAGAAATACGTGACTGTTTTATACGATCGAACCCTCCTTGTGAAAAATCGGTAGGCTTGGATAGTGTCACGACATAAAGATATTCCAATAGGCATTCATTCGATCACGGCGCTTACGGAACGGATATGCGGCTACTTCTAACTGAGTCATTCAATCAGAGAACACCGTACATCCATTACGTTCAGAGGGGCGTTAAAGGCCAAATTTTATTTCTTGCCACATTTTTACAAATCATACCTAACTTCAGCCTAACCGTCGCAAAATGAATAAACGCAATGAACTTAATGAATACAAGAATTTAAAAAATGATGATTCACTTAAGTTTATTAAGTTAAGGTTGAGTTACCTATAATAAATGAAATTAAAGGAAAAGTAAAACCGTACAGTCTATTAATCTACAACTACATATGTACTTACTGCAGTTCTCAGTCTACATACAAGTATACCTAATGCGATCCACGAAGATGCGTGATTTTGTCAAAGTTAGACATTAATGACATTGTAATAAGAACCACGGACGGCACGCGTCATCGTGAATGACTCTACCTATATAGGCTGCCCCTGCTGTTTTACTTTCCCTTAGCTTTTCCTAAATCTATCATCTTTTTATCAAATAAAAAGCTTTAGCACTTGTCAGATAGAATACATTTCAATTTCCCTTTTTCTTCTGAAATTTGATTAGTCTATATCTGCTGTTTAAAATCCAAATGTACTTACTATATTTGAACAAACTAGCTGTGAATAGAATTACATTAACTGGCGAAATGGATATCTACTATTTCTATGATTCATTTACGAAATGCAGTTTCTCGTTCTTTATGAAAAAACCAGAAGAGCGTTTGCAACCTACGCTATATACATAAGTACAGCGTGGATAAAAACGCGTTTGAGAAGAACCGCTGCCGATGGCACCCTGTGGTTTATTGACACGAAACGGCCGGTTGCTAGCACCTGTGTCGGTGCTATTATAAAACACACAAACGGCCGCGTGTCAACGGTTCTATTATCACTTTCATAGATTTATTGCTCGTTTTGTTTTATTGCGACGGTTGGATTGTAAATGACATTTGATATGATTTAACATTCTACTGTATTGAGTCACGTAAATGTTAGTCAATATCAACTATCAAATTTACAAATTGTCTTTTGACGCTTCATCCATTAATTATGTGCCTATGTGGGTTGCATGTCATTGAGGGAGGAGTGAAGGGAAGTACAATTTCCTACAGCGTACCGAAGAGAGGATTATGGGTTTGAATTTGGGCTTATACCTAGGAGTTTTTTGAAATGTTTATGTATGCCAGTTACATTGAAAACTTACCATGAGTTATCAGTAAAGGTAACCTGCACGTACCTGCTAAGCAGTTTTAGGTAAGTCCGCGTGAGAACTATTACAGCCTTGGTTATTTAAAAACAAGAAGAGAAACTAGGATAATAAGCTTTAGAAAATCCAACCGATACGAAATGGGTGCGACTAAAATCCTTCGCGACTAAAATACATATTAGTGCTAGCTAGGAAATTCAGTTTGATAAAAAGGGAACATTTTGTATGGAAATAACATTAATCGATGTTGCATGTACCTACCCGTCGAAAAATAATGATGATAACTTAATATAATTAAGTTATAAGTGAAGGTCGTTCTCCAAATAGGTACAATATTTCTGTAGTAGATTACACATCACTTACCGTATAAAGCTCTCTTGGTGACATTAAATTGTGGAGCAGAAGGCTAGACCACTTTAATCTCGACTTCTTCAGATATTTTTCTTCACACTCGAGTAGATTTAACTGTCCTGTAAAATTAAAGACTTTCCTCGCTCGTAAATATTATCCAACTTTTTTAATAAATACCTCGTAATCGTACCTAATGTTAGTCCAAAACATGTGATTTGTACTCTACTTGCCATGTACTCAGTATGTTGGAGCTTCGTCGTATCGTGTGTCGTATCTTAGTATGTTGTGAGATAATCCATACAATATTTTATAAATATTAGGTCCCATCTGTATTTAGAGACTGAAACTGTTATAAGAAACAATTTATTACATACTTTATCGCGTAGAAAACCATTGTATCTCGTGACTAAAAGCGCTCAAGGAATGAGTTCTTTACAAAACACAATGTAACAGAATAGGCTCCAGCGACAATCTTATTAGCGCATGAATCCAACGCTCCGCGTTTTTGTTTTCATAGAAAGCCTCGTTCAATCACAGCGCTTTATTCAAAACTGCAGGGTATTTTTTATTTCAAATTACGTAAAAAGCTAGCTGAACGGGATAGTTTGACTGCGCTTGTTCGCAGAACGCGAAATAATATTCCCTCTGTCGACGCATTGAGCAGTAAGCGTTTAAATTATTGGAATTTTATTTAAATAAAAAACTATTGGCACGGTCGGGTTCGGCCGTTGAATCCTACCCGTTGCTTGCGATGTGTCGTTTGTATGGCTGCGATGTACTCGCGAGGCTGTTATTTCGCATTTATTAAATTCTTTTCGTCAAGGCTGGTGATAGCGATCGTCTTATTCAATTACACGCCAACGAAGGCATGAGAATGGCTGACAATAAGCAGGAAACGTCGCTATTGAAATGTGATGCTTATTTCCTTTAGGTGAGTTATTTTCTAAGATGTGATGGTGTTATATTAAAATTACAGGGAAATTTGTGCCTCGCATACCACCACCTGGTCGTTATATAATATGTGGTCCTATTAAATACATCTTCACAATTCCGTGAATTTCACAAAGTTGGGATTGTCTGTTTTTTTTTAATGCATGCTGATTTAATAAATCAGGAGGAATAGGTTTTCTGCAAATTTCTAGCCAATTTCCCAATAGGTAATGGTTTTATTACAAAAATATAATTTTGTTCAAGAGTTGTATATGTTGCCTAATTGATAAAAAAACACGAATGTAGGACTTTTCTGGTGATCCCCAAGTAGTAAGTATACAAATAGTTCTTGTTTCAGGGTATTTTTAGAAACTGCTGTTATGTTTTATTTCAAAGGTATACTATAGATATAGCTTAGACATAGTACCTATACAAAAATAAGCCTTAATATTTTAAACAAGATATCGTTTCATATTTTTTTGTATTCAGAGGACATAGTAAAAATGGCCAAATGTCACGTACTCGTTAACTTGTCAGAAACTTTGATCAAATTTCGAGATTATTCGTCCGTAATATTTTCAAATACGAAGACGCGTTTGAAATCTAAATCAAAACGTGTTTATGGTCGAGCTAAAGACTTATAAAAGAAAATTGTAGAAATTCTTCGAGTTCGTGCATTGCATATTAAACGACAGTAAAGTATAATTATCTCTCGGCAAAAATTCAGACCATGTGTATTTTACTGTGCCGTAGCTGTTTTAAATATAAGCCAAGTGCGAGTCGGACTTTTTCACTGATGATCTGTACTTTAAAAACAAGCAAAAAGTTAGTTCTTTTGTTTTTCATAGCAAAAATTTTAATGAAAGCTGTTATTATTACGGATCAATGATTTTTGGACTATCCTCTTTTACTTGTGCAGCACCTAATGCTTTAACATCTTTCAAAATTTCATGCAGGATAACATTAAGTTTTGATCGACTATTACAGGTACAGTCACTAGCACCAATATCCGGCACAACAAAGCGAGCATAAATATCTCTATCTATTTCTAGGGCTAGTAGGACTGTTAATAATAATAATAATAAATTCATTTATTTCGGGCACCTTGGCCCAAATGTAAGTAGACTGTACTTGTGAACTTGTAAGGCATATTACTACGCTTATGATTGTTTTCCTTTTAAATTCGATAAATATTGTATTCGACTAACAAAACTTTGCACTTTAAAGCTTAATATTTTGAAAATGGATCGGTAAATAATGTGACTTTTCCAAAGATACTCCACGCTGTTTTAAACGAGAAAAAATATCCTCACTTTACGTGTACCTATGCCAAGTTACAGCTAATTAACAAAGAGACGCGTAGAAAAACGCATAGACAGACTGACGGAAATGACGAAACTATAAAGGGTTTCTTGAAGGACTACGAAACCCTAAAAATTCCTTAATATATGCGCCTGTAGAATACGAGTGAGCTCGTATACAAATAAATTATATTTTATTATAGTATGACATGATGTACTATTATGAAACGCAAAAGCTATAAACATTATAGCGCCAATCATCAATCATGGACACGAATATTGTATTTATTGGACAGCAGGGACCTCAGGCCGCATAATACTGGTGGCGACCCATATATCAAGTTATCTCCAATCACAATGTAACATATCTGAGGACCCGAGACCCGATCGGAGGAATTAAACAAAACGATGGTATTGCTATACATTATAGGGGTTAAATCGAATCTGAAAAATTAGAGATTGATGTCCTTTGAACAGTATTAAAGCACTTTATGTAACACCGTAATTTCGAGATAAGTGCATTTGCCAATCAGATTTATGGTTTAGATTTCACCTGTCGACTTTGAAAGGATCGAATAAAAGTGATAGCGTGTTGTGGGTACTGAATACTTTAATCCGCTTCGCGATCTCTTTTTGCATTAGTGACTTCAAAATATGTGTCAATATATCTTTGAAAAGGAAAAACGCGGGCTTTTTTATAATAATGGGGATGGATAATATCTCTTCTGCAAACCACAGGTTGCAGGTGGTAGGACCTTGTGCAAGGTCTGCCCGGATTGCTACCACCATCTTGCTCGCTAATCCTGCCGTGAAACAGCTGTGCTTGCACTGTTGTGTTTCGGCGTGGAGAGTAAGACAGCTGGTGAAATTACTGGCACTTGAGGTATCCCATCTTAGGCCTCTAGGTTGGCAACGCATCTGCAATACCAAGGGTATTGTAGATGTTTATGGGCGGTGGTGATCTCGTACCATCAGGATACCCACTTGCTCGTTTGCCAACCAGTCGAATAAAAAATAAATAAAAAAAAACAAATAGATGTGCGAAAATAACAAACACCTATTTATAAGTTCCGTTTATCTGTGTAGCCTGTAATGATATGATAATTCGATTGCCTATTGTGTATTATTGCGGTCGGTTTCGAGCTTGAACCCTCGGGGAATATAAATTTTGAAAGGTAAATACGTAAAAGGTATTGCCATGAATCTTTTTATGACGCTATTGTATAGAAAAATAATATCGTAAAGTTTAAGAAACTCGTCTCCGATATTGAAGAGGGTGGGAAATGTAACTTACACTGGCACAGCCCAAATATTCATGACCGTCACATTTTATGTAGAAGTTATTATTTGTCATAATCCGTTCTGGCTGAATTCCACTCGTGCAGCGTTGAAATATGTCGTACGTAGGGGGACAATTTTTAAGTTTAACTAAGCTGTAAGTAATCCTCAGACCCTTTGGCTTAACTGACAACACGGCGGGGTAATGAAGATCCATCCCTCGTGAGCCACCCATCACTTTTTGGAACGAAGCGTTTTTGCTAAAGAGGGATTAGTGTACCCTCCTCGGGCTCGATTTTCCTAAGATGCTTTATCATTGGGGTTTCGGACTAACATGAGGTTAACTTGTAATCTTAGCTTTATTTGGTCATTGTAGCAACTTAATGCCCTCAATCTCCGAAATGAAGACGTTTTTATGAAAACCCCTTTTCATTACATTTACGTTTTTTGTCCTCGGTTTTTGTAATTCATGGCAATTTTGATTGCTTTTGGAACGTGCTCGTATTTTTACAAACGAGAATATGGCTCAGGTCTTAGCGAATTTTAATTAGGAGTATAATTACGAATAGGAGCGGCTTACATTGAAGCCGCAAATTGAAAAAAGGTATATAATTAATTAGAAGCAGTAAAAGAACCTACTGCGAGAATGGTAAGGCAACTCGCTAAATAGGCCTGCTCTTATGTAAAAAATATGGAATACGGTGAAAAACGTCGAGTCAATTTGCGAGTATTTGTCTGGTCGCCTTTATTTGCCGGTCGAGCGGCCACGAGAGGCCCCTGGCCAGCCACGGTAAATCAGCTTACATTTTTTCAAAGGTTTTCTGTGTTTGGCGGACCTCGCATCAGTGGAACACTTACTTCGTAAAAAACCTTTTCATTTGTACGCTAACTTGCACACTAATGTTAGATAAGTAGATAAGTGACAGCAAGTTGGTCGTTACATAACTTTATAGACAAGGCAACGGCATCGAAATACGAGTTCAAATATAAAACGTCAAAGCTGTTAAAAGATTGCGGTAAAAAATGTGCTTCGCTTTCGAATGTGTCGGTATTTTTCAATACGACGTAGTTTAGCTTGATTCGGTGATTTAGCTCGATCTGAAACGTATAAGAGTGGTCGAATTGTAAATGTGACGACACTACGTGAGATAGAGTGTATTCAGACGTGACGACAATCTAGCACTGGGTCCGGGCCGGGAGTAACTTCGGCGACATTCTCAATATAATACGTATAAAATCGGTGCACCTATTTCTAAATAGGAATGTAATAACCCATTCCAGGCACGTCTAGTCGGAGTCTATCGTAGTTTTCAATCCGGTCTCGAAACTAGAAGATTTGTCACGTACATTGCTACTTCTACAAAAGGAACAGAAGCTATCATTTACCTTCTATTGAAACTTTATTCTACGTTACCGAATTCCATGTTACTTGCATGAAAATAAACGTTTCTAATGATAAAATATTGCCAATAATACTCGTTTTCTTTACGATAAGTATATAACGTTGTTCGAATAAATACCAACCTCATATTTCAATCTTCTGACCAGACGTTGTAAAGAAAGATTAAATGACCAAAGTAAATATAATATGATCAACGAGGCATTCGATCACAATCCATCAAACCGAGTCCTTACTTGCGCTGCAGCCTAGGTTCAGCGCAATCCGACGAAAAGCTTGCCCTTTAAGTAGCTGGATTTTACATTATCCCACGACAATGGAGGCAAACCTGACGGAAAAAATAAGAAGTTCGGAGCACCCCACTCCAGACAAAGGTTCTTTTTCTGTAAGCCACTCAAGGTGACACTTTACCCGGATTAAAGTTATCGTAGTCTGCCAAACTGAATACAAATGTGGGCGCCCCTGCATGCTTGCTGCGCGAACTCTTTGACGACGGGCGCGCGCCTTGTTACGCTGATTGTCCTGCTTTTGATAATACTACAATGGTAGTTCAGGAATACAATTTTATGACAACCCACCTAAACACAAATAATATCAGTAGATCCTTTTAAACTAAAGACTCTTTAATGATCTACAACTTTTAACTTGCTACTACTTTAACAAAGTTTCCGCGAGGTAGCACCGTGAGTAGCAAGACAAAAAGTTCCGTATATGTACCTTCGTAAAGTAATCAATTATTTAAATACGCCTTAAAGTAGAAACAGTAGCCTTTGTGCTTGATTAATTTGCACAAATATAAATGAATTGCCGAAATGTATGTACAAGCATAAATTCCGAACGACGGTATCAAGGTGGTCAACTTTTAGGGTTCCGTACACAAAGGGTAAAAACGGAAACCCTATTACTAAGACTTCGCTGTCCGTCCGTCTGTCGCCAGGCTGTATCTCATGAACCGTGATGGTTAGACAGTTGAAATTTTCACAGATTAGGTATGTATAACTGTGGACGCTATAATAATATAACAACAAATACTAAAAACAGAATAAAATAAATATTTTAGGGGGGTTTTACACAACAAACGTGATTTTTTGCCTTTTATTGCTAATGTCTAATGAATGTTGTACCTATAGATGGCACGGAAACCTTCGTGCGAGAGTCCGACTCGCACTTGGTCGGTTTTTTTGTTCTGTTCGTTGTTGTCAGGACAAGTATTTATTTACTATCTATTATTAAAGTGCACTTTAATTATTTTACGACGACTATATTTGAGAGAAAATCTCCCTCACTTTACTACCTATTACGTAATAAGATACCAGCGCCAACTTTCAGTTACTTAAAGCAAGAAAAGCTTAGCTTAAAGTTAATTATTAAAAGAGGAAGTCGTAAAATCCTTTCACTGTAGCAAAACGAAACGCACAAAAACGAATGCGGATGTCTCCCGTTGCGAGTGCTCCCTCAGGAATTACATTATTAACTTCGTCCGCCGGCTTTTTAGCGTTCGCGTTTGGTTTGCAACGATCATCTTGTCTGTCATTTAAAAAGTGCGCGTCACATTTGGAGCGTCGAGCCTGTCCATTGTGGCTGGGCTCGTTATGACAACAACCGGTGAGAGCGGCGGTTTAATATAACGAACTCACTGACTCGATATTTCTCCATCGTCTGTCAAATAGACGAGCACAATAAATGTTTATTGTCATCGAATTACTCAAGTGAGAAACGGTATAAAGAGAAAAGAATAGAGCGCGTGGAAGGGGCCACGACAAAGGCGATCCTTCTTCGGGATTCGGACCACCAGCCGTGACGGCGCTTACATTAAGGTTATCGTCATCCGCCAAACTGAATACAAAGACTCGCCGGGAAGAGCCCTGTGATTCATGTGACCGACTTGCTCTATTATCATACCGTAATTCTGTATTGAGAGAATACGACACGGAAACTCGTCGACTGACGAATTTGTACAATACACCGGGCCCCCTGAATAAATGTCGTTCAGCCCCTACATGCGTCTGCTTGAAGCCGTATTTATCTATAAAGTCTTTATTAAGTATTTTACCACTAACTGCTTAAATTAACTGACGATATTCTCCGCAACCTCATTTTACAATAGAATGAGTAAGATCCAAACAAAGAAATAATAAATAGTGGTCTCTGAAGACTAGCGAAAAGAAAAACACGACGCGTTTTATTCGCGTTAATAATTAAGATGACGTTGATCTAGTTACTTTACTCCCCTACCAGATAGTGTATCAGTACTTCCGAGCTCCGAAGATTCTTTCCGGTGACCCGCCGGGAGTTAACGGATACGCAGTGAATAAATCTCAGTAGATACCTAATGCAATAACCATTGATCTGGGCATAAGTTAATAATGACAACAATTTACTCATAATTGAATAGCTTCAGATTGTAATAGCTATTTATGCAACTGTATCGTAATAGGGGCCCTTAAAACACGAGTATAAAAGGGTCACATGAGTATTTTAAGGCATAATTACGTACAGTTGCATACAATATTTTATCTACTTACATCCATATATTAAATTATCTATCATGTGTTAAGCAAACCATTGAGAATGACCTGCATTGCAATGAGAACTAGGTATGTCTGCCCCACGAGCTGCGCCCGGTGCACGCCCGACGACCTGCGCCTGCTGCTCAACGCCTACTGCACCGGTACTAAAAATCTCTTACGATACAGCCGTGTTCATAATAGAATCCAATGTCGTAATATGAGTTCTCTATGGTTTTTGAATGCATAATGGAGGATTTACTATATGGGTGTAGATAATAGTAATTTAAGGCACATAATAAGCACTCGTAATGTGCTCTCTGGGTTGGTTGCAACAACTGGAACTATGATGATGTTTTCGTACCCAACTCCTTAGTCTGTATACGAAAAATTTGCTGTAATTGTTGTCACTAACGTCGGACATCGAAATGATACGACGCCACGCCACTGCTCCACTAGGAATCATCAGAATAAAATGCGATTTAAATAAACCTTACACAACAAAATTCGTTCATTATAAGTAGGTACATATAGGTTCGTGTGTTTCGTCTATCACAAAGTAACAAGCAATCCCCAATATAAGTGCCTGTTATAAGAAGAAAGATTATCACGAACTTAATATTATAACCTATACTTAACTCACAATCATCCATTTACTTTTATCTGACTGGCCGACACTTAAATTACACTCGTGATATGACCTGAACCAACATTTAAATAGCCCAAAACAAACGTAGAGACAAAGGGTTAAGAGACCGTCGTAACGTCATAACACTGAGCGCCCGAGACAATCCGAGGTCGCAGGCACCTTGCCCCGAATCCCACTGGAAACATTATCAACCCCCGGTGTTACCGTCCTATCTGATTTTCCCTCACATCACATTACAGCATTCGCAACACATTGAGTTTCCTTTTGTCTTAAGACACGGTTTCATAGCTGTTTAAATATTAAGATATTGGCTTAATTAATCGCGATAGCATGGTTGGTAATTAATTTTAATTGGTATGTGATATTGATAGCACAGTTGTTCGGTAATGTTTTTCGTACGAAAACAGTATAATACAATATATAAGGTATCTACTGTACTCTTTTATTTATGAAAATGAAGATTATTTGCCCTGGCTTTGCACGAGGCAATTTGAAAAATCGGCCAGGTAGGGTCCTAAATACTTATAGTTGCGGCAAATATTCAATATTACAAATTTCTGGACTATTTCTCTTAAATTCTTTGTATTTATGTACTACATTTACGTACGATTTTTTTTTCCAGATTTTTCCAGCAACGGTTTAGTTTGTAGAGGAGGAAGAACATGACTATAACAAACGGATCGAATTACAGTCTTAATTATTATATGGCTACACCAATTTGTACTTAACTAAAAATTTATTTTAGCTTCGTAATTGTGGGTAAAAGAAAATAAATAACTGGAATTTGCTGCTTTAGAAAACTAGTGCAAAGAAGCGAACGAATAAAGAGTCGGAGATCGCGCAATCGTGAAGTTAACCCCCGCTGTCGTTCAGCGATCCAGCCAATGTAGTGGGAAGCAATTTAGAAGAAACCGACGATTGTTGAACGGACATACAACGTCTAGCCGTGGTAAAAACACTTACGTGAGTTTTTAGAGACAAGCAAATTAAAAAAAAAAGGTAGTGCCTGTTAAATAAAAGTTTCATTTTAAACCGCGACGCAAAAAGTGTTACGAATATAAGTTTGACATCTATGGCTGTGTGTCTGTTTCTCTGTGGCATCGTAGCTCTCAAATGAATGGACCAATTTTATTTTTTTACGTTAAAGCGAGTGTCCCATAAGTAGCTATGTTTGATAAACATCGGTTTAGTGAGTGATACTCTTTACCGGCCCGGATAATACCGACATGGAAATACCGACCCTGTTTTTCGTGCACACGCCCATAGAAGCTCATGTGAGTTTCTACGGGCGTGTACACGAAAAACAGGGTCGGTATTTCCATGTCGGTACTCGGGTCGGTAAAGAGTGTCACCCGGTTTAGTCGTTTTTGAGATATTAAGCTTTGAAATTACAATGTTGGGGGTTTTCATTATTTCTAATTTGGTTAGGTTATTCAAACTAATACCAGAAAACTAAAGTCAGTCAGTTCAGCTCATTCGATGCTTGTGGACGCAACCCTTAATTTTGCCGAAGCCATGATCAACTGTCATTATAAATCTCATCAAGAATGAAGATGCATCTGATATATCTGCAACTAGTTAAATTGTCTATCTAATGCATTACAATTTGAATTATCTATGCAGGAATCGTAGAAGCTCAAATAACAGAATGTTCCTTCCTTTGTTAAATTTCAGTGGTGGGTGAGGTATAGTTATATAATATTCAATTGTTTTTCAATAAATAATGCTTAGCCCGAACATTATGTTAGTTGAAATGGCAATGGAAAGGCCATGTCGCTGGAAGAACTTTAGTGGTGACCACGAACCGGGAGACAGCGTTGGCAGCCCTCCCACTAGATCAGGGGTCGCCAAACTACGGCCCGCGGGCCAAGTCCGTCCCGCGAGCCCCTCTAATCCGGCCCGCGGAAAGAAAGCGTTATGCGTTACTTGTATCTAGGTACCCCCTGAATCCTAAGTCTACTTAACTAATGGATTACCCCCATGACCAGCCAAAGTCTTGACCCGCACGAATTTACATTAAGTGCAGTGTGGCTCTTGAGTCAAAAAGTTTGAAGACCCCTGCACTAGATAAATCTACGGCATCGCGAGAATTGCAGGCAACTGGTTGTTGCAGGTGGCAAGTTGTCGTCGAGCCTTTATTCAACAGTAAGTAGACTTCTTCAGTTTGTTTATAACCCAGATCTAACAACTCATCATCATAAACACTAAACTGTGAAGTTTTGTGTATCATAATATCTGAATTATTTATGGGAGACAGGTTGATTTGTTCGTTGAAATATCCCTTGGAACTTTTAATGAGTGTACCTACTAATTATGATTAATATCTGCGCTGATTAAAAAATTTAGCTTACCCAGTACTTATATATGTATCCTTCCATGATATTCGTTCATTTCGCAACTTTACATTTCGCAAACTTTAAAACTGTAAATATTTTAGGATTTATTTCAGGGCCATCGTGTAGAACCCTTTTAGGTTAGGTTAGTTTTATAAAAATCCAGATATATTTACAGAGTTTCAGAAATATTAAGCAGTTGCGAAATGAATCAGGTTGCAAAACATTAGTGACCCATCCTTTCATCCTATCTCACATATTAGATCTGTTAAAAAATGGAACGAGTAAGGTTTTCTAAAATTCATAGGCGTCAGTAAAAAAAGTTAATAAGGCAGGTACCTATGAATGATTACACTGCTCTGAAGACAATATCTCAGTTGATACGCGGAATAACTGTATTATCAAGTAGGCAGCGGTGTTGCCGCAGACATGAAATATGACACACTTACTGTACCTCGTAATATTGCGTTCTCTTGCAATATGAAAATTTATCGTTATGGTGCGTATAGGTCGTAGAAAAATGGGCCTAGGCAAATTCTAAATTCTGGTTGCGTGCCTTCGAGCATCGACGTAAATTTCCTTGTGCATTTCCTCATTTTTATACTTCCGGGGTCATAATTTCGGATGTCGCATGGATTTGTAACTGTTCAGTATAACAATCAAAGACAATTAAAAACGTCCTATATTGAAAATACAAACTGAAACATAGATCCACAGAAAAACCAGAAAAATAGACCAGCGCGGAGAATCGAACCCAGGTCCTTGGCATTCCGTGCCACGTGCTATACCGCTACACCACCACTGGACAGGGGTACAGACACGAATTTCTCCTATGCACCACATATCTCAGCATGTTTGTTTCTTATTTAGTCACTTAAGCAGCGACACTATTCCATCCTATTTCTATGTTTCACTTTGTATTTTGGGATGACCGTAAAAGTAATAAAATTTGGAGTTGAAATTAAAAATATAAAAAGACTCCAAAGACCAATCTTAAAATCGTCCTGCTAATCGTACCCCTATTAAAAATGTGAAAGTCATGGATTTTAAATTTTCTATAAAGGTTACTGGATTTTTGGAATAATAGGTAGGTACTTACCTAGTAGGTTGATGTTAGTTTGGTTTCGTTGATCAACATTTACCCCTAACTCTAAAAGTAAGATGAAATGTAGTATCATCCGCATTAAGCCTGACCATGCTTTTTGGCTTACCATTTTGTATTTTAAGTATAGAAAGTCATGAAAAAATCCCTTCATGCCACGTAGTTACAAACTTTTATGAGGATAGAATAATATTAAAAAATTGTATCTCGAAATCTAGTGTTATGTATACGCAAAATACGGCTTCCTTTGATGATACCAATAGTTATAATTTAGATCAATAAAATATTCTTGTTCTGATTTTTATTTAACGTTTACTGTTACCTACTAATATTTTAAGAATTATTGTCAACAGTAACCGCCTTTAGTAAAATAGTTTTTTTATAGTTAAACAAATTTTTTGTCCTTTACGATAATTTGCAATATAAGCATAATTAATGTAATAACTTGATTTGAGACGTGAGTTATTCGTTACAATATCGTTAAGTATCGATAAAAAATAATTATCTTAAAAATTGAAGTTGCCTTTGCCTGACAACGTCAATTGAGGAACAATAACCAAATGATTGCTGAAACGTCCCGAGAAAAATAAATGAAAGAATAATAGGAAGATGAAGAACATTGACAACTTGTGATTTATCCTCTGAAATGATGTTCTTTTGTTTCCTGTTCCAGCCGATATTACTCTAAAAAAGTATTTTCTACATCTGTTGATATTTAGGGTTCCGTACCTCGAAAGGAAAAAACGGAACCGTTATAGGATCACTTTGTTGTCCGTCTGTCCGTCTGTCAAGACCCTTTTTCTCAGGAACGCGTGAACGTATCAAGCTGGAATTGATATCGAATACTCAAATCTGCGGTCCCTTGAAGCCCTGAAAAAATCAAAATTCTAAGTCAACGCAATCAAAAGTTACAGTCATTAAACAACGTGTTTCCATACAAATAGCAGTGCACTGAAAACCTATAGGGCACTTCCAGTTGTCCTAGAAACTTGAAATTTGGTATGAATGTAGCAATAAGACTCATTTAATAAATTTGTGATCGACCTATTTATTTAAGTACCTACATCCATGTATTTTATTACAATACCATAAGTTCTACTGATAGTTAATTTTATTTGCACTTACCTATATAAAAGTTGGTATTATAACACAACTAGAAAATTCTGTTTTTTTTTATGTCTGTCTGTAAATATTAATTACCAATTTAATATGACTCCACACTGCGTACATTTTGCTTAAGAGTACGGCTCTGCATACACTGGAAGTATTAAATCACCCGGAAAAATCGAGAAATATCTTCAAGACACGATTCCCGTTTACGTACCTATAAATGTGCACGGAACCCTCGGTGCGCGAGTCTGACTCCCACTTGCCCGGGGCTACCAACAATTAAATTGAAAACAAAAGAAGGATTGAAAAGTATTTGTATATAAAATGCAAGGATCTTATCGTTTAAAAGCGATTTTACACACACACACACACACACACATATATATACTATAATATTTTTGTGTCTGTATAAATTTTGTGTATTGATTTGTTACTTAGGTATAAGTTTCTAGAAACGATGCACTTCTGTTCTTACTTTCTTAGTCACCCAAAGGGGTAGATGTACAGTCGAGGGCATACATTTATATGCAGCCGTAGCGTCAAATACACGTTATTGGCATAAAGGTGTTTAGATATTTTTGTCGTCTTGGTAACGTACATATATTTATGCCCTTGACTTTACGTACGTGGATAATAAAGCGCAGCGATATAAATTGAATGAAATTACGAAGTTTATTGTGTTACGAAACACATTGCTTGGAAGTTATTTTCGGTTATGATTACCTATTCTCACTCGTCTTTTACCCGCGGGCATATAACATCTGTAACAAGTTGAGCAGATTTATCTGAAAGTAATTTTCTGAGCGCATCTGGCACTGCGGTATGAGAGATTCAGCTGATCAATATTCCGGAAGTTGCCTCCAAGAACTGTGAAATATGTCAGTCTCTCACTCAATCCCCGGAGTTATTTATAAGAACAGTATTATGAAAACGCACGGCTGCCAATTTTAGGGGCGTGAGAATTGTCCTTCAAACTCTGATTGGTATCAAGCTTACATTAACGGCCTAACTTTATCAAGTAACTGTTATTTTCACTTTAATTGATCAGTAAGATAATAAATTATGTTCATAAAGAGTACAATAGATGCAAGTTTATCGACGACGACTAACTAGCCTTTAAAATCATTTTTTAGCAGACAAGAATATCTTCAACGAAATTTGTTATGAAGGTCTGTTAGTTTGTTTGTTACCTTTTCACGTCTAATCCGCTGAACTGATTTCGATGAAATTTGGTACCTACACAGACAGTTTGAGTCCCGAGGAAGGAGTAGAATAGTATTTATCCCAAAAAATTGCGTAGTTCCCGCGAAATAGTGATGAACGAGTTCTACGTGGACGCAGGTCCCAGCAACAGCTAGTGATATAATTCGGTATGGACATCTGAAATAACACATAAAGCTACTTTTGTCCCGATATTCCTACGAGATGGAGATAACATTTCGAAACCTCAACCGCTGGATATAGAGACACAAAATTTGGCACAGGAGTTATATATGCAAAACGTTAGTCAAATCTGAGATGTATATTTTCAGAATTAATTCCTATGGGTAATTAGTAAAATTCCACAATTTCCATTAAATCTCATGGCCATGCTCAGCTCATGACAGATAACGTGTTAAGATATAACTTGAGTTATGTTGACACCTCTAGGTCGTTTTTAGATCTTCGCTCGAAATCCAGACTTATTCTTACGCTCCAAAAAAGTGTAATAGGTACCTACCCATAACACAAGTTTTGCTACTTTTAACTTGGTCAATTGGTTTCAATTGTTCCGCGATAGTTATTTTAAGGTATTTTCAATACTCTTTGGCCTTAAGGCTTCTTACTAGCCCAATAATAATTGACTTGAAATCTCCTGTGAATGACTACTGCCACGACCGTAGCTGCATGATTTATGACCGTAATACAATCGCCACTTTTATATCCGACATGATATTTATTACTGTTTATGGTAAGCACGCGTGATTGTAGGAGATTTCGTTGTCTAGCACAGATATTTTGAAGTAATATTGCTGCTTTTCGAGGATTTAAACAAATAGACACTATCGACTGCAAGAAGCCGTGGAAATCGAAGTTCGTATCGTACCGTCTCTCTCACTCTCATTTTAAATAATATATAAGCTTCAGCGGGACGGCTATACACGAAGTTCGAATTTTGTTCTCCGTAGTAAAGGGCTAGCACACACCGGCAAAGAAACTTAATTGTAAGTTTGAAGTTCCCAATCTGCAGTGGGATGTATATAGGCTGAGGTAATGATGATAATGCAACAAAAGGCAAGTACTTATCCGAATTTTAAGCGTAAATTTTAAGTTATTTTCCTTCCTCGCGCACGTCCCCCTCCCCTAGTAGTTTTTAATTTAATCCACTTCACATCACTCAAATCATTCTCAAATCACAGAGGGCCGAGGCAAAAGTGCAAAACGTGCATAATAGGGAATATTACTGCACTTTTCTGCCGTCAGAGTTCAGCACTAGCATAAACCGTTAGTTTTTTTGAGTATCTTAAATGTCCGTTGGATTCCGTAATATCATATTATTTCAATATTTTTTTGGAAATATAGCTTTATCGTTACTATCGATGTAAAGTAAATAGGTAAGTATCATGTTAATTTGTTACTAATTAATTTATCATGATTTCTATAGGTACTCTTTGGTCATGATCCGTCATGGCGACAAAATACCTCACCTACCGAGCACCTACCTAAAGAGAACTGACGTTGTCAAGGCGGTTTGCGCTAGTGTCGCCCCCTGCGCAGATCTTTGCCTAATATGCCCTCTTCCATTAAAGTTTTGATCAAAATACTGACGTCTCCGCTCCGCTTTAAAACGAGCGCACCGCATCCTTATTCGCCAATGCTTTCCACTTCATTGAAGCTATTGTCTTTGCATCTGATATCACGTAAAAACGACAGTTTGCCTCTTTTTCCATTACTTGAACACAACAAACATACGAAACGTCAAGTTGCATTTAACATTCACAAGGAATCGAACCCTGCACTAAATTATGAATACGTAAATAATAAATATGCAACCGGAAGTATATGTGGTATGCCCATAATATGTGTGGGTAACCGTGGTAGCCTGGATAGTCGTGCGTGGGTTAAAAACCTCTGAGTTCAAAAGATCTGAGTTCAAGTCATTCGTAATTTATGTACGAAATACCATGACCATTACGTAAAAGAAAACATCGTAAAGAAACAGGAAACATCAGCGAAGAAATCCAATGATTTGTGGAAAGTTCCCAATCCGCACTGGATCCATATAGGAACTACGGCCCGAGCTCTTTGAAGATTTGACTCCGAAGCCTTTTGCTTCATAGTCAGCAGGGCTACTACGAAACTCGAAGTTCGTGTCGTGTAGAGGTGGGTAAATCCGGATCTGAAGATTCAAAAGAGTCAGATCCTCAAGCGGATCCGAATCCCTTAATGACATCTTTCAAATCTTATTGACTCCGGAGTTACTAACTCCGACTGGATCGAGCGGCTCGCCTCGCTCGTGATCGCCGTCACGCTCACTCACACTGACTCGCTCCGTCCGCTTGCTTTCGCTCTCGCTCGGCTCGGATCGGATCGGCAGGGCTACTACGAAACTCGAAGTTCGTATCGTACCGTCCCTCTCGCTCTCGTATTAAATAGTATAAGTGTCAGAGGGACCGCACGACACTAACTTCGATTTTGGAGTTTCGTAGTAGCCCTGCGGATCGGATCTTGGACTTGGATCTTATTATCTATGTTTGGTTGGTCGGTTCGGTTCGGTTCGGTTCGTAGTAGCTCTGCGGATCGGATCTTGGACTTGGATCTTATTATCTATGTTTGGTTGGTGGTTCGGTTCGGTACTCGGACTTGGACTAACGAACGAATCTTTCTCTCTCTCACGAATCTGTACTTCAGTTCAGTCAGCGGGTGGGGCACCGCAGTACCGTACCGACACCGACCGACCGAACCGAGCCGGGGCGGATCGGCCATAGATAAATTAATAATCGCTCGAAAGAACCGGAGTCAATAAAGGAGTCGGATTCAATAAGCGGATTCGGTACCGACACCGGAGCTGGATCTAGTGAGACAGATCACTTCGCGGAGTTGAGATTACCCATGTCTAGTGTCGTGCGATCCCTCTGACACTTATATTATTTAATACGAGAGCGAGAGGGACCGCACGACACGAACTTCGAGTTTCGAGTTTCATAGTAGCCCTGCTGCTTCACTGACCACTAGCCAGTGGCGTGACGTGAACATTTTCATTCGAAAACCCCGAACAAAAAAAAATACACTTACCTCAAGCGGCGAGTACAGAAAGAACGTGTTGAGAGAAACCGAACGTGAGTAAGATTTTGTATGCAAACCTTGACGTTACTTGCAATACGTGACATCGCTGATGTCATTGAAACAGTTATGGAGTATAATTAGAAAAATTAGCAACCCGGTTGGAACCGTGTTGTTACAGGGCCACGCCACGGCTATCCATTGGCCTAAATACGGTGGTCGTCTATTCGAAGTATCGTCGTGCAAGCAAGTATGTATTCATCAGAGAAGGATTATCGTTTTCCGAATGAACAAAGCTAGATTAGGTATATTTTTATTTTAAAATGTCATAAAATGATATCAACATCTTAAAGTTAACACTGATAAATAGAGTTGCATTCATAATGTCATTAGTTTAACATGATATTCGTATATTACGTACAAATACAATAATGATTGTCAAAGTTTATTGTCATTAATATAATAAAAGTAATCGTTACGTTATAGTTTACAAGCAATGAATATTTTAAGGATAGTTTAATATTATATTGTCAAAGGTGCATTAGAGTATTATTGCCACTGTCCACAAACATAAAATGTACTATTATTGTCACAAATAAACATGTTTGCGATTAAAGTAAGACTTTCGATTCAAGCTTGAGGCGGTTTCATTGTTTGCACGACAGAGCGGTAGATAAATGTACTATGCAAATGTATGGAACGCCTTGCGAGCGCAGCGCCAGAGCGCCACCGACGCCGGGACGTCATAATTTATTGCCGCTCTGTTGCAGTGCCACTGTTGTCATTGTCACTGTAGATTGTTAAAGCTACAAAACCGGTAGTGTCTTTTTCAACATCGACATTGGCGAAATCATTAAAAAAATAATTTAGGGGCTGTTTCACCATCCATTGATTAGTGTTAACTGACGGTTAAATGTGATGCCGTCTCCGTCTATTCGAACAAAACAAATAGAGACGGCATCCAATTTAACCGTCAGTTAACACTAATCAATGGATGGTGAAATAAACCCTTAATATTATTTCGAAAGTCTACCAAGTGCTTTTGAAAATTAAGCATATCGGTTCGATCGAGACTATACATTTAGTGACAGATCAATATCTGGAATATGAAATATCCATCAATACTAATATAAATGCGAAAGTTGGCCTCTGTCTGTCAGTCTATAATGGTCTGTAACCTGTTCACGCTTAAACCGCTGAACCAATTTTGATTAAATTTAGCATGGAGATAGTTTAAAACCTTAAAAAAGAATAGGATAGTTTTATCCTGGAAAATTACATAAATTCTAAGCAGACAAAATCGCACAGCCAATGTGAAATAAAACGTATTTGAACGGTATCAGCCCTTTGATTATTTTGATAATCGGCTTACTTAATATAAATTCCATATAATATGCATTTCAATATTATCTAGGTAGGTACTCAGCAAATGACTGACCATTATTTTACTCAACAAATTTTGGTACACTTTTAAGTTGTGTTTGTATAAGTTACATATTTATTCACGATGTGAGTAAAATATTTCTTCGTGATTAATAATAATTAAAACAGTTTGGATTCCTTGATATTTTCAAAATCTGATCCGTTATTATATTGCTCTTTAGTGTATAAACACAGTATATAATGTTAATATGTAAGCATGTGTCATATGAGCGTAGTTTTTGTTCACGCATGTCTAATGATATCAAATTAACATCTAACTAATATTACCCTTATCAAAATGCATGTACACGCCCACTATTCCTACAATAAATTCATTCTTGTTACTTATTTCTACAAATTTTTAGGAAGTCCAAAAGGAACTTCTATCTCTACGATTTATTAACTTAAGTATGTATATTTGAATGAGCCGAATACTTTATTTTAAATACACTATTCGGAAGACGTAAATTTATTATTACATTAATTTCAAATACTTTTAGCTAAGACGTTTTTGTTTCACAGCAAGTAAAGAATTCGTACAATTATCTTTTCAAATTTACAATTAAAAATATCCAAATCTATACATATGTTTAAAACAAAATTAGCTAATAAATTGAATTAACATGTTCATTATTACAGGAATATTTTTTAAATTAAAACATGACTTAATATTTTTAAAGTATATATTTTACGTACGTATACCTAGTTATGTTACATTCTACATCATATTACAAAAAATATTTTGAGTGGTGCGATCGAACCTTGCGTCCGTTCAGTCGTTCGTACAAAACAAAGTATGGACTACTTTATTTCGACTAACCACTATGCTATTGTCTATACATGCAAGTTACACATCGGTCTAAACATAGGTGTATTGGTCTCTATACATCCTTATACTACGGCTATAATTGTTTTTATTATCGTATTGTCATTATTATGAAAATAGGCCTAGTATTTAAGACAACTTATGCAATACAAACATGATCAATGTGCAGCACTTTTTCATTATTGTTTTTGTTTCATTCTCAATAAGGATTGAAACATTAATATCTACAGGCTTTTTTATATTGTCAATATCATAAGTTACCTTTTCAGGTAATAAAAAGTTTAACATACTACAAAATTACTTTAAATCGTGTACAAAATCTCTCGTAATGACAATTGATATGTCATTAAATGATATAAATGTTAAAATTGCCCACTCAAAGGTCTAACAAAAAACAAACCCCAAGAAGGTGGAACCAACCTCGTACATTTTATTGTCTCGACTTACAATCTTAAGGCATTCTAACTGATCTATAATGCTTATCAACAACAACGATGTTAATGGGCAAACATTCTAACAACTTCAAATGTAAATACAAAATTCAACAGCCATGTTTATCACTATGCTGCTAAGTAGAAATAAATGCGATTTATGTAGAAACTTTTATTAGAACCGCGAGCATCACGAATGAGTTAGTTAAGCGAATGGTTCCACTGTAAACTACATAGTGCGTGGGAGGGCCAGAGGGTCGAATTTTTTTCCGTTCGGTCCTCTGTGCATATTCATTGTACGTGTTGTTAGATGCGTAAGCGTTAACGCTGTAGGTGTTAATCGCGTTATTTTCGTGACGTGATTCGTCGACGATGGCATTCTCGCTCTTGTGATGACGCTTGGGAGCATGCGTCGTCGCTTGCGTCGTTGTCGTCGGCGCTGGAGTCGTCGTCGTCGTTGTTGTCGTTGTTGTTGTGGTTGTTGTGCGTTGCGGCGTTTCTGGTGATAAAAGAGAAGGCTGGTTTAAGTTGGCTTAGTTTTGACTGAAAAATTAATTTGTTTTTTTTTGCATGTTTAAGATTTTAAGGGTTCCATATTTCAAAAGGAAAAAAATTGAAGGTATCAAGCTTTCCATACTTTTACGGTACTTCCGGTTGTCCTAGAAACTTGAAATATTGAGCTAAAAATAGCTCTTATAGTACAACCAAAAATAAAGTCCCAAAAATATTCTATATGTCTGTCTGTTTATGTCAATAATCTTCTAAAATGATCACATTTTGCTTAGGAAATGGACTGTGCTAACACTAAATATTTACAATAGCTACAAATTTTAACGGAACTCTCGGTGCGCGAGCCCGGCAAGTGCACTTGCCGGTTCTTTAAAACCGAAAAAAAATTGCTGATGCGCCGGACGAGATTCGAGACCGCGTTTCCTACACGAATCCACACCTTTCGGCGCACTCGAAAAACTTTTTAATTAAAAAAAATCTTTAGTTTCGTTGAGCAAACAAAAGTATTTTTTAAATTTTAATTTGACCCCTCGTAGAGGGATTTAAAAAAATAGTCAAGTGCGAGTCGGACTCGTACATGAAGGGTTCCGTAAACAGTTCAGTAAAAGATTTTCTTAAAATTCTTCTGATATAAGTTTTTTTGCTGACTGTACTTTATGCCCCTGGTTAATAAAGTACTCGTCAAGACGAATCAAACAAGTCCAAACTCGATGCGGTCGTATCGCTTATCACAGAGTTCCTATGGTCACCCGCTAGTTTTATCATCAGATCAACTCCATGTCATAATAATATTTATACATGTGTGTAAAATTTCAGCTCAATCGGTTGAAGATATCCACTTCAAATTTGAGTTGAAAGATTCCACCCGAGCAAACATAGTTACATTACACTGCAAACAAGTATAATGCTTGTAATAAGTTTTTGTTAAAAATTTAATTTTTAATACAAGTTGTTTTTGCCGAATGTACTTTTTGTTGACTGTTTGCCATTGCATTTTCATCTAAACTACATATCTGTACTTGACTTGCATTGTCATCTAAACTACATATCTGTACCAAATTTTAACTATTGAGGAGTTCCCTCCTGCAGAGACGACCCTGGCAAGACCCCCAAGATGTCACTACCAGATTATTGTATTGTCACCAAATTTACATGAGTATGCCAAATTTCAAGTCCTTCGGACTTCTGGAAGTGGGTCAAATTTAGCTTTCAAGATTTGACCCAAACAAACAATAAATAAATAAATAAATAAACAAACAGGGCAAGCTAAAGAAAAGCTTCTAAAAATATCACCAAAATGTAAGCACTTGTGCAAGTATTTCGAATAAAAAACAAATTGAATTCTCATCCTCTTTGGTTCTGGCTGTTTGCTTCTGAAACCACTGCCCGCGCCGCGCGCGGCTCAAAAGAAAATGGCTGTCAGCGCGGTTTATTCCCGAGAAATTCGGCGGACTTTGTATATTAAAATATTAAAATAATAAGAAGCTCGACTAGTGTGAATAAATTTTAAACTGTATTATAAACCTTGTAAATAATGTTAAACATTTGGTATGATTTTTAGTGTAAAAAACAATAGGTAAACTTAGTGATTAGTATGGTGTGGATTTGGCGAGCGCTTTATCAAAGTTGGCTTCATTGAGGTTTGTGGTTTATAAATTGCTTTATTAATTTTGCACAAAAACGAATAAACCACACAATCAGACAGTCACTATATTATATTATCGAAGCGTTTATAAAACATCATTAAAATCGCAAACTTAAAGGTAAATATTCAAACGACATAGCCAGCCGTTGCTAGGCGACTCGGTCGCCTTAGCAACGGCTAATAACGCCTATCAACCAAAAAACGCTGAAAAAACACGTTTCTTGTATGACAACCCCCTTTAATTTGTAACTTTATTTTATTTTTAGTATTTTTTGTTATACTGGCCACAGTAATACATAATCTGTGAAAATTTTAAGTGTTTAACTTTTACGGCTTAATAAATAGAGCCCTGTGACAGATAGACAGCCAGACAGACAGACAGCGGAGTCTCAGTAATAGGGTCCCGTTGGCACCCTTTGGGTACGGAACCCTAAAAAGTACTGAATCTAGTCTCATATGTTTTAATAAGCACAAATTCTGCTGATTTCAAACAAAATAAATCATGATTGAACGTTCATTTATTACCTAGATATTTACCTTTCATCGTGACGACGCCGTCGGCGCGGCCATATGCATTAGCGGCTGCGCATGAGTACTCTCCAAAGTCAATTTTCTTCAGTCGTGTAATTGTTAAGTTCATCCTCAACGCGTACTCATTTATTGTCTCTTCCGATATGATGTACTTCGAACTGTTCATTAACTTGGCACCTAGAAAAAAATATCAATTTCCTAAGTTGAATTATGAACCAGCTGAAATAAATACGCTAAGACGCTAATGCTTCCACTGTGTACATCTTTAGGTACCTACTTTAAGTTTTTTTTCTTAAATATTAATGCTTTCGGTTTTTAAAGAAATTCAATACAAAATCAGCAGGAATTTTATAGATATTACAACCTAAGGTATGCAACGAATAAGGAGGAAATAGGAGGAGGAAAAAGGAGGAATACTAGATCGACTAATGAAATAGATAATACAGGGTATATGATTTTCATACTAGCGCTTCGAATGTTTTTTTAAAGTAAGTCATGTATTTGCTTAGACTTGGCAATCGCACACAATGCTTTACTCGTACAGTAATATAATAATTAAAACAGTAATATAACAATACTAATTAAAACATAGATTATACTCGTCAAACTGAACAACAAAGTTCAGCGACTTTTAAAAATATATTTTTTTTTTATTACACTTTTAAGTTTATGCGAAGAAGCAATGTAATGCAAAATGCTTGTTGTTTGTAGGGTGACAGGCGATGTCAGTTGTATTCCAGGATGGTCTGAAGTATTTAATTTGTATGAAAAAGGGAAAATCCAACGACTCCCTTATTTTTAAAAATCGCTGAACTAATGTTGTTCAGTTTGACGAGTACGATCTATGTTTTATTTTTTTGCTCGTATTACAGGCCACACCCGGTATAAGTGATCACTTTTGTACCTCGTCGCTTTCACTCGGTACACAATTTCGTATGGCTTTTCAAACATGACGTTAAAATGACAAGGTACAAAAGTGATCACTTATTTATGACGTTGACTGTACTCGTATATGCACCTATTGCTCAAACTGCATGGCTAGCGCTATTTATGCTCAATTAGGATAATTTAAAATATATTATTATCATTATGTAGCCATCCGTTGGCCATGTGTATTACAAAATGAAGATGTTTAATATTGATCCGGTCATTATAACACGTTCCCAAGGATAGGTTAATGGTGAAGCATCAAACCTAATCAGCTTAGTAATCTGGAGTTAATTTGACGTACTTATTATTTGAGAATTATAAAATGTGTTCCTCTACGGTTTTAAAATAAATAAGTCGGTGGAAATCAAGTTCTATGGACACCCCCGGTACTGGCTAAAATAACTAACTAGGTAACATTTCATCTCGAAACTTTTTTGGAGTATAAGGGCTGCGTTGCGAGACTTGCATGTTTTTTATGTTTGTGATGGGATATTGTATTGTCCGTTAGTTAACAATTTATAAAGAGTTAACCAAATTATTTTTTAAACACATAATGACTTGGCCATCGCACTCAACGCTTTACCCACTCATACTCGTATTATGTGTATCGCTCAAACTGCAAGGCTGGGCAAGCGTTACCTTCTATTAGAATTACTTTCAATAGCTAACGTTGACGACTATCCTTATGTTATTATGTAGCCTTGCGTTGGCCAAGTTATTTAGGTGTTTAAAAAATAATTCGGTTAATTCTTTATTTGAGAACTATAAACTGTATATTTCCACGGTTTTAAAATAAGCAAGTAGGTGAAAATCGAGTTCTCCCGCCGGTACTGACAAAAATAACCAACTTGGTATAACATTGCATCTCAAACCTTTTTAGCAATATAAGAATTTCGTTGCGTTGCGAGACTTGCGGCTTTTTACAGGTAATGTTTTTGATGGGACAGTATTATCCATAAGTAGTTTTCCCGTTTAATACATTTTCAAATGTGTAGATATTCATGTTCATGAATGCTTCATACATTTTACTAGAGAAACTTTTGTAGAGCGGGGGTCAACACTGCAGCACGAATTCCACGTTTTTTGTTAAAGTTTCTCGTTTCACATTAAATAGCAACTAACTGGAGACTGGAACTGGAAAGGACTGTTGCAAAAATGCTCCCTTTGAAGTTGAATTACTTGATTTTAAATGAACAACACGTGCTGTACTGTAGCTAAAATGAATGTTTGCTATGTTGCAATTTTGAACCATTTTTTTTTACATTATTTATAGTGCTTCTATTTCACCAATAAATATCCATCGATAAACCATAGCTACACATATTGATTGTCTTTGACGTTTCAGGGCGAGGTAAATATTTTTATTAAATAGTATTCTTAATGGGATAAATATCAAGTTTAAAGGCACTGTTACACATGCTCGTTACTAGCATGCTTATAAGAATGCTTATGAGCATGCCATTAATCAGCATGCTTACTAATGAGCATGCTCATGGACTGAAGCAAAAACGTTCACACTTGTTTTTTACCTTTCTCCCTTCCACTCCCGTCTCGAGCATACCACTAATAAGCATGCTCGATAGTAGCATGTCCTGTTCACACATGCTACTACGAGCCCCAATGCAAAAGAGTTCGTCTACTAGTAAAACTGAAAGTAACGTTTGTTTAAAATTGAAATATAGATTAGTAATACTAGCTTAAGAGTCTAATAAAAAATACTAGGTACATTATTACTTTATAATCTTTATTTCCAATACAGTATTAAATAATTAAAAAAACACTTATTTTATTATTATAAAAATAATTCTTCCACTGATGTCCACGCATAAAAGTTCGGCTACCGTAGTAAGTCCCGCAAAATAGTTCGTCTACCACTTAGTTGAATCTTCTTTACTACCAAAACTGCCTTAATTCTCAGCGGCATAGTAGCTATCAATTCTTCACATTCTTCTGGAGTTGTTGAAACCCAAACTGGCAAAATTTTCTCTTTTAAATCGGCTTTTGATCTTGATAGAAACTTGAGTCACTTTTTCTTCATTTTCCACCACACAAGTCTGAACTGTTCCGTCGAATTGCCGTCGCTACTCCATCGTAGGGATTGTTTTAGAGCTAAGCCAGGCCATCGTCGCCTTTGCTGTGAGACAAGAAGCACCATCTTGTTAAAAAGTGAAAGCATTTTGATGTTTCAAATTCGAAATGGATGGTAGACTCGTTTCCAACATGTTTTGGTATTTCATCTCATTAACAGTCCCTCCTACAAAATGCAGGCGACCCACACCTTGTGCTGACATGCAATCCCAAATCATTACCGAGCCAGGAAACTTCATCTTTGTCTTAATTCAAGTTGTATGAAATACTTCGTCTTTAGTTCGAATGATTTTTTTCCGTTCATGACCGATAATTATATCAAATTTGGATTCGTCACGTCATATTATTTGCCGCCACTGATCAGCAGTCCAGTTTAAGTGATCGAGAGCGAATTTCAATATATTTTTTTCTGTACTGCTGTGAGTAATGGGTTTTCTTTAGCTGTATAAAAATCATAACCCATTCTATTCAGAACTCTTTTGCAGGTGTCGACCGATACATCTTTCTTAATCATATCACGCCACTTCACTAGAAGTTTTGCTGCCTGGGCATGACGGTTTTTCTTCATAATTTTCTTCAAGACCCTATTTTTAGCTGCACTCTTAATACGAGGGCGGCCCGGTCTCTTCAATAAAGAAGCTGTGCCATTCTTTCCATAATTCTGAGTGATTGACTGGATAGTAGACCTATTCAGGTGTAAGTCTTTGGTGATTTGGTAAATGAATTTTCCACTATTAGGTACTACCAGAAATTTTAAGTTTTCGCATTTTTTCAGCAATGGGTTTTTCATGACCCATATTGATCAAAATAATTAATAAAACTAACGAATACTTACTTGGAACATGTCTTGTTATGCCATGTTACATCTTTACTGTCAAATAATATAGATTTTTAATTTGAACCATATTTATTTTGCTATATAAAAACTTAACAAATAGTTAACGCTAGCCGTAGACGAACTATTTTGCATCAAATAAGAACTAGACGAACTGATCCAGAATATTTATAATTTTAAAATAGTGATTATTTTCTTAGTGCCCAATTAACGTCGTTTTGATGGAGTATTATACAATATAAATTGTTTATAGCTAATGGACTTCTGTAAAACAACAAATTGATATTCTATTTAGATAGGCTTCAAAATGTATGACTAGACGAATTCTTTTGCATTGGGGCTCGTAGGTAGCCTTTGCTCGATAGTAGCATGCTCTCTTGCTACTAACGAGCATGTGTAACAGTGGCCTTATTTCAATTATTGTAGGTACTTACGTAATTCGTTCTTAGATACCTATCACGCTTTTTTTAGGTCAATCTGCATCTAACTAAGTTTGTAATAGCATCTTACGTATCATCAACATCATATCAACCGCATGACGTCCACTGTCAGATACAGGCCGATATATACCTGCAGTTGTTTCAGTTGAAAGCGGCCTGCATCCATCGTGAACCCGCGGCTTTAACTAGATCATCCATCCATCTCGTTGGTGGACGTCCTACACTGCGCTTGCCTATCCACAAATGTCTGTAAATAATAGAAGGATATTTACCTAGTGGCGACTTTCCCCGCTGCCAAGTGTTAAGGGATTTGGGTGAGGCCTCCACGAGGCACTGCAGAGTCACTTGCTTATCGGCAGCCTGCATCACCACTGGGTTTTCGACTTCCACACTGGGTTTGACTGTATAAAAAACACATTTTCTATAATACTGGACCCGGATCATCTTGCAACGTAATAGTAAATAGCCTTTAAACTAGCAATTACAGCGAAACGGCTGTGATGATATTTTCGGTTTGGTTTGGCTTTCGATTGCGCTATGTGGGGGTTTTCGGGGAGGGAAGAATCAATCTAGCTTGGTTGCACCTTTGGAAAACGCGTGCTTGCTGTGCATCTTTAGCCCGAGCGAATTTCAATGAAAACGCCATTTTTAATGAGAGTATCTTTTGAATACGTTGGTGAAGTTTGATGTTTCCGCTGCTCCTAAGAGTAGCTAGCAGATTTGAGTATTTGATATAAATTGAAAAAAAAATACTGATTTGTTGTGTGCAATAAAAATATTTGTATTGTATTTATTGTATTGTAATTTCAGCTTGATAGTTTCAAGTCTTTCTGTCTTGACAGACGAATAAACCGTTTTTTCCTTCTGAGATACATATGGAACCCTACGAACAGACTTCGAAAAATGGTGTTTTTTCTTCAAGTTTAAATGGAGCCAAACGGAAAGATTATAATTACCTATTTCTAAAAAAATAAATTCCAAATCAGTTCATTAATGACAATGTTCTGATCTGAGGTAACAAACATCACATCACATAAAATATTTCACTTTTTTTTAATCAATTTAAAAATAAATATAAAAGAGACTAGTGAAACATAAAACTATGGAAATTGGTCATATCATGATAATATGGTACTTACAAAGCACAGACACCTCATAGCGGCGGCTCTTCGTTGGTGGTACGGTGTTGGCCGCAATACAAAGGTACGAGCCCATATCTGTCCGCTGGAGTCCTTTCAGCGCCAACGTAGAACCCTTGTAGTGGTCCGTCACTGCATTGAAAATACCAAATCTTAATATATGAAAAGAAAAGTCTTGACTGAATGACTGACTTATCAGCGCCCAACCGGAACCCATGAATCTAAATATTTTGAATTTGTTATTTTTTAGGGTTTTATAATGTAAACAAAGAACAAAGACGAATTTTGCAAAATTCCAACAGGATGCAGAATTCTATAAAAGGGAGCAAACCCTCTGTTAAAGCATGTAAATAATAAATCTACATCTATTAAAAAGTTCTATGAAATTTATCTTGCAATTTGCTAACGACATAGTTTTTTTGTGCCTTTCTCATTATTATGATAATCAAAAGTATGCATTTGAAGCAAATTGCAGCTAGTTAGTGATACAGTTAAACTAATTAGTAAGTATTATATATAACTTTTACCAAAATGGGATACGTAATGTAATCTACTACGGTAGTCATTTAAAGATGATCCTTGTGAATAACACATAGGCTACTTTTTATCCCGATATTTCCACGGGATAGGGATAAAATCTCGAAATAACAACCGCTGGATTTAGAGTCATGAAATTTGGCATGGTTGTTGTAATATAATGTTAATGAAAACCACGATGTAATTTTAGGGAATTCCCACGAGAATTTAATAAAATCCCGGAATTTCAATTAAACTGCTGTATCTAATGATTATCGCGTGCGAATTGTATGTTTAGATTTAGTATGTGTGTAGATCATCCGGGGGCACGGTAGTGCCCCCGCCAAGTCGAGCAAAACAAAAACAAAGGCACGGCCGTACCATACTTTTCTCGAAGTCATTCAGGCTATTGTATTTACCTGAATATTATCATTACATAGCATTGATTGCTACATTGTATCATCAACCCTAAGTACGTAACTATCACGAGGATTATTTACACAAACCTAATACCACATTTGCCAGCTCAGTAAAGCATAAACTAGACATCGTGCGTCAATCTGCTCGTATCTGCGTCATAATCTTAATTAACTGCGCGTTACGCTAATCGTAATTGTACGCCAACAAAACGCTCCACAGTTCACCATTTAATATCAGCTGTCAAATTAAGTTTAAATGGAAATAATTTATAACTTTATTACTTATGGCTTACGACCCCCGCCCCTTAATCTTGAGCGTAAACATAAAATACAGCGACTAGAGTAACGCGGTACCGAACGCGGGCATTGTATGAAATTGTGTTTTATTAGGGGGTTATAAAGTTGGGCTGCGACATGTCGTTGGCAACTTGTTACTGGAGTCGACTGCGATTTGCCAAATTACGGGTTATATTGCTCAGACTAATTGTTTTCCGATTGTACCCGAGCGGAGTTTTCTGCGTTTAAACACATTTTAAGTTGGGCGGGCGATCGGCGACGCTCTACAAAAGCAATCGTTCGTACAAGCTGCCTTAATGAACTGCGGCGGTGAATGGAGGCCGAATGAATGCGAGGATCGTGTCCAATAATAAGGGCGACAAGCCGCGTCTTCAATTGCTAGTTATTCGATATATTGACAACCAATTAAAAATACATAGCAGTATATTTAATCCTCCAAAACACGCATAGCTGATGTGGGTGTCAAGACTGCCAGGCTGAAATGGGACTGGGCAGGCCACGTCAGCCGTATGGAACCCAATAGGTGGGCTAAAATAGCCACAAACTGGATACCACAAAATGGACTTCGGCGGCGTGGCAGACCCAGGCGTCGATGGCGGGACGATCTGGACGCCTTTCTTCGCAGCTGGTCAGAGATCGCCCAAGAAAGGGTAGAGTGGAGGACATGGGGGGAGGCCTTTGCCCAGCAGTGGGACACATCTACAGGCTTCTAAATAATAATATATAATAATAGTATATTTCATTATATTGGCCTGTGGAATATTATTATGTTTCTTATAATATATAACCTGTGGCAACTTTGTTGGTCAATATTAGATGTCATTGTTTATAATGTAAGTTTTAGTGTACCGTTTGTGCCCAAATACATAAATAAATAAATAAATAAATAATTTCCATGCATTACGCATAAATTCACAGAAGTTTTACAAATCATCGCTAAAAAGTTTTGGGCGAAAAAATAATTTTTAATAACTTTTTACGTTACATTACTTTATTGTTTGTCATCCAACTAACACACACATGTTGAAATTATAAGTCAATTCTGTAAAATTAACTTGATACATTTGTTAACATTGTTAGTTACAGCTGATATAAAATGGTACCTTATTAAAAATATAACGTAGTAAAAAGATACACTTTTATAATGAACTGAAATTATATATAATATTATATACTCAGCGGCAAAAAAATTTGGCCCACTCTACATACAAAACTGCGTATTTCTGCATACATTTGAGGGTTACATTTTTTGCAGCTCAGTATATATAAAGTAGCTACCAATAGACTTTACCAATACCAATAAATAAATATACCAGATAATTATTATATTTAGCCTTTCCCATCCAATTATTAGTAGTCAGATTGACTTTTAAGTTGGTGTAAGTAGGTACTTGTTCGATAGTTTGTTCAAAATACAAAACACAAAAATAATTAATAATACCAACAAAAATATCACATAGCATCCCTAACATTTGTGTTGTCATTTAAAATAAGTATAGGTAAAATTATACTAACTAAGTAGACGAAATAAATTGCCACTATCGTCGCAAACTGTCTTCAGGTTTGAGTAACGGATTTAATAATCCACTTGTTACGTTTTATAATTCAACGGTGCCTTAATTAAGTTGGCTTCAGCCTTCACATGGTCTTGCCGCGCGAAGACAACTAATTAACTAATCATACAACACACGCTACTAATTACAGTACAGCTGCTGTTTTGGGAATTATTTGGCAATAACATAAACTGTTTTTCATGCAAAAGGTTAGGCCTGATTATGCAATTAGAACAGTTAGTGAAGTGTACTTATATAGGCGATTGTACTAGTTGGTCACATGTTTTTTTTTTTGCAAATTGCACCCGTGCGAAAACGGGGCGGGTCTCTTGTTAGGTATAATTTGTAAAACCTAAATTGGCGCTAAAAAGCCGAGTGTTCATGAATATCTTTTATTACGAAAGAAGTAGGTATACCTACGAATCACTGTAAAAGTCTCCTATCTAATATATATTCCTATTCATATAATTATCATCCTTAAACGAGCCTAGAAGGTACTTATTTTGAAACATAATTATATAACCGGAGACTACAATGTACTACAATATAGCAATGAAATAACAACAATTGGGATGTCCCAATTTTTGACAACGTATAATAAATCGAAAACGGTTTGGAGAAATAGGCTTTGTGAAGCGTTTTCAGAAATCAGATTCTAAGAATATGATAAACTGAATTAAATAAACAAAATTTAAGTAATGACCTTCATTTGACCCCAGCAGTGTCCCGTGACAAAGGCAGTTATAAAGCAGGTCTACACTCTAAAGCAAATTGACAGTTTGAAATGTTGCTGTCCTGCTTATAATAGCAAAGAGTGACAAAGATGGAACTTTAATCACATGATGCGCATGGCTTTAAACAGTTATCATTTATCGTAAAGTCCGAAATGTATATGAGTAATTTCCAATGTATTTTTACAAATTAAATTACGACGTTACAAGTAAATATCAAAGAATTTAAATATTAGATTTTAATAAAAAATATGTATTTACTATCACACCATTAAATAAACAGGAATAATCGAAGTTAAAAGAAGAGAAATGAATAAAACTATTTGTCATGGTTCATTTAGGACCCTAAGCCGTGCTTGTATTATTGTCACATTGTAATGCCACAGATTATGTTATAGGTATGTACGACCTGAATTTTTCTATGCAATGGAACTTGGCTGTCTCACTGTGACGTCATCTAGCGTATTTTGTAAAAAAAATATAAAATATAAAATACTCATTCAAATTCGAAATCGATGAAAATGGTTATCTTAAAATATCCCATTCTTTCCAAAAATAAAATAAAAACTATAGGTTATTTTTTTTGGTGCATCCCAATTCGACACGATGTAGGTACAAATTTCAAGAATAATCTTGAGTTCTAATCAAAGAAAGGAATGTAGCTACCCACTCAAAAGGTTCAGGGCATTATTACAAGTTTAGAACAAAATAATCAAGAAAAGGGAGAAAGAAAGCGATAAAGGCCTCGGTTTAACCAAATCGGCAATATTTACTTAGCAGAGCGTGTATAACATGTCCAATTAATACGAAGGCAGAGCCAAATCCACCACTCTGTTAACTATTACAACCGCCCTCTGTTTACCGAGGGCTGCCAGTCTTTTGTTTACGCTTAATGGCTTAAATAAAACGGGTCAAATTCGTAAAACAACGCCTTCAAATGGGTTTAAATACCCCTCCGTGAACCCGCAATTCTGTACCTAGAGGCCCTAATTTTAAAGCATAAATTACACTGCCGGATTATTTGCGATTAAAAGGACAACAGCGTGCGTATGTGTTGGAATGAGTAGTCCTATAATTGCTTTAAACTCCTGTCTTTTCACCTACTGTGCTGGCTGGATCGTAAAGGGTAAGTCATTATAACTATAAGAGATAACAACCTTTTGTCAAGCCGACTCCAACTAGGTAATCCGTTCATTTAATTTCCTGACTGGAGCCCGAATTGCAACATTATTTTGTTTAAGTAGTAATTGAGTTCTTTGAACACGGTTTTTCCCCGGAAATGAATTTTGCTGGGACCTCGACCTCGAGTGCCACTTTTGTAACTGCAAAACATCGGACAACCTGTCAGAACGAATATTTTGTGAACAAAAGACGGGAAAGTCTTTATTGAGGTTTGCTTTTATAAACAACTCACCAGATCTTTTCTGATTAGGTACACAGAGCTACATTTCATGTTTTTCTACCATACTTCTACTTACTTACTAAGTGGCCAACTTTTCGTCGCACGATACCGATGTTTAAATGAATTTTCTTCCGATAGCTGTGGGTGATATCTTAATAAATCCCATAAAACTCCAATGTTTTAACCATGGCAGCACCTGCGCCCGCTCGAGGCGGGCTTTGAATGCAAAATAAGTCTTGTTTCTTTTTTACCACTTAGTTGGATCTCGCCGATGCGAATAAAATTCAAAGGAAAATTGACGTTTTATGTCTTTCTTTTATATGCTTTTAAGGCGGACGTCGATTATTGTTATTGTCATTAATTTACAGCAGGTGCACTGTCAGATGGAAGCGTATATAGTGCATTAATCATTTCGTGGTTGCTTTGTTCTGACGCAAATCTAACATGAGGAACAAATGGGATTTATGTAGTTACCCCATATTAGGGCCGAGTAGGTTTTGTGAGTTTTTCTCTGATTACTAGGTCACCAGGAAGAAATTCCTTGTTAAAGATAAGTTCGTCTTTGTACTAGTTTGTGTCGATTATTACATTTTTATGTAGCTATGTGTAAGTCAGACTGGCAAGATTGCACAAGTGGAGACGAGTGGAAGACGAAAGGGGAGGTTTTTGCCCAGCAGTGGGACACACTATAAGCTAAATGAAAAAAATGTGTAATCGAAATCATGTATGTTCTTGTCCTTTTTGTATTAGCACTGATAAAGTTTTTTTGTACATTCATTTTTTTAGAGTCCAGTCTGCTAACTCTGGGTTGATAAGATAACTGCTAAGTGAAGTCAAAGTGAACGTTTTTAATGTAGGTACCAACACCAACGCCAACGTGAACGTTGCAGAACAATTTCGTTTCTTTTGTATCTCAAATTACATTTTCATGTGGCGTCACGAGGTTGCTTATTCCAGCGCATTTTACAGAAATACGAAAGACTAGGGAAAACGTTTCAGTTATGTAATCGACGTTCTGTATCGGACAATTTAAACTAAGTTTTATATTTTAACGCTTTGTTATGAATTTTGTGCCTTAAATACTACTAAGCAAGTTCGTTATTTACATCTACGAAGGAAATAATAATAATGTGGAGTTTGAGTGGTCTGTAAAATTAAATCTTGATTAATTCAATTAAAATGCGACTGAATTACGATATTTCTTAAGTCTTCATTACGTCTAAATTAGGGCAGAAGTACTGGTTTTGGCCACCATAAGCCCGTTTTTGGCCAGTTGACATTTGCAGTAATATATAAAAAGTTATAGTATTAAAATAATATATTTAGTGAGTTTTCAAAAGTTTATACTGAAACGAATAAAGTTTATAATGATTTATTACTATACACTTATTTCAAACGTATATTTAAACAATAAATAGCCATAAACGGTACAGTGGCCACAAACGGTACTTCTGCCCTACGTCAGTAAGAAACCAAAAAGTAACGGTGAGAGTAATTACAATATATCATTTAATAACGACCAAGAGTGACTCAGACTAGCAGTAGTGAGGGTTTTCCAGCAAAAAAATTGCTAAAACGAGCAAATAAATCACACATATAAAAAAATCTATCTTATAATATAGCTAACTACCTTTAATTTGTTTTCCATCGTCATCTCTGAACACAATGTTACGGCCCCCCGTTCGTTTCCACGAAATGATGGGCTCTGGGACACCGGTGGCGGTGCAGCGAAGTTCAACCGCGCCTCCTTCGGGCGCGCTCGCCTCTGAGCCGTCATCGTCCGTGATATCAGGTGGAATCACGACCGATAAATGACCCATCTGGAAACAATACTTAAGTGAAACTTAGAACTGAAATAAATATTTTTTGAATAAATATCACAGTATAATTGACACCAATTTCTTTCTTTCTTCTTTTCTTCTTTTTTTCTTTTTTTTTTTCTTTCTTTTTTTTTTAATTTCTTTTCTCTTTCTTTATTTCTTTCTTTCTTTTAATTTACCTAGTCCCAAAAGTACTCAAAGCTTAGTTGGATACAGTATACATAAATATATAATAACTGACATGATATAATTGGGACCAGATCCTGATATAAACGTTTTTTTATTAATATTATTATGTAATTTATAATGTAATGAAATGGGACTTTGATGTAATTAATTTGAATTAATTTGGTTTGACATAGATAGACAGTTTAATTTAATTTGATGTGACGGCTTGCCGTGGCACTATGCTGAGTGGGGACCTGTTTAGCGTCATGTATGTCTTTATTTGTTCTATGTTTGTTTTTTATGGCGTTAAATAAATGTATTTTCTTTCTTTCTTTCTTTCTTTCTTTATGTGTTAATTTGAAATGAAACTTAAGTTAATTAATTAGGCAGTGTAATGAATGTCATGGAAATTAATGTAATTTGATTGAATGTAATAATAATATATCTTATCTGCTTAACCATAGTCTCATAAGAATATTGTATACACTAACAATACTTGGATCTACTCAGTTATCCGAAAATAAATTATTTTGATTTATTTTTTTATAATAAAACATCCAAGACTCGAAAACAAACATTTTTATTTTTCATATTCAATACTAGGCCCGCGACCCCGTCTGCATAGAATTCATTTATCCCTATCCCGCGGCCGAGAACTATGCAATTTTTCGGGATTCAAACTATCCTACATCCTTCCCCAGGACTCAAACTAACTGCATACGGAATTTCATCTAAGTAAATCGGTTCAGCGGCTTTAGACGTGAACGTAACAAACAAACAAACTTTCGCATTTATAATATTAGTGAGATCTACACCAACCGAGTTCTACCAGGTTCTCTAACCACTAGGTTATCAGTTCGTTCAGATGTTTTAAGTATTGGTGGGCGTATACCAGGTCCTTATTAGGAAAAAAATCCTGAGATAATTAATTTACAGAAAATTTAAGTCAATGTACCAAAAATCTCTAAGTATTCGGTAACTCACGATTTGTGTACTTTGCTTCTTATCTTTTATCTTTAAAATATTCCCAAAACAATAAGATTAACAATGTCCCAATTTCCACCAACCACACAAGTCCACCAACATTTTTGTCATAACATAAATCAGTAGAGTTTCGAAATCGTGATCTCCCGCTACCTTCATAATACCCAATATAACGCTGATAATGTAACGTAATACTGAAAGTCGGGCCTCACCTGACTGACCCGACCCTGTTTACGGGACTGTATAGCCGCACGTTGTTTTCTGCTCCTTCCCACATTATTAGGGGTGGTAGGGTAACGCTTTACTACGGCCTGGATATTTTATTTTGATTCAGTTTCGTGTTATGAGAAAGTTATAGTTTTTGTTTCGTGTTATTGTGAGACTTCTAATGAAGCCACTGTGCCATTTTGTTAAATAAGTATCAGTATTATAATGATCAATTTGGATTTTTTTATAAATTTAACGTTTTGTATTCCAGCAAAGAGCATGATTTTCCAAATGAGTATTTGGAACGCGATATTAAACAATATCTTCGTAGAAATGCAGCTGGAAATGAAAGCGTCCAATGCTGTGAGCGCACCGGAGCAGACTGTTACAAATTGTAACCATAACTTGCCTTCCACTCAATTAGATACCGGCTGCAAAATACCATAAAGGCATGTAACCAACCGTATTAGAAGTCGAAGGCGACTCGAATACGATATTAATTGAGGACATTAACGAGATAGTTGCGAGCAAGCGGACAAAGGAAAACATCGTTACACCGCTCCCGCGGGAAACAACTAACTTAACATTTAATGTGGCCCGGGTGAACTGAACCAGAATTGCCTCTAAAACCTAGGTACTTCCTTTCCGTGTAATGTCACAACTTTACAGGAATGCGTACATGTGGCTGAAACGAATCTTATCTTGAGGACATTTTGTGTTACAGTCTAGCACACGTATCACCGATTGTGACATTTATTAGGTTTAAGTACTCTGCCATAACTAAAGATCGAAGAACGCGAGCGTTTACGATCTACTTTTACTCCTTAAGGCATCTCAGAAACAAAAACAGTATCCTTTCGGGTACGTGGTAGGAATCCTATAGTTTATAAGACGGCTGTCCCTCCGGCTAATAATGTACGGGCAGGGGTCCGTGAATGTTGCATGAAGACATATTGTTCGCATTCCGGAGTGAGCGGCGGAGCGACTTTGACAAAATTCCAGGGGCGCGCGGAGCGACAGGCCGACCCAAGTATTTGTCAGGCGCAGGTAAAAATCGCCAAACTAAGCGCTTAACGTCGACAGCAAATGTGAAGTCCGAAAACAACTTTACGTATAATTAGTTGTACTAATTAAAGGAGCAGCCACACCGCTGCTTAAAAAACGGTGACGGTACGGAATCGCAGTGACGCATCGTATGCGCACCGTTTTTATTGCATCCTATCCACACGGCTACTTAAAATACGCAAACGATACGGAATCGCAGTGACGTGCCTTAAATATCACGACATTTGTTCGATAAAGTCCAGACATTTACAGCACGTCAACGGGATTTCATGTGTAGAGCATGCGATAAAAACGGTGCGCATACGATGCGTCACTGCGATTCCGTACCGTCTCCGTTTTTTAAGCAGCGATGTGGCCGCTCCTTAAGTGTCAGATATTTATTTACAAGTAATTCAGTGTCAGTAGTATGTGTTGTTCAAGTATAACAGATAATTCCACCTATCACATAAATAAGCACTGAACTTGACATTTGTTTACTAAAAACTAAGTTACGTTTTACTTACAAAAAAGTCACGTTTAAGTACGTAAGTTACGTTTAAAAAAAATTCTAACTTGGCCTCAGTAAAACAAAAATGAGCTTCCAATATTTATGTAAGTACGAATAAATGTATCATAAATCATAGCTTCAATTTCTTTTCCATCACTTTTATGTTACTTCTACTCGTATGTGTATACGTAGGAAGTGACCTCTGAAAAAATTTGATGAATACGCATGAGCAGAACTGCTTCGATAAAATTCCATCTGAGCGCATGTTATTTACGGGATAGGTTAAATATATTCTACCGGGCACATGATACAAAACCACTGTAGCATATTCATAGGAAAAATATTGCTCCTGCATATTTTTCAAAGCGATCAAGAAGACCATTTGCTTGGGATGGTAAATAAAATATGAAACAGGATTCAGTGCGGTTACGAACTAAAATCAGGATTTTACCAAGTAATTTGTCACTCGAAGAATTAGGTCACAACGAGGGAACCTTCTTACCTATAGACTATGTAACTTATCCAGCTTTGTTACGTAACCTAAAATTTATTTCCTTATAAAATCAGGTGCAGTATTCACGCTATACTTTTGTTCGATTTTATTCTCGTCAGAAAGATGTGATAAGCCAAACCATTTCCTATTTCCACATTTTCCTGCTGTGTAAATTCTCATACGGACTGCTTGATGTCACATGAATTTTGCAAATTCCTTTTGCAAGCTGCGAGTCGAGTGGATCCAAGATTTACATCCAAAAAGCTCAGTATATGCGTAGTATTATAAACTAGCTTTTTCCCGCGGCTTTACTGGCGGGAATCATTAGATCTGGCAGCTTAATTGAAACTCTCAAAAAGTCCGCCGTGGCCTTCATTTATCTATACTTATAAAAAATAACCTGACTGACTGGCTGACTAACTGACAACGCACAGTCTTAAACCACAGGCACTAGAAAGGTGCTTGAAATTTGGTTGTCATTTTACAGAATTATTATTTTTTGAAATTGTCACGGGACAGAAAGCAATCCAATTTTTCTAGGAGCAAGTTAAAGATACTGTACGTTCATAATGAATTAAGACTGTTGTAATTTCGTGGCTCTAGAATTAACGGTTGATATTTCAAGATTTTACATGTGTATAACCCGATCTCGTTTGAATATCGGAATAAAAAATAGTCTGTAATATCCAAGACCTAAGTTAAATAGGTATGAAATTTCGTCGAAATCCGATCCTGTCCGATCCCGATCCGATCTTTCGTCTACTAAAAGTAGTTAGAGTAACAAACACACGCACACGAACACACACTCACAAAAAAAATCATTTATAATACTAGTAGGATGTACAAAAAATTGCAACACTTTTAATATAAGTGTATTCTGTATAGCTCTATATATAAGATACAACATGCGGATTCAATTCAGAGCTCTCATATGCATGGCATAGTGCGACGACGACCGTTGCACTCTCACACGGATTACAGCACTATCACGTTCTGGTATCACTTCTGTACTTACACGTAAATATGTATATCTATCTCAGTCTTTACTAACCAGTTCTTGATCATTATCCAAATCCCACCGCCTGGTACAGACTTATCTCAGAATAAGGATCTTGTACTGAACTACAGCATAATTTCACACGCACCATTAAATTGTTTCTTCGGTATATTTTCCTTCACCGAAAAACACATGGCAAATTTCAAGTGTAATTTTGCGCATGAATTTATTAAACTCAGAGGTGCGAGCACGGGTTCTAACCTATGACCCTCTTCTTGAGACACCATGGGTCAAACCACAGCTTATTTCAAAAGCAGGAGCAAATTTTCTAATACGAGTAGGTAATCCAAGTAAGCCTGGGCCTAGAGCGGCGAAATTTGGGGGTGGCAAATCTTGGGATTATTAAAGTTGAGATCATCGAACTAGATTTTTGCGTACGAGCAATAGCTTACATCAAGTTCACGCATTGAAAGGGGAGAGTAAAAAATTTTATAACAAAATTGAACCGACTACAAAAAACCATATAAATATTTTTCTACCAGTCTGAAGTCGGTGCCTCAGCACAAGCCAGCAGGAGTGGACCTATAGTCGTCGTCGTTGTAAGTTGTCTAACTATACGCATAGGTCCGAACTATATCTTGGGCTTCAATCACTCCTGACGGGTAGAAAAATCTTTTCATGGTTTTTTGTAGTAGATTATTTTTTTGTCGCTTTTTAGTGTAAATAATCTAAGATACAATAGTTTAATGTCAACTGCTCGTCACCATTTACGAAAAATTGCTTATTGAGGAGTCCTGGTGCTTCACCACCCGTTCCATTTTACTATAATTATGCATTACGACGAGCATAAATTGCTTAGCAACTGTGTTAAAGTAATAGAAATTCAACCCGTGAAATACTTGTTGTTGAGTAGTAACTCCGATGGTCAACTGTGGTCTTCATCATCAGTTCCACTTCACCAAGTGATGATTTTCATCAGCATATGCACGAGTTACTACTAAATAATTCAATTCACTATAGGTATCCCTACAATATTTGAAGAGTTCCCTCGATTTCCTTAAGATCCAATCATCAGATCCTTATTTGGCGCTTATGGGACCTATTTGAAAGCATTCATAGACGAACGCAAAAAAAAACAAATCGGTTCATAAATGGCGGAGTTTGAAGTAACCGAATTGATAACCTCCTCCTTTTTTAAGTCGGTTAAAAAATTGCTATGAGCAGCTAGGGTATCTCCTCTCAGACTACCACCAGCTTTTGATAGACAAACGTAATATCATAAGTAATATTCCGTTTCGCAACATTCCGGGATTTGATTAAAATAAGCAATCACAAGACGTTTGCAGGTCACGTTTCTTTTCTCGGCCACGCCGCTTTTGGCCGCGTGCCGTGTAGGCATCAACAGGTAAGTGAGTCATTTGTTACCCTGGTGAAATATTACTCTTGAACGGTCGCGACGGGAGACGTAACAAGATGGAAAGCAACTCGGACGTGCAAAAACGTATGTCCATTTTTCCTGTTCGTCCGAGATCAGCTTTTATGGCTTTACATTCATGATTCGGTGAGCATGAAACAATTTGTTTGAAATAGAACATGAACTGAAAATTTACGTAGAGAATAATACAACCATTTAAAGTTGCTCAGTGACCTAAGTGGAAGGTATCCAACATCCCACTAGATCTAAAATAGACTAATGACTTTCACTGAATCATGATCATATATAGTTATCGTCTTGATACATTTTCGCTCAAAGATAATGGACAAAAGCGTAGCGTCTATGACCATAGGTCGTATTGTCCAACGCGCTGATGTTCGCGATCAAAAGCTCGTCTTATACCGTGTGACAGAAAGAAGTGATGAAAATGATTATGATTCCATTTGTTCTAAGGACTCTAGTTAAAGGGGATAAACAATCTCGAAAGAGAAATAGGTAGGTAGTTTGCATAGGCAACACAACCCTTCGTATACAACATGTAGAACTGAAATTGATTGCTTGTATCTTTTAAAAACAGCGAACCATCCATACACATCGATCTGGCAGGGGCTCTAAACGCCTGTGACTACGCGATGGCTTTGTTTCAGTGCAAAGCGGAAGCGGATTGAATGGCACAAACGTTAAACAAGCCATGTGTTTATTTTTTCTTCTTTAGCTCAGAGGAGCTCTACAAAATTCGAAAATCGAAGTTCGTATCGTACCATCCCTCTCACTCTCGTTTTAAATAATATAAGCGTAAGCGGGACGGCAAGACACGAAGTTCTAATTTTGCACTTCGTAGTAAACGGCCTGTTTTATTTACTGTTTTCATAGAAATAAAAAACAGATTTTAATTTGTTCATCCGTCTATCTCCAAAACTATAAACAGCTATAGGTTTAAGTTGTTTTTTTTGTATAATGTTTTATTTTATTATTCCTAATTGGCAATAAATATTTTTAATGGTTGAAACTATAAACAATTGCATCTAAAATTGTGAAAAATACAGAAAATGTTCCATTCATTTAACATAGGCTGGCCGCACATACACGGTTTCCTGATAAGGTTTCCGAATACGGAATTCAGATTCGGAAACCTGAATGCGCATTTTTCATAGTATCTAATGTTATATGAAGGCGCACATGTTCTTAAAATTTCCGAACGGAAAAAAAAACCCGACGTTCGTTCCGTGCCACAGCCGTGCGTTCAGGTAGTAAGAACGGGGAAAAACCGAATGATGTCATCCCGAACGCAGTCCCTGCAAACATTTTGTTTCACTAGCCGCACACGAACGGAAATTTCAAGTCAGAAATGCGCGAGTACCGTACGAAGTGGACGTAACGTAATTTTTGTGATAGACAGTAATCAACATGGGTGACGACGAAAATTTTATAATGACTGTCGAAAAATATCCCTGTACCCAATAACGTCGTTTTTTCTTCTTTTTGTTGTGTAACGCCAGCAAGAGCGCAATTAAAAGCAATAACTTATCGTCCATGTCTATACGTGCTCTCTCAAGAACCGTCGCTCTAGAACTGGCAGAAAAAAACCTAATACTAAAAAACGAACGTGCGCTTTGCTTTCAGGTTTCCGAATCGAAATTCCGTATTCGGAAACCTTATCAGGAAACCGTGTATATGCGGCCAGCCTTACTTTGCTCCTCTGGCGCGTACACAGACGTAAGACAAATAATGGTTCTTTGAGAATACGGAAAGAAAGAAGTATGATCATAAAATAATATAATAAACCAAAAATTTCGTACATGTAGAATCCGTTATCTCATATACATACATAAGTGTATCCACTTTCAGTTTTCACTAAGAAGTAAGTAGTAGTAGCAATGATGCACATTTATTGGCAAGATAACATAAATTGTACTGAAAATGAAATCAACGCTTGCAAACGCTGCAGCTCGTCGCTTAGAGCGCATGCCGATGTGTTAACGTGTACGTACTCGTAGGTATGACGCCGCATAACTCAACGAAGCGGTGTGGACCGTTTTTCCTGTGTAATGAGGATTCGTTCACGGTAACGCGGTACGTCTAATTTTCAGGCCTGCAGTGCTCGACGGCAGACGGAATGATGGACGATTCAGCCATCACTCTTTCCTCTTTCAACAGATTTTCAAACTGACCTTACTTCCACCATCCACATGCAAGTGCGAATTAGAATTTTAAGAAATAATTTGACACCTACATTGACACAAGATTGCAAATTGCCGAACCATTGACAATATTGAGGCGAAATCTGGATTCCTCTTGACATGTTAGTGGAAAACCTCGTGAAAAAGCAAATACTTCAGATGTCGTACCTGAAACCCCTCGCTGCAAATAACCCTAAGTAATGTTAGTCGATTTTTCGAGTAAGAAACAATTCACTTGTTGATCCTTCTTCTCGAATAAAGGGTATGCTCTCTCCCATTTATACATATAACTCCACACAACTTTCGCTAAGATACTACGTAACTTTCATCGCTATTCGTTATAATTAGACAACATATGTATAACATGATTTCGCCCTTTGTTCTTCGTACATTGTAATGAATATTACAACGAGCGTTATATGCGGGACCGTATACCTTTACTCTCCCGAATTTCATTTTCCCGAATTTCGCTTGCCATAACAACGTTTGCCCAAAAATATATAGAACCGTGCTGTTTTTTTTTTTATTAAATGTCATCTTATAGAATGCACTAGGTTAGGTTAGGTTAGTTTAATATCAACTCTGAAGAAAATACTATTTCAGAAATAAATTACATTATAGCAAATAAAAATTATGAAAAACGATACATTATTGCATATTATGAAATTCGGACTAGGTACATTATGAGAAAGCTCTATAGATAGGTACTAGGAAAAGGAAACTTCTACCTATTTAGTTAGGAAAATAACTGAAATCAGTACTCGAACTTTATGAAGCTAAAGGCTAATTTTGAGATTACTACACAGATGATAAGTATGATAAGTTGATAACGTAATACAAGCTTATGCATAATCCTTTGAGCGTCGTAAATCCCGTACGGAGCTAAACCTGGCCACAATATTTAGGAAGCGGCAGGATTTTAGGCGGCCGCTTTAAAGCCTTGGTTCGGCTTTATGTTATTAAAGTAAAGGCCAGATATTTATGTTAGAGGCACGGTGGGCGTAGCGGGTTCACATTTTACTGCCTGGAGGTGGATTCCTTCGAGCAGTCTGACAAATTCCTCGGGTGCCCGAGTAAAGTGTTTGTTACGGCGTTAGTTGCAACATCAGGAGGCAACTATGTGTCGAAGAATGTGTTTATGGTGCCAAGAATGGAGCTCCTTAGCGCCGGCGATTCATTGTAGGAGGTCGCCTCGAGCTACTTACCGAAGTAACGTCTTCATAGTCTTATGTTTGAACATGAACCGTTTGCAGGGTTCAGTATATCAAAAGAAAGGAACCCTTATAGGATCACTTCGTTGTTCGTCCACCCGTTTGCCTGTCAGGACTTTTTTCTTAGGAATAAATAAAATTGGAATGTTGTTAAGTGTTATGAAATATTGATATCGTCTTTTCCAACAAAAAAATGAAGTTTTAGCCAGCCAGCATTTGGCCAGTTTTCTTAATCGCCCCGTTTTGAATTACCGTTTTTTATAAATTTTGGGTGATTACTGTAAAATTTATATAGCTGTGTAAGCAGAAATTCACATATCAATAACATTATTTCTCTAAGTCGCTTCGAATTTGACCTGATTCCACAGCTGACCTCCGCAAATACCTAAAAAGCCTTTATCCACCTGTAAAATGCGACCTTTCGTAATGAAATTCCATAAATATTATCCAATACGGTATAGAAACGATTTAATACATACTTAAGGACTGCGAAAATGATTTCACTACAAGCTTCATCAATGCTTTCGCTTTTTGCAAGTACCCTGAGCTTATTTTATTCATGAGTTTCTTGAAACTTTAGCTCAACAAAGGGTTAAAGAGCACAATACGACAGCTGCAGCTTTTATGACTTTGTGAAACTATAATTATGTGCGATTTCAACAATCATTAAGTAATATCTAAACTCATGTCATTGATAAAAGTTAAGATAAAATGAGAATTAAAATTCAAGCACTACCGATTATTATTATCATTTGAAGGCAAAACAATCTACAGCGCAATAAATTATTATTTCAATACTTTAAGCAAAGAATCCTTAAAGAATAAAGAACTCGGCTGCGTAACAGTTTTGTTTTGAAAGAGGTCGTTCAAAGAATGTTAGCGATTTAAATTTTGCCGTTGTTTACAAGTTTCGAAGAAGCGCGGGTCATAACATAGATAATAAGTGGAGCATCTATCATACGGCCAGCTTCGAGTTCGGCAATGTAAACATTTCGCAAACAGGACTTTAATCCCGGTTATAAAAGTAATCCTCCCATAAAGCTACGCGACGATGGACGACATAAGGGTAGGGATTTACTCTCACAAAGATCCTGAAGTAATTAAGATAAAATATCAAGAGTTTTTGATTGTAACCGCGGGAGCGATACGGCTGCTCACTCGTTTTTCATTCGACGCTCATGCAGAGTTAATCCCGGGCATGTAATAAAGCTCTTAAATTATTTGTGTTCCCGGCAAAATTACCCATATTGAAAATACCCTCTGGCACCTACAGATCCGTTCGTACTTATAAATAAAGCGTTAAATTTTGGGAGCCTTTTCGAACCTATAAATAATTCTGTTCAGAACAAGCTGATGGACTTAAGTACCGCTCGCTGTATTGATTAGCAATTATTGGATTGCTTTGTTTGAATAATCCACATTATTTATAAGGTGTTTTAGTGTTTTGTAAGTCATAGCTAGCGATTATTAAATCACACGCTTAACAAATTTTTGGTCGTTTGCACAATTAGACATTGAACCCACAATTTGACATCTTGGGAATTAAAAAAGAATCGGAGCCCCGTGCAACTAATGTAAAGCAAAAAATACTAATGATTTGTTTAAGTTTTTTTTAGTTTCGCTAAATTTTGACTTGTACAGAAATTATCTCGTAGGTCCGCTCCTGTAAAGAATAAAAAAATTGCTAGCTCTATAGGTACCGTGAGAATTTTGGAAAAATTCTTATTGCATCTCTATCATCGTCAAGAAATATGTCTCTTTTTGAAGTCTCTATAGCTCTAATAGCTTAGGCTGTGCGTTCATACATTTTGTTTTCATTTCCTAATAGAATTTTGTCAGAAAACCCAAAAATCCTGCAACTGATCAGTAGGTAATTATTGAAACGGTATCTAAAAGTTACGCTGTACCTAATGTTTTTGGTTTTTGCATAATTTCGACATGTCGACGCGTCAACTTGGGGACGAGGAAAAGGGTTAGAATAAAAAAATGAGCTCGTCCATCACCGCCTCTGTCAACAGGGCTCGCCATCAATGCCGCAAAAACAATTAGTAGGTCAATATTTATTTAATCGCCCCAAACCGGACCGCCATGAAAGATTACCCTGGTATCTGTACAGATGCTACAGTCGGCGATAGAGTTAGATGTTAGATACATCAACAGCTGTAAAAACCAGTCGTAATATTTAGAAATCTATACGATTGGACTCTTTTTCACTGGTTTCGAATGTATGTTGTTCTATTGGTAAATGTTCATTACATTTTGAAAATTTAAAAGTAAACTTTTGAGATTCCACCAAGAAAGTGCTCTTTCAATTTCATACTAGGTCGTAAATTGATGAAAGGCGATTATCATTTGCTTTTATCAACTTACTCTTTATGATTAAATCTTAGAATCGTATACCATTTTTATGAATCAGTAACAAGTTAATAAAATATGGTAAAATATGTAAAATAAATCAGTATTTAAGCGGCCGATCGTAAGATCCGCCAGATCACGAAATTCCTAGGCATATCATGAAATGGCGCCATTAACATATACATTTTTAGTTGGCCCAAATTTTATTCTAGATTTTACTGACATCAATTAAAAATAATATAAAAAAACGTAATTGTAATTATATATCATCCAAAAGTACAACGTTTTACGGCATTTCCCCAACGTTTGCCCATACACTTCAGAAGTGTAACACTCGGAAGGCAAATAGAAAAAGGCTTTTTACTCCCCTCTGTAATATCGAACCTAAGTCAACATAAAACGTGACAAGGTAAGATGAGCGAGCAATCTGCTATATATTTATTTCTACCAATAGTATCCATAATTCACTTGAGATGAGAATCATAACCCAAACACTAACTATAACTTGAGCCATCGGTGCGTCGAGAACATAGCGAGAACGATAACGTTCCGCAATTGTCAAGATTGCACGTGTAAGCAGAATTTGCGCTCGCTTTTCATATAATCCTAACAATATTCCGCTTGGAATTCCTTTAAAACAATAGCTATGGTAGCTATCTGGCGAGTATTCGAGCACGTTACAGTTGTCTGGGCATTTGGAAAGTTGTGTCTGTCGCATGAAGATGTCGAGATGGCATTCCAACCAACCCTCTTTCGCAAGCACGTGCATAGCTTGACGGAAATACCGGAGCGACCCGTGAGCGGAGAAACTATTTCTATGCCCCATACGTCAAACGTCAATCCGACCGATGCTTAATTTGACCCAAATTTGACCGCTTTGATGTTAACTGCTGATTCATTTTTGGTATAGGTAGCATCTCTTTCGTATCTAAAGCATGTATCTATTGGTAATTGTAACAAATGTCGTAATTTAAACAGTTGAATATTTGTGACGTGCGCAATAACCACAAGCAAAGTACGAGTACATATTACTTAACAGTCTGTATTGAGAGGCGAAAGCAAGGTAGGTCGGTATACTATCTATTATGTTGTAAAAATAAAAATATGTACCTAAGGAACTCGATTTTACCCCTCCGCTACTAGATTATGTAGATAAAAAAATCTAATTGGCGATACTAAAATTTATTTGGCAAGCAATTTAAAAGTAAGGTACAGTCAAGTGCAAAAATAAGTATCTATTCGAACCACTCAAAAATATGTTACTACGGCCTTATTGCGTCGGAATAAGAGTATGTGTGGTACTTTTTTTAAACTTTGATATTTTTACACTTATTTATTACATGTATTTTGTTATAAGTTAAAACAGGAACACATTGAGTTAAGATCTTACTTAAGTCAAATCAAAATCCATTAGTTTGATGATAAAAGTGTTATTGGAAGTTACATAAGATGCATTATTTTAAATTAATTGATAACGTCCTTCTTTTTAAAGTTGATTAAAAATTACAGCGACAATATATCGTTTATATACACTTCTTTAAAAAGTAAACGTAAAAAAATGCCATAGACATTTTAAATATAACCTCACCAAAAATATGTTCCCTGAATATGTGCTGTCAACTTCTAAATATTTTCTCTGGCAAAGCTAACGGCCTCTGCACACAGTGTTTGCCGGTGTTATGTCTGCGGTAAGTCGCAAGCGGCCCTGACCTGACCGACAGAAAATGAAAACCGCTTTTCCATCCACGTTTCTGTTTTGAAGAGTTTATTATTTAAACACACTGAGGTTCCAAAGAAAACTTTTGGATTAAGTTACTAAAAAAAAGTTACAATTAAAAAATCTTTTAAAAATGTACTGAACCTATTTTTTTTTTCAAGTCAGTTCTTTCTTAGGGCTTCATCTTTTATTTTATTATTATTTTTTTACATTTTGATACAGCATGTCTAAGAACCATCGCTAGAAAAAAAAACCGCAAAAAAAAAACCGCATTCAAATCGGTCCACCCGTTTAAGAGCTACGATGCCACAGACAGACACACAGACGCACATACCGGTCAAACTTATAACACCCCTCTTTTTGCGTCGGGGGTTAAAAAAAACTTGGAACTTTCCCCCCTAAGATATAGTCTAGAGATGCAACAGATATCCGGCCAGTATCCGGTATCCGGCCTATCCGGCCACTATTTTACTATTCGGCCGAATACCGGATAGATGCGTACTAGCCGGCCCGGATACCGGATGGTAAAAAACTTATAGTTATGATTAAAAACTGGTATTTATTTATGAATTTATCAATTATTGACATCAGTTTATTATTCTAAGGGGCTGTTTCACCACCCATTGATTAATTTTAACTGACGGATAAATGTGATACCGTCTCGCGTCTATTCAAACAAAACAAACAGAAACGACATCATATTTATCCGTCTGTTAAAATTAATCAATGGATGGTGAAGTTAATTAATTATGCTCTACAAGTTGCAACCTGCACGGATTGTCATGCGCATTTTCGAATTAGCTTAATTTAATTGTACGTAAAACTAGGCCGAACATAATTAGGCAACACTATCACACTATCACCTGTACAAGTTAAGGATCATCGTTTGGTACCACCCTGTGTATAACAAACAAACAAACAAACTCTCACCCCAAACGCATATACCATTTCGGTTCCATCGTGGGTAAAAATATCAACTTCATTTCACGCTTTAAAAGATTAAGCGCACATGAATTCAGTATGAAAGGGCTACCATTGCGGAGCAAGCTTTTAATTAGCTCACAGACAGCCTCATAAATATTCCAGCTGATTCCCAGGAAATGTACACCTTAAGGAATACATTAAGAAAAGCAATAATGAAGAAATCAACGGGGGTGAAATGAAATATTGGTACAAAAACCGGCACTTATCTGCCGACCGGCGGCGGGACGTGACGTTGTGCTAGAGAGATTTAAATGCAAGCTGGCGTTCGGCTCGATTGCATAAATTTTAATATTGGCCATGGTATGCCTTGCAGCATCCGGCTGTATTCGCGTGGAAACTGATTGTACGAGTAATTACATTACATTATTGATAAGCTATTGGCGCTAATCAAATGGAACTGGAGTAATATTCGCGCATTAATACTATCATGCGTTGCAATGGCAAATCTCATTACAAGATTGCATTGAGTGAATCTCTAAGCATTCGATACTGGTCATAAAAATTATAATATTCGTAAATATCAATATCAATGTATCATTCAGGATCATCAATTAATAATTGTGTATAGAAAAAAATCCGGCAGGTTAAATAAACAATCTGCTTTTTTAGTTGCAAAACATGAATAGACGTCTATTGTACGAATACTCAAAAGAAAAATATTGCATTGTTTTCTGGTTTCATAAATGTATAGGTATACCTACTAGCTTTTGCCCGCGGCTCCGCCCGCGTGGTATTCGGTTATCGCGTACACTACAGCACAATGTCTCTTATTTTCCTCTCTTTTCCTATTTATGTTTTTACTGTGTTTTTGTTGTGATGTAATGTGTTTTTCTTGTCAGTAAATGTTGTGAGTTTGAGTTTGAAATCACGTCGATCCGTCGCTCCGTTACGGCGTGAAAGACGGACAAACACACAAACGCACTTTCGCATTTATAATATTAGTATGGATGAATGTAATCACGTAGGTTAGATATAGCAACTTAAATGTGCTGTATTCTTGCAAATCAATTATTTCTATTTCTATTCCTAAAATACTGTCTGTTACATAAAAAGTTCAGCGTATCGTATCGAATTCAATTCATTTACGTCTTATCGTTCTACTTTAGCTATTAGTAATGGTTTTAAATATTGACATACCTGGCTCATCATAGGGTCCGTATTGACCTGGCACATATATGTACCCGAGTCTTTGGGCTCTACGCTGCTGATATACAGCTTCCACGTGTTGTGACCGTTGTGTGTGACGGACAGGCGAGGGTTCAACGTCACCATATGAGTGTGGATTGCTAGGATTGTCTTCGTATCCGATTTTATCCAGGCCACCTAAAACAAAAGCATTACACATTCAGTGCCAAGAACACCCTAGGCGCGTTTTCTGTTCGTAGGCAGTTTTCGCTGCAAAGCGGAAAAATGCTGCTACGCGCTACGAGCGTAGCCGCGTAGCGATTGCGGCAGCGGATGTGTTGAATACCTATATCAAGATGTTGAGAGGTCAAGTCCAGGTATTAAGAAGGCATTGGCTTTACTTCTTTATGAATATGAGAAAATTAAAAAAAATGTGTAATGCGCAAACAATTCCGAAACCGATGACAAATTACCAGCATCCTGCTTTGCATTACTGACTTGTCCTACCAGTTACATATCTATGGAAATAATTACTATTTTTAAAGGAATTATATTTATTAACATAGTATCAATTCGAAATGAAAAAGTCAACGTCAAAATCCGCACATGCGCAATATCCATGATAAAAGCGGAAACGGAAATACAGTCGCCACATCAGCCCCCCCGGAGACCTTTAGGGTCTATAAAAATTAGGAAAAATAACCTGACGACCAGAACGAGTAGTCCTAGAAGGTGTAGGAGTTGCTACAACCACAGGTGTTCTCGCAGGAACAGTGGTAGATGACGTAGAAGTGCTACCTGGATCATCTGTTAGGATATAAGCAGGTTTCAGCCTATCGATTGAAACATTAGTAATTCGACCTGCTACGTCTATGGCGAAAAACTTATCATTTCTACTGACTACTTTATAAGGGTCAGCATAAGGTGGCTGCAAAGATCGTCGTACAAAGTCTTGTCTTATAAATACATGTGATACTGTCGACAAATCTTTAAAAACAAACACTTTAGAAAATCCATGTCGTGCTACGGTCTTAGGTTGAAGTTTCTTCATATGGAGACGCAACCTAGTCAAAAAATCAGTATAGTCCGTCAGTCTGTCAGTAGTCGGTTCGAAAAATTGACCAGGGAGCTTAAGCACTTCACCGTAAACTAGTTCGGCGGATGATGCGGACAAGTCCTCCTTCCATGAACTACGTACACCGAGAAGAACCAATGGAAGGGATTCTGTCCAGCTCTCGTCTGCGTGGCACATAATTGCTGCCTTCAATTGTCTATGGAAACGTTCCACGAGACCATTTGCAGCTGGATGATACGCAGTAGTTTTAAGATGATGTGAACCGACGATTGACGAAATTTTACTGAAAAGATGAGATTCAAATTGTCTACCTCTATCTGTGGTCACCTTTTCAGGGCAACCAAAACGTGATATCCACGTAGATATAAATACCTTGGCTACATTTTCAGCCGTAATATCCGTAAGCGGAACTGCCTCAGGCCACCGCGTAAACCTGTCAACGGCGGTAAGACAATATTTGTATCCGTTAGAAATCGGAAGTGGGGCTATAAGATCTACGTGGACATGGGAAAAACGGGCCGAAGGAAGTTTAAAATCATGCACTGCAAATTTTTGATTTCTGACAAGAAATGCACGTTCGCGCCCAGTTTCTGCAATCTTTCCTAATACCCGGCCATACATAGCGTTCAGTTACCATTTTTACGGTAGTCCTAACGCTAGGATGGCTAAGTCCGTGAATACTATTAAAAATTTACTTCCGGAATTCGGATGTAATAAATGGACGTTGAACTGGCCCGGACACATCGCAAAAAAGTTTCGTATTCCCAAACGGTACCTTTTGCAATTTTAAAGATGAACCGATTTTGATCAAATTTTTCAGTTCTGTGTCCGTGGCTTGAGAGGCTGCTAAAGAGTCAGAGTCAAGTATGTCTGTTATGGCGTCAGTCCTAGACAGTGCATCCGCGACAACGTTGTCCTCACCAGCAATATAACGAATGTCGGTGGTAAACTGTGATATAAATCAAGATATCGAAATTGTCGCGGTGAACACGAATCATGAGACTTTTTAAATGCAGATACTATCGGTTTATGGTCAGTAAGAACAAAGGACGGTTTTAGTTCTAACATATATCTAAAATATTTAACTGACTCATAAATAGCAAGGAGTTCGCGGTCATAAGCGCTGTACTTGATCTGCGCTGATGTTAACTTTCTAGAAAAGAAACCTAGCGGCTGCCAATGGCCTTGAACTTCTTGTTGTATGACAGATCCGATAGATAATTCAGACGCGTCCGTGACAACAGCCAAAGGAGCAGTTGGATCGGGATGTGCCAGAAGAGCAGCGTTAGCAATAAGTACTCGTTTTACAAGCATTGAAAGCCTCCACCAATCAATACTGCTGTTGTTCTTCACTGATGGACCACTAAGAAGTCCATGGAGTTAAACTAATGTAACTACTTAATTAATAAATTAAAACAGACAAAGGAATTACTTTTTATAAACTTTAAACAACAACACAGCAAAAAAAGAACAAGAAACAAAATGACAAAGTATCACTTAGTAGTCTGTGAAATCTCTGTGACGAATGTTTTTTTTTTCAAGACATACAAATCAGTAAAGACCTTATTCTTATGTCACTCGAGAGCAAATTGGCGTGCGATTTATATTTATAAAAACATACCAAAGTGACATTTTGTATTGAGAAAATTTTGTGTCTATGGGTAGGTACTAGAATAGAGACCCATTTAAATTGTGTTGATTTTGACAGCTGTTCCAAAATTGAAACTCATTACAGTCCAAGTATTTGTTACTGAAATGAACATTACGTTACAGCTGTTACCTCTATCACAGACAAGAAAGTTGTCATAGTAAAATCGGTTATATACTAGTAATTTTGTAGCTATCAGAAGGTCGCAAAGCAAAGTAATTGTTTTAGTTCATTAAGTTTCACATGAATAGTAAATTACTGCAGAGGCCGGGAAAGAACTAATGCTGGTCATTGCTAACGGATTTTGAACGCATTATAGAGGATTATGATAAATGTATGTAGATAATAGTAGATTATTGTCGTGGCCTGGAAGTAGGAAATTGCCGGTTGAGTATGAGAATTAAACGGACGAGCTTGCGTTGCGTTTAACTAACACGAAGCCAGTAATTGCTATTCCAGCCGAGACTAATATAAAGTTTTTTTCACAAATGGTGAAGGAAAAAACTAAATAGAATAAACCTTTTCTCAACAAAATATATTATGACATTTAATATTATTCCAATAAAAATTTTCATGCTTTCCCGCCTATTTTTCATTAAAAAAAACAGCAGTGTATTTTCCCATCGAAAACTCCACAAGCTGTTTGAGATCCAATAAAAAAAGTCTGGAGTTCCAACAAATAACTGATAACAGCCGTTTGAGTTGGCTGTATACGACTTGTGCCAATATTTCCATGGCCGTTTTCACTTTCTTAAAAGTTCTTTTTAACTTTTTGATTTCTCAATTACCATACAGTTTTTATACAATTAAACCGAAAAACTGGTAACAAAAGAAAATGGCTGAATTAACAAAAAAGCGTTCAGTAGTGCTACTACAAAATGCTTTTTAATAATAATAAACATATACATACCTACATAATAATTTATACCGTAATTTAGTGATACAAAGCTTAATTTGCATTTAACTTTATATTTTTTATTGTTGTAATATTTTTTTTAGTTACATTATTATTTCTAATGAAATTGAATTAAGAGTGGTGCCGTGTACTTTAAAAAATAAACAAGTATCGCGGGAAGTAACAAGGGCAACTTTTTAAAGCATTTAATTTAATATTTTTACAATTTCCTCGCATTATCGCTTTTTCCCGGCCTCAGCAGTAATGTACTATAACAACAACATAAAACGTCTACGTGTGCAACTTGCGTACAAGCAGACGTGCTAGGAAAGTTGGAGTCAAGTTTGTCTCGAGTTGGTAAACATACTCTTATGCTAAAAGCGATGCTGAACATAAATTTTAAGATTCTGGATACACCACTAACTTAACGCGAAATCACTAGAAAGTTGTAATTAAACTTTCAAAAGATCCGTATTAGTAATCTGTGGATCCGTTTTGTTTGAATTCCAAGAAGGTTGCTAAGTGCAGTTGTTTAAACTAAAATAATAAGACTATTCAAGGCACATTATAATGGATCTAATAACGTCATTTACATTGACCACGGATGTAAAAATTGACGTCATTGTTTTAATAAAATAGCTACAAGATGCTTTCTATTTGTATCGTATGTCTGTGTTGTAGGAATTGTGTAATGAAGGAATTGTATATTTCATTGCATTCGTTGACGCGTTGTAAATGTATCAAATTGTAAGAAGTTCGTCTATATGTTTACCTACTTTGGAGTTTTGCTTTAAAAAGAGTTTCTAGTACTAAACTAACTACGACAATAATTATTAAAACTGGGTTGTTTTCTGTAGGTAACTCCAACTTAAGATATTTAGTTAAATAAAAAAGAAATTTGCTCGCGAATAGTGCCGACCAATTATATTTTATGTTCCATTGTAATTCTTTTATGTTCAGATTTATTTTTATAATCGGCTTATAATGGCCTATGTATAACTGTAGCTCTGTTTCTGACTGCTCTTTTCGTTCACTTTACCTACTTGCATTGTCATCCAACCTACAAAATGTATACCAAATTTTAATTCAAGCCGATCAGAAGTGGGTGAGTGGGAAGAAATGTGACTTGCAAATATTTAATCAAACAAGTTTACATTGAAGTGAAGTGTAAAAAAATAGGGAATGTAATGTTATTTTATTGTTTCATAGGTACCTTATAAGGGCCGAGCCTATTGACAGTGCATGTGAAGTACACTTCTCTGCCTTGCGCTACCGTTATATTCTCCAGGGGTGACAGGAACTCCGGATCCTTTTCATTGTACCCTGACACTTGTAACTGGCCTGTAAAAAAAAACATTATACATAGACCTTAAATCATATCGTCAGAATATTTTTCTTAATTGATTTATAAAAAGTAGTTACCTATTAAAAAAATGGCCAACTCAGTGCGAGTCGCACTCGTACGCCAAGAATTAAAAAAAATCAAACTGAATAGATCTAAATAACTATCTAGGTTCATTAAATACAGCCGCTGACGGGCAAACTACAAAGTTGTATTTCTTTCAGCAAGCGCAGCGTAGGGCGCCCACCTATTGGGGAGGTCCATGTCCAACAGTGGACGTCCTACGGCTGAGATGATGATGATTTTTTCTAACACTTGGTGGCTTTTATTAACCCGTCACGCGTCCTAGAGACTACTGGTAGGAAAATTGCTTAATTGCATGTTAGCGATAAACGAAGTCGCAAGCATTAGCAAATAACTATCAATATTTTTTTATAGTCTAAGAAATATTTAAAAACTTTCCATAACTGCAAGGAAACTCTTGCCAGTGTGATGAGAACATAAATTTCCATGGTGTTCACGCGAGGGTACAGTAATAACCCCCCTTTGGGTAGTCGGGTAAAAAGAGGCTTAAATTTCCAAACTCCATACTCTCTGCCAATATTGTTCAGTGGATCTTTAAACATTCGCAGCCCTTTTGGGAGGTAAGAATTGTAACAACACGAAGTGTTTTAAAGTTAATCTGGAATATTTTTGCGGATGGTTGAGTTAGTTTTACTGTGAAGGTTTTTTTTTTCAAATGTAAGCACGTCTTTGACGCGATAAATTTTGAACAGGTTTCGATCAACGTATAAAAACATTTGCAAAATCCTAAAATAAATTTGATAAATACATCAAATTTATTCAAACGCATGTTGACGTATTTTACCTACCGCACCTACCGTAGTAAGTATAGTTTAGTTAGTTTTAGTTTGGTTGGAGACTGAAAACCAGCGACCTCGCTGAGTCTCATGTCCATTTTGCCTCACTTCATAATGTTATCTGTCTTGTATTGTATTTTATGTTTGTGATGGTGAATAAAAATTTCTATTATTATTATTATTATTATTTATTATTATTTCTGCTTAAATTTGAAATATAATTCAACAGAATTTTTTATATGATTTTGATAATTTTTTAGGCAGTTTAAAATAGGCAGGAAGTACGTAAATCTACGTAAACCCATCCAATTACTAAACTGTACGTCTTTGTTACAGTCGGCTAATTCATCTTGTACCTAGGATGCTGTTTATCGCAAACAATTAATAAGCCAATAATTACAAACATAATTCTTATTTGGATAATTCCATAAAATCAAATATCAAATTGGGCAATTTATTAGTTTACTAATCAATTAGTAGTATGTAACAGTTACTGAAATAGCATGTTTCTGATGTATTTATGTATTATGTAAAAAAAAAACCTTTACAGATGTTTTTGCTCTGACTGAAAACATAATTTAAAATACGAAGGTTATTAAAGTGGTCAGTCAGGTAAAATCATTGGTAACATTAATTAACTACGATTTTAGCCAGCAAAAGTGGTTTTTGTTTCAAATGAATTAACTCCATTTAATTTGAAAGGTTACGCCGGAAGTCATCCAATCGTACATTCGGCTCGTTTCAATACAAAACAGCAAACAGTGAAATCAGCTTTATTTTCAGTGTAAAACAAATATAAACAAGAAGCACAGGTCGGATTGGCCTTTCAAATTGGTTTAAATTGGGTCAGACTAGCACAAACAAAGTGGGAATACTGCTGACGTTGCAGGATTCGATATCAATCGATCTACCATTGTCAGAGATGAAGCTGGACCCGGTATGTAAATACTATGCAATCAAAAGTGGCGAACCGTTGTGGGTCGCTAGCTGCTTTTAAAGATTTAAATAGTATGAATAGTACAAAACATTATAATATGAACGTTGTTGAAGTTCTTGTTATTATTGTTTTAATTGCATTAATTGACGGCTGGCGTATAAATTCAACCCTCTCCAGCCTTCTGCAATTCCCATTGTTTTGCTGGATAAAGAAAGGCATTACGCGATACAATTATGGATTAAGAAATTTTACCCATTTAAATTATATTTATTTAGGTTTAATTATGTTAGTTGATTGGCCTGTTGACCCTTTCAAAATTTTAAGAAAAAAACTCGATTCGGATCGCACGTAACAGTTGGCGAGAAGACAAGGCCAATGCATTCCACAGCGGTAGAAAGCATATAAATTATTTTGCATTAACTGTTGATACTGTATATAAAATAAATAAACTACGCTTTTTTTCTAAAACTGTCAACTAAGCCGTATTGAAGCTCGCCATTGCAAGATCTACCTCAATATTTTTGGCAATCGGCGATTAGAGAAACGTACCTACAAGGGAAGGTCTGCGCATAAAAAGGGTCACACTAAATGTCCCATACTGTGACATCAAAACGATTAATGGGAGAATCTGGGGATTTTAGAACACGGAATATTTTCATTCAATTTACCTAATGCAAAGGTCAGTTTGAAATTAACGATTCGTTTTTTCTCCAATGGGCGACAGGCGAAACGGAATGTTTCGAAAAACAGACGGGTAAGGTTATATTGTATTTGTTTTTGTTAAATATACTGGCTTCTCAATATTCATTGTTGTGTGCTCACCATATACACCAAGTTTACCTATGACGCACGTAGCGTTTGCAATGTATTTTTGAAACAGAAACATTTTTGTTTTGAAACATAAACTTACACAAAGTTATACCTAATTATACCTATGAAATTTGTCACACATACGTATAAGCTGTTATAGCCTAACACATACAAACACTGTGCAATTCTGTCAATATTTATTTACATACATATGGGTTGAATTGACAGTCTACTTTCATTTTTTTTAACTCAGTTAAAAAACGAATGTGTCTCATAACCGCGCGCTGCGTAATGGCATCCGACGCGCCAAAATTTGTCTTAAAACAAAATAAAAGCCGCATCAATTAAATTACATTTTGCTTTTCGTGCCGCATCAATATCAAATGCGCTGCGGTGGACAGAGTGTCATTATCCCGCCCGCATTTATTAATTCCCATTTGGGAGCACCCAACCGCTGGCTGGCTTGATTTCATTGAAAAATTGCCCAAAACGCCACTAAAGGTTTGAATCAGTCAAACGTTAAACCTCCGTGGTGAGATATAACCACAATAATATCCATTTTAATGTTCATATCTACCTCTTTGTCCACACGGTTATTAAACACGCTTCTGTCGAAACACTTTGATTACATTATCGGACATGTCTGTTTACAGCTTTAACGGTTTTATCCTGTATTTTTATCATATGCGCGTTTTTGGCTTTGTTAAATTATTTCGCAGTGGAAATGTGTTATTAAAATTGTAAAAGGCGATGTTTTACGGTTAAATAATATATATGAAAGAGAAACAGTGAAGCGTTATACAGTACTAGCTATAACCCGCAGCTTCCCTCACTAGATTCCCACGGGAATTCTCATGTATCTATGTATCGTCGACTTATATTCTATTTGTTTTATCATGATTCAAATGACAGATATCAAACTGACGTAACTAGAGTCCTTCCTACTGTTACGCAAAGTATCGATACTTTTGCATGTGCTTAGTGCTAAAAGTGGCAATAGCATTATTTGTTGGTTTATAAGTTCAGTTTTTTTTACAGCTTTTATTTTTACCGATAACCCTCACCTCTAGCAATTGCGGCCTATTGAAACAACATTGTAAGGGCGTTCATTAAAGAAAGTAAGTTAATATAACACAGTGCCTACGCAGTTACTTAACTTAACAATTTGTTAGCAAGTTCAAGCATTATATCTCGGTTGGAAAAATAAAAAAATAGTTATACCGCCTCACAAAGTTCCATAATCATCATGTGTAATTTGAATCATCTTAGAACAAATAGAGAATAATAAACCTACGTTGTAAAAAAAAACCGTGAATTTCTTTCTTTATTTCATGTCACACACACACACACACACACACACACACACACACGCGCGCGCGCAACGAGCTGTTGCTGCAAAGTATATTTATCACGCACCCGTGGAAAATTACCCTATATACATATATTCGTCTCAGGGTCTCATTCCATACCAAATTTGATCACGATAACAAACAAACTTACTCTCATTTGCATTTATAATATTACTACGGAATAAATAGACAAATGTCTTCCAATAAAGTTAATAATTCTCATTCTATTTACTTCCATTCCTCAGATATAACCGTTTGTAAGTACCGAATGGTTCTATATAGGTAAAGTTAAAGGGCGATAAGCTTGAAGCGAAAATTGATATGATAACCGAGGGTAACTTTCCTATGAAGATGGCCCTTTTCAACGGAGATCTTGATACCTGTCACCTGAAGTGACGTAATTGCCACTAGGAGAAATTTAATCCAAATCAAATTAGCGCGTTACCAATATAATCCTATTATTATGGGTACAACTGACGAGTAGTTACTGACTTGTTGTCATCAAACCCAGTGGCATTGAGTGCGTGGTTACAGGAGGTTAGGTAATTGTAACATGGTTAACCTTTCGTATGCTTAGGCGTGAATCTATGCATCCAGGCTTTGTATCTATATTATTGATTATCTGTAAGACTGGTATTACTTGAGGCACACAATACTAGAATACAAGTTTTTACTTCCCGGTTGCAAAAGTTTAACCGTATTATACCTCTGAACTAACCTCTTATTCTGAGAGGAGGCCTGTGCCCAGCAGTGGGACATATATAGGCTGAGATGATGATGATGATGAAGAAGAAATTCTGTGTTCATCTTTCAACGTAAATGTCTTGTGTGAAAGCCAGTGATTATAATATAAATTTAATCACAATCCGATTATGCATTCGAACTAATGAGGTAGGAAAAGCCATTCGAGCCGACACTCCTCAATTATTAAGCCTGTATTCCGTAATCACCGACGTCTATAATTACATTCTGATAGAATCGCATTAAATTCACCGTGCGTTTCATTGCCGTGCCTCCAATTAATCCTTTGATTAGCCGAATATAATCCAATGCAGATTCGGTGCATATTGCCGCAAATTTACTCGTACCAAAAACCATCACAAGGCCCTTAAATTTAAGCGCTCCATATGGAGTTATCAATAAAGACTTAATTAATAAATTTGGTTAAGTTCTGGACATTAAAATTTTCAATTTGCGAAGGACCTAGAGTTACTAACATAGCTCGAAGAATATGTAAGTTGAAATAGCAATGGGCGGGCCACATCACTCGAAGAACGGATATAGCACAGGTAAACAAACAAACAAACAAACTTTGCTTATAACTTTTATCTTGGCACTAGAAATGAGGATTTGCCGAGTCCTACCAAAATTTAGACATCCTATACCCTCTCACAGGGGGTGTGGGCAGGGGCCAACGTTTAACAAATGCAAATTGCAAGTGAGGTGTCATTTTTGATGTATTTTCTTGCGCTAAATCGAATGAGACTACACCCATACTCATAGGATTAATATTTTGCGAGATATGAAGGGTTTTTGTTGAAAACAAAGAACAGTCTAAAAACCACTTACCAACAATAGTTTCTAAAGATGTGGATGTGATGGTAACTTCTAAATATTTAGTTTCTTAGCTACATTACATCGAGGCAAGTAATTAAAATAAAGGTCCGAGTTTCGACCAAAGTTTGCGCTAAAAATGCATAAGGAAGAAAAAGTCGGAACAGAGGATGAACCGCAAAACGCTAAAAACTTGAAACAACTCAAAGCATAATTTAAAAAAAACTATTTATTTTTTAATTTAAGTTAAACCAGTAAACGTTCTTCGCAGCTGAACTGACGCTGGAATCTAGAGCATCGTCTTACGAAGGAAAAAGAAAGATGTAAGTAAGTGCATTATATGTTTTTAATGGTTGCTTGTTCCGCGCGGGTGCATTGCAGACGTAAGCTTGCGCTGATCGTTAAATTGCAACCGTTCTCGGGTCTCGACACGCATGTGATTGGGTCACACGGTACAAAAGGCCTTATTCTTGCCTACGAATGAGTGTGTAAGTTATGTATCAGTTATAAATATTGAATGATAGGTTAAGTTCCTTAGTTTAAAAAAAAGTTGCCTGCTGTATTTGTTCACGTTTTTTGTAATTACGAGGGTCAAACTGAAAGTTCTTAGAAAATCAAAAACTGAGCAGACTAGCAAGTTATTAGTTTTATTATATCTTTTAAAAATAGTGTCCATTCACATCAATACACCGCTGTATCCGATGGAACCACTGAGAAAAGCACTTAGCCCACACGTCCTTAGGGGTCTCTTCGACGGCCTTTTCAAACGCACCCACTGCTTCGTCGGTGTTCATAAAAACTTTTTCCTCGAAGTTTTTCTTTTATTTTCGGGAATAAATAAAAATCGCAAGGTGCGAGGTCGGGGCTATACGGTGGGTGACCCAGTAATTCCACGTCTGACGTCACTAAATAGTCGATCGTTCGCCTGGCGGTGTGCGACGAGGCGTTGTCGTGGTGAAGAAGGATCCTACTTCGAGGTCGTTTCTCCCGAACTTTTTCCAATACAGAAGGCAAACAATTGTTAGTGTACCACTCTGCAGTAACTGTTTTTTGATACTATAAAACAATTGTCGCATAGTGACCTGTCCTTCCGAAGAACGAGGCCATCATCTTTTTTCCCACGTTTCGACCTCTCTTCACTTTAGTTGGCAACTCCTCGAAAGGAAACACCCATTGAGCAGACTGTCTCTTGGTTTCTCGATCATAACAGTAAACCCAGCTTTCGTCACCCGTAAGTATGTCGAAAACAGCATTTGAGTCACCTCCGTTAAATCTTTGAATCATTTCACGGCAGCAATCAACCCGACGGAGTTTTTGGGCCTCGGTCAAATTATGAGGTATCCACCTCGCACAAAGCTTCCTGACCGCTAAATGTTCATGGAGGATTTTATGCACTTGACTCATACCGATGCCTAAGCTTGTCCGAATCTGCTGATACGTCACTCTTTTGTCAGTCTTTATCATACGCCGCACAACACTGCTGTTATTTTCAATCGTCGCCGTAGAAGGCCGTCCCTCACGCAGATCATCGGTGAGATTAGTGCGACCACGTTTAAACTCATTAAACCAGTTGTAAATGGTCGCACGAGATGGGGCTTTATCATGAAAGGCCAATCGAAGTCTATAATAGCTTTCTTGTTGACTTAAATGACATCGAAAGTCATAAAAAATCGTTGCACGAAAATTTTCTCGCGTTAAATTCATGTTGACGTGACACGGACAATTTTCAATTTGCCGCCAAATCGTAAAACAAATGACAAATGAATGAAAAACATACTCAATAATATTGGCAAAGAGTTCCATTATCAAAATTTAATAGTACATTACTGCAGAGGCCATGAAGTAAGGGATTGATGGACGAGTTCTGGGTAGACGGCCGAGTCGTAGACGAGGCCGGATAAAACGAGTCCAGCAATCCCTGTTCTGGCCGAGGCTTGTATAGTGCTTTTCTCAAACAATGTGAGGAAATATTTCATCCATCCATCCATCGCATCGCATCGCATCGCATCGCTTCGCTTCGCATCGCATCGCATCGCATCGCATCGCTTCGCATCACATCGCTTCGCATCGCATCGCATCGCATCGCATCGCATCGCATCGCATCGCATCGCATCGCTTCGCATCGCTTCGCATCGCATCGCATCGCATCGCATCGCATCGCATTGCTTCGCATCGTATCGCATCGCTTCCCATCGCATCGCATCGCATCGTATCGCATCGCATCGCTTCGCATCGCATCTTATCGCTTAGAAATCGCTTCGCATCGCTTCGCATCGCTTCAAGGCCAATCGAAGTCTATAATAGCTTTCTTGTTGACTTAAATGACATCGAAAGTCATAAAAAATCGTTGCACGAAAATTTTCTCGCGTTAAATTCATGTTGACGTGACACGGACAATTTTCAATTTGCCGCCAAATCGTAAAACAAATGACAAATGAATGAAAAACATACTCAATAATATTGGCAAAGAGTTCCATTATCAAAATTTAAACTACTTTTTTATTATGTTGTTTGAAAGTGGCCAGTTCTAAAAACTTTCAGTGTCGCCCTCGTATTGCCATGGTAGCCTAGTGGTTTGACCTACAGCCTCTCAAGCAGAGCTTTACGGTGAAGGAAGATAATCGTAAAGAAACCTGCACAATCCTGCGGAGAATTTTACTGAGGTGTGTGTGTGTGTGTGTGTGTGTGTGTGTGTGTGTGTGTGTGTGTGTCGGTATAACAACATTAATGATATAATTTCGAAATATATAACAACATTTGATATAATTTCAAAGGATAGGAGCCTCACAGAACTTTTGTATAAAATAAACCTAACCTAACACCCAAAGTAAATCAAATCGAATTAATAACAATATGTTTGAGTTTTAAGACAAATTGCATTATATCAAATGAAAATTATATCAATTATTGCATTATATCATTTGCTGTTATATCCTTCGTTACGCACCGGTTTAATATGTATTTAAGTACTACCCTATTGCCCGCGATTCAGTCAGCGTAGAATTCGTTTAAATCGCTGTCCCGCGGGAACTATGCAATTGTCCGGGATATAACTACCCCATATCCTTTCACGGAACTCAAACTATCTGTATACCGAATTTCACCTAAATCGGTTCAGCGGTTTAGACGGGATGAGGTAATAAATAAACAGACTTACAAACTTTCGCATTCATAATATTAGTGGGATGTATTGTATTTGGGTGTATATCGGCTGGTCTAAAATTATTTTGCATAAAATCGTTTCGTAACTTATTTTTTTGCATAACAAAGTTTTGTCTAAAGATTGAATTGTTATTCCGAATATTGTTACCACTAATTATTTATTTATTCAAATACTCGTATGTTTATCCGTTGCCTCAATAGTATTAGGCACCGAGGTTTAAAGTCAAATGGTGTTTGTCAATTGTCGCATTATATTTATTTATTTTGCTATTATTATTTTCGTAAGTAGACTATTTCACAGTCATTTATTTAAAAGGGTTTCTCTTAACAAAAATGTTATTTCTAGCGATCATTAATGTTATTCGAATTAGTTTACTTAGAGCAGGAAGAGCAAATTAATGCCTCAAAGAGAGAAAACCGGGCCGACAGGATATTACGCTTTTCATCGAGCCTGCAATTAGTAAAAGGAGACATATTTAGTTTAGGACATGCTAGTCGCAAGCTCGGCTCGGGTCTTCCTAATTTGTTAGAGTTCTGAAGGAAACGAGTCTGGTAAAATCAGTTGCTTTACACCAGTCCCCTTGGGTGAGATAGTAATTAGAAAGTGGTCTTTCCTCAAAATACTAAACTTAATTCAAAACCAACTAAACTTTACTTTAAATGGCTATGTATTCGCGGATATGGGAGACCCTTAATCAGACTGCTAGTCGGAGTCCTGAATAGACATACCTTACTCAACAAACATCATATAATTATCTAGGTGTTACAGACAGCCTCCTGTGCAGAGCATGCATGGTGGAAGAAGAAACGGCCACACACATTGTACTGTACTGGCGTGGCGAACTACGGGGAACTAGGTAACTAGGGCCCGTTTTTTTTATTTGTAATATCTTTAGAATGGAGAGTCCAATTTTCATTATTAAAAAAATAATCTACAGATTTTAAGCAGTCTTGAATATAAAATGAAGGGATTCGTTTGGATAAGGATTAATACAAAGGTATATCCATGGTCTGATATTTATAGGCATTTAGATTCTGTCAACATTTAAAATGTAAAAAAATAGTTATTGTGACATAGGTAACTACAATAGTTGGACGTATGATATCGTTAAGTTTTTTGTAGTCATTGACATATTCTTTAATATTGTAGAATATTTTTTGTTCTATCATCAATAAGTTTCCGCAGTGCATGCGATGAAAGGCCTTTTATGGCTATTTTTTTACATTAATGAGATTTTTGTAGGGATCCCTAATTTTTTCTAGTAATAAATATAGCCTATGTCACTCAGGGCTAATGTAGCCGATGTATTTCGGGACTAACCTAATCACAAATACTATTCATTTCTAAAATTGTTTCGACCACAGTTTAACGGCCGTAGTCACGAGTCAACTCTTAATTTTAGCTAATTAATAAATATAATTTAATATAATAGTCGTGCCCTATCATATTTCCCCTTCTGCAATTTATGGTCTCCAGTAAAATTCCTTTTTCTTTGACCATAGTTTTCCTTTCTTTCCAGCTTATCCTTTCCATTCTCCTCCAACACCATATCTCAAAAGCTTCTAACCAAAGCTAGAAGCCAGGCTTTCTAGAAAAAGTAGAAGGAAGACGAGACAGAGAAACGCCAAGATTCACCTATATTGACCAGGTGAAGAAGAAAATGGGTGTTGTGTCGTATCAAGAAGTCAAACAGCTGGCCGAAGACCGTGCGGAGTGGCGATTACTCCACCGACAAGAGCTCTTAAATTTAAGAAGAATAATATAATAGTCATGAATAGTCGTGATTAGTTGCGAGAGAGATCCGCCAGTTTAAAAATTGTGGAATAATGAAATTCCTTGAGAATTAATCGATATCGCCTGTTTCACCACTCACTGGTCAATTTTAAGTTATAGATAAATGTGATGCCATCTCTGTTCATTCGGACAAAGCCAACAGAAATGGCATCACATTTATCTGTCATATAAAATTTATCAATGAGTGGTGAAACAGGGCCTTATAATGACATTTAATCTTGTCGTGCAAAGTGTGCACCTTTATATACTTATCTATGGCTACATTAGTTATCATATCATCATTAGTGACGCTGTATGGCTTAAAATAGTCCAATATTTACCTATATTACAAATTCAGACATTATTTGTACGATTTAAACAAATCATGCGAGGAAAACCACATTAGTTAAGACATTTTATGAAGGATTTGACTCCACCAACCTATGGTGACTTTGCGTAGTTTTAATAGAACAATTTTTTTTTTCAATAAAATTACCCCAAAAATATTTTTTGCTAAAATTTTAATACATCGGAAATCAACGCTTTAAATGTTTGTGAATGTAAATACAAATATTCTAAGTTAGTTTGACTAGGGTATAGTGAAACGAGTTTTGTTATGATACAAATAGTTAGACTGTGCTTTCTTATATCTAAATAGAAGATGCAATTAGACGTTTTAATTTGAAATGCAAGCATAAATTTTTCACCAGTATTTTAAACGTGCTACGATTGCTAACCAAAAGTCGAGAACGCAGCGTGACTCTTACAAACACAAGCAATATACACTTTATTACAATTGAATAAATAAGCGAAACCTTGTTACAGATTTCTTCGAAACGTTATGAAATGAATTCCAAATAAGTTTGATTTTGTCGGTCTGCTTACACGTGAACCTTTTCAGGTAGCTCTGGTAAAGAATTGTATAATCACAAGTTTGTAAAGTATACTCAAAGAAGCCAAAAAAAATATCCAAAGGAATTCTTAATCAGTCTCATTTTTCACGAAAACAAACGTACCTACCTACATATCTACTTTTCTATACAAGTCCCACTGCTGTGCACAGGCCTCCTTTCAGAATGAGAGAGCCTGTTCCGTAGTTCCCACGCGGGCCCAGTGCTGATCGGGAACTTCACACACACCATTGAATTGCTTCGCAGGCTTGCGCAGGTTTCCTCACGATGTTTTCCTTCACCGTAAAACTCGTGATACCTAAATTTCGAATGTAAATTCGCAAATGAATTTCGAAAATCTCAGAGGTGCGAGCCGAGGTTTGAACCCACGTTCCTCTGCTTGAGAGGCCATAGGTCAAACCACTGAGCCACCACGGTTTTTTTTTAGAATTTACCTGTCACAATTAAATACAGACTAACTATGTTGATTATTAATTGTTCAAGTCACCATTCAGCCATTGGTAATAAAATCGGAGCAATCAATAATTAAAACACCATTACCAAGAAGCAGATATTTCTAGTAGACAATACAAAGCATATCGTAATTTATGTCATAGTGCTGCAGTGTTCTAGCAAATGCTTAGTCAAACGTTGTCGTCACTTAAGGGAGAGTAACCTATATTGAACCGGCGCTTAAATTGGACCACTTCTATATTTCCACCAAATTACATAATTTATTTACACTGGCAACAAACACTGTTTGTAGCGCTGTCATCGCTTCACTTTTTGTTGCAAGTGTAAATAAACTGTGTACTTTGGTGGAAATGCAGAAGTGGTCCAATTTAAGCGCCGGTTCAATATAGGTTACTCTCCCCTACCCATATTTATAAACGTTTGTTCTTTGGGTACGTAAATTTTTGTTTTTTAACGCTTGTACTTATTCGATATTAAACCGCGATGTGAGTAGGATTAATGTGTCTGAACTTTAATGCATATACAATACAAGGTGTTAATTAAATAACTGAAAACCTTCAATCACCCCAAGTATATTTTTTCATTTTAATGTTACATTTTGATTTAAGTGTATGAAATATGTGTCAGTTCCATTCCTAACCTCATCGCGGTCTTATAATTATGAATAAAGTAGAACATATGTATTCAAAATTACTGGACTCAAATATTTGTGATATGGTGCTCGACACGCTCATGCCCAATAGATGACCGACATCTTGCTGTTATCTCTATTGCTAATGACATAAGATTAAAGATGCCAACTATTGGGACAGTGACGAGCACACTTACGTTTACCTTAAATGTACAAAAAATAAAGTAACGTTGAAATATTTTAAAAAATATTAAGGTCATTATCTGCTTACCTGCTACGATGGTCAGCAAGGCGAATGTAGACACCAGTGGAAGGCCCCCCGTCTCCATGGCGACGGATCTTGATCGCGCCGAGTGCCCTGCCATCATGTCAATAGTCCTCCACGGACATTTCATATAAAAACCTATTCCAACTGTTCCTCACAATCTCATTATTGTCATAACAATCCTTGGCCCAAAGATTAATAATATTATATTATCTCTTACGTATCTCAAATATAAACATGATATATTGTTTCTAATTTATATTATTTGTTTCTTATTGTCATTTGTTGCCGCTTTTCTGTTGATACTCTGAAACAAAAAAAATACGTTTATTTAGACTATTGCGGTCATTACTAATTTTATGATTTAAATTCGGGTTTTGTTCCGCGTATTTGTTTTATGTTTTATTGTTTTATTCGACTGGATGGCAAACGAGCAAGTGGGTCTCCTGATGGTAAGAGATCACCACCGCCCATAGACACCTGCAACACCAGGGGGATTGCAGATGCGTTGCCAACCTAGAGGTCTACGATGGGATACCTCAAGTGCCAGTAATTTCACCGGCTGTCTTACTCTCCACGCCGAAACACAACAGTGCCAGCGAGCGACTCATGGCACATGCAACTGTGCCGAAATATCGAGCTTCTCTAGAATCAAGGTAGGTACGCGGAACAAAACCCGAATTTAAATCATATAAAAAAAGAGTTTAATTGGTTCATAAAGAGTAACTTCTTTGGTGTTATTTATTCACTGCTGGGTAATTTTCAGATTTTTCAAGCGGTCTGACCATTACGTCAAAACGTGTCAAATAAATAAATAACAAATACATAACCAAACTACGCAACCTAAACAACACAATTAAACTTTAACTTTCGCAATTAGGTACCAAAAAACATTCACGAAAACTACCCTCATATTCATTGGTAATTTCATTGTTTATTTCGGCTGCAAGCCAACAAAATCCGATTTCAGTAATAATAAATAACGTTACATAAATCAAACAGTAAAATATTTTTATAAATCTGTAGCACAAGTTTTGCATTTTTCTTTTCCACTTTTTACGTTACATTTGTAAATATTGAAACTTTTTCATGGATTGATGACTAAAAATAATAAATCAGTTATTTTTGCTCATCCATACATTTTTGTTCAAAGGTAAACCTTTTTATAAAATATTCGCTAGTATTTCAGACATTTCCTCAACATTTTATATTTCACTTTGACGAATTGAACCACTTCTTTCCTCTTTTATGATACGCCAATACGGACAAAAGTTTTATTGCCCATTGCTTAAGGCAATTTCGAGTGCATTGATTTTAAAGACAGTTGCTGAAAAATCTTAAATTGCAGGTCGTTATGCCAAGAAAAAGGGGTGAAATGTATCTGTTAAGTCTTTTAATAAATATAAATTTACTGAGAGCTCATTTCAAAATTGTCACGTAAATAAAATCAAAACAAAACCACATTTGAGATGCAAGTCCCTTTTTATAGACCCGTTACGTTACCGTTACTATACATACACATACAAACAATGTATTTAGTTTTTTATTGCAGCAGTTTCCGCGGCGCAACGTGGGCAAACTGAGATAAAACACGAATGATTGCCGCCCTGTCGCGATATTGTTCCAAGAGTTTTGCCGCACTCTGCTGGCTCGTCCACGCTTTGCCTCGGCAGGTTGCGATTCAACAAATCAAAAACATTTATTTATACACTAGAACTTAGTTCAAACTAGAACTGCTCGAGAGCGCTGTAAAACTCAGCCGCAGCGGTACGAATACCTAGACGGTTTTACAGACTCGGAATAAGGGCAGAAAAGCCGTCAGTAAAAACACTGTAATTAAGTTAATTTTTAGGGTAATGGCTCACCATTGACATTGTCTGTGTCACGTAAAGGGACAACTAATCGACTCAATTTACGCGAGTAAGTGCGCGTGAATGCGACGTCTATGGAATACGATGTAAAGCTTCAGCGGAGGTAGGTAAAGGAGACGTTAAGTGAGGATAAGTATCGTTCGTGGGCAAGAATATAATAGTTGAGCGGTGGGACTGTTCGATTCTATTGAAACATGCTCCCGTGCCGGCGACGGCGTCTTTGCCGTACGAACGACCGTCGCGACAATAAACAATACAAACAACCCTGGCCTGCGTTTGACACCAGCCCGTTCGGAGTGGATTTGAGCTCTCTACAGGGAGTTCGGCAGCATTTAGGGAGCGTAATAGCCTTCCGCCGTGACCTGTTTTAGTTGCGACAAATAGAGATTTACGGGATTGCCGCCGGGGATTTTCAAAGGGAGACTGTTCGACGTAATAAAATCGAATGGTGTTTACTTTGTGGCTACTGTATTTTCAAATAACAATTTTTAGAATTCCGTTCCCAAAGGGTGCCAATAGGGTCCATTACTGAGGGTAACTTGCGCGGATCCGGTTAATATATACAAGGTGTCTTCAAATTGATCGTAATACTCGTACTTCAACAGGTTGGGTTAGCTTGCACGAAAAAAAAAAAGATTTGCTAACAGTAAAAAAAAATCGTTGCTTGTAGGTAACATAACTTGAATGACTACAAAACTAAGGCCTACAGTTGATGACATTAAAAATCAGTTTTGGATTATTAGCATTATTTAGGTTCCTATAATTAATTAGTAAATTTTAGCTTAACGTCAAGTAGCCTAACTATTTCAGCTATCCTTTTTTTTCAGTGTGAGTGAATACGACGACGTTCGAAGCCGTGGTGGCCGAGTGGTTTGACCTATGGCCTCTCAAGCAGAGGATCGTGGGTTCAAACCAAGGCGAGCTTTACGGTGAAGGAAAACATCGTGAGGAAACCTGCACAAACCTGCGAAGCAATTCAATGGTGTGTGTGAAGTTCCCAATCCGCACTGGGCCCGCATGGGAACTACTGCCCAAGCCCTCACATTCTGAGAGGAGGCCTGTGCCCAGCAGTGGGACGTATATAGGCTGGGATGATGATGATGAGTCGACGTTCAAATTCAAAGTATACGTCGTTAATCCTAATTTGGGCATTCAATCAAACAACCCTTAAAATATTTTGCAATATTCTCAAAACACCTTATACTCTAACACAAGAATTATAATGTGCATATTTACCCACATATTCGTTAGTATAAGTAACGGTTGACGCAGAATTAATAATTTATTAAGAAATATTAAGAAAATACAAAATATCCATAGGACTACTACTATTAAATTAATATAACTAAAACTTTAATTAAAAAAGGGACGTGGGCCTCTTGGCATCGTGCCCATAACGCAGGCAGCATTCCCGCGTTGAACTGCGATTGAGATTCTTTGCGCGAGAAAGCTGCCGGCGCGAGGGTTGCCTGTTGCCTCCCTTAACCTATTGCTGAGCTCCCTGTGTAGCTCCAACGCACCCTTACCCCAAGGACCTAGAGTCTCGACGCCGAAAGCAAAGAAATGATATTGGGCGCCGAGACAGCTATATTTTGTGACCTTGAGGCGTTCCCGTCTGCCGCCGCTGTTGCTGCCGCCGTTGCCGTTGCTGGTAGGTAGGACGCCGCCAGGGTATCTGTACAGGTAGCGTCCCACACCAGCGCAGAATTTGTGAAATCAAATTTTATGGAATGTGACAACCATAACCATGATTTTTACAAGTTGTGTTTTATTTACAACGTATATTTTTATGGTCTAATCTTGTAAATATAATTTGACCCACAACCAGTGGCAGGATTGACTTCAAATTTGGTATACGTACATTATGTGTTGGGCGAAAATGCAAGTACAGTCGACAAAAAGTGAATTTAGCAAAAAGTTATTAAAAAACAAAAACTTATTTCACTCAAGTTCGTGTTAGCGATCCAAAGGCCCTCCCGCTCGATCTGTCCTTCACAGGCTGTATTTTTTGAACTGTAATATATGCTTTAAAATTTCAGTGAATATTATACATAACATATAATATTAACTAACTAACCTCCGTGGACGTCTTTCAACTGACATAATGATGATGATGATGATGATGTTTATACATATGCATTACTTTGACCGCTATAAGTAATGAAAATAAAGTAAAGTAAGAAATAAAAAGGATTTGAATACGAGAAATCTGTTTGACAGTACTAATATTGTGTGGTAGTACGCGTAGTACGAAACCTTTCGAGATAGTTCCACTAGCCCTTGGCCAATTTTTTCATCTGTTCATTACTTCCTAAGTCCTCTAAAGCACCTTCAGATTGATAATGAATACGGGCGACAATATGACAAAGTGTCTAACAAAGTTTGAAACGACTTAATTCCACTTGAAATATTATGCACAGACATAACAGGAAAAAAAGGTCGCGAAATGTTGCCGCGCCTTTTTGCTACACGACACAAATTTGCTTGCAGCTTTATTGAGGTTTAAGTACTGTAAACAAACAGAGTCCATTTCAATTCGATTGAGTAGTCATGAGATTTCAGGAGTATTTTTTTGACCTACGTCCCAACCCATCTTGAGCCCTCGATAACACTGGGCTGGCATTCCGTTGCTTAATTTTACACCCGTTCACAAAGACGCTGTTACGTTATCTCACTGGTAGCACTCGCCAATATGAGTTTCAACCAGCCCTCTCATTGTCATATTTACATTGTCTGTGCTCATTCCCTAATTCCATTTAGTGTAAAGCTAAAATCACGTGCGCATTGTGGAAACGTAGCTCCACATTGTTAATATTACCGCCGATGTAGATAAGTACTTACAAGTAGATTTCGGCTGGCTAGCGCGTTTTATGGGTATGAATTTGCTGCCGAACACTATTTTGCGTTTTTTTAAGTTGTATATACCTTGGCATTGGTCTCAAAAAAACAATGTTTATTTTTATGTATTTTTTTTTCATAAAATAGGCGAATTTAAGACACCTATTTGAAGGATTTTGGTTTTAGTTGCGTTTAATTTTTTTACCCTATTTAGAAGTTACCGGAATTATAGCTAACCATAGTTGCCATGGCGTTAAAAACTACGGTTTTCGTTGCCCATCACAATTATTTAAAAAAACGTAGCGTCTTCTGTCACCTGGCAGTGTTGGAATTAGGCGGTTTAGTTATATAACGTTTATTTACGATGAAAGTCAAACAAAGGTCAAACGTTATTTTGCAAATATACACACGATCAATTAGTATTTTTTTACAAAAATGTTATAAAATGATTTAATAAACCACAAACCATTGTAAAAAAGTGATCAATTCCAATACAGCCTCAATTGCGACAGATGTATATATTTCAGTAACCAATGTCCCGATGTGGACAACAAAAAGCTAATTTTATGATGTTGATTTTTATAAACGAGTGTATGTACTAAGAGTAAATCTGTGATAGTAAAAATACACTAGCTTTTGCCCGCAAATCTGCCTGATAAGAATTCCTTTATCACTATGCCGCGGGGACTATTATTCTTTCCAGAATAAAAGCAAGAGGTTGAAGATGAATTTGGTAGTTGCCGGAGATCGATCAACTACGGTGAAGAAGCCCAAAAAGGAGAATAATTTATTTA
>NC_133484.1:9573707-9603740 GCF_025370935.1 Choristoneura fumiferana
AAATACTGTTGATTTACAAATTCAATAGTTTGACCATTTAACTTTATATTAGAAACTGAATTCGAGCTAGATGAATTTATCAACGAGAATTTAATACATTTAGTTTTCTTAGGATTTAGTAACAAATTATTGGCAGCAACCATGCGGATATCACGGACAGGGTTTCATTGGGCTCAATGAGTCGGTATCTTTTCTACTAACCTTGAACAGTAAAGACGTGTCGTCAGCAAACATAACTATACCCGACTTTTGGCTTCCATATAAGGGTGAGGTCCCGGGTTCGAGCCCCGGTCAGGGCAGACATTTGTAAGCAAAATACGAACGCTTTTTCTCGGGTCTTGTGTGTTTATGTATTTAAGTAGGTATCTACGAGTATCTATTAACGAGTAAGTTTGTTAATCCGTTGCCTAGTACCCATAACACAGGCTTTGCTTTCTTCGGGACTAGGTCAACTGGTGTCAAGTGTCCCATGTATTTATTTATTATTTAATCTTAGCCTGAGGAATAAACATGCTACACATACATTCTAACCACTATCGGAAGAAATAAATGGTGCTCTTCATGGTTTTTAGGGTTCCGGAGCCAAAATGGCAAAAACGGAACCCTTATAGTTTCGCCAAAATGGTACAATAAAAAAATAAAAAAAGATTTTTTTAAGGGTACCTCCCATAGACGTAAAGTGGGGGTGATTTTTTTTCTCATCCAACCCTATAGTGTGGGATATTGTTGGATAGGCTTTTAAACCCATTAGGGGTTGCTAAGACGATTTTTCGATTCAGTGATTTGTTTGCGAAATATTCAACTTTAAAGTGCAAATTTTCAATAAAATCGATCCCCCCCCCCCTCTCTTAAATCTAAACCGGTGGGTGGAAAAAATTCAGGATGGTAGTAAGTATATCAAACTTTCAAGGAAAACTATAACGGATAAGTTTGCTTGAGAATTATTAGTAGTTTAAGAGTAAATAGTAGCCTAAGGTATAAAATATACCTAAACTTAGAATATTCCGTACAAAATACGAAATCTTTAGAAAACTATTACTTAATTGTTTCGTAATGGCTACGGAACCCTATTTCGGGCGATTCCAACACGCTCTTGGCCGGTTTTTTTTTGTAATCTGTAGAATTTATTAAGCAGCAAAAGGCGGTGAATTGCGAGAGGTAATAATGGTTTTCTGTATTAAAGTAAATGAAACTTTAATACTCATTTAATTGAAGTGCTTAGTCAATGTACTACAGATACGAGAACAGTACAGAAGCAAGTGGTAGCCTAGTGATTCGACCTATGGCTCGTATCTTTTAGTTTTGTGAGAACTTAAGATCAATCTGACAAAGTTTGTGTCGAGAATATTGGCTGCAGACAAAACATCAATCTTGAACCTTCGTATTACCTACACATTTGCACTTATACCCGTACATGTTTAAAGATTTTTATCGCGACTTAACAAATTATAAACAGTGTGAGTGGCGCAATAAATATGAAAGCGAAAAGTTTTAAAACAAGTCGTAATCGATTTTAGACTTAGTGTCAATACCAGAAAGTTCTTAAATGGGCCTGTCTCCGCACCACCTCCGTACTTACATCGGGAAAGGTTCGTTGCTCGAAATATTTACAGGAACGACTTTGGGAGGCGTTACATCTTAATGTCATCTTAAATGAAGTGACGTGCGAAATGTAGCGACAACATTAAGATAGGTCGGAACTGAAGGCTTCAATCAATATTAGGTATTTTTGAAGTTCAAAAAGCATCACAGTCGTGACCAGCACTATTTTCTTACAAACACTTCGACATTCTTCTGATTCAACTAGAAGTAAGTTATACGAGTACGTCACTAACTGTTACTTCGTCTCTATCCCATAGAAACCTCGCACACACAAAATAATGTACCTATATTCAAATGTTTTAAGCTTTAATATTTCCATTCCTAATCAGAACGTAATTTTATTAATTAAATTCGGGTTTTGTTTCGCGTACCTTGATTTTACCGATGCTCGATATTTCGACACAAAACAACCAACCAAAGCTGAAAGTCTGCCATTGCCCAACACATTTTGAATCTGGGACTAATCACTCGATGGAGCTCCACAAACCACAAGTCTTATCTACTGAACGCCATTATACCGCGATTAGTTAGGGAAGCTATCGAAATAACGAAAAAACCCTAACTTTAATCGAGAAGACGATTTTAATTTGTCAAGTACATAAAGCGACGGCAGGGTAGGATATCTGTTTCCTTAAAAAAAGATCTTAAAGATTCACGCGTCTTCAAATTATAAATTGCTCTAATTGCTCTCTTTTGTAAGATAAAAATTGACTCAATGTCTGCAGCAGATCCCCATAAAATAAGGCCGTACGAAATAATGCTATTAAAGTAAGCAAAATACACCAACCGTGCCGTCGCCACATCGGTTAGCTGCCGTATTTTCCAAACTGCAAAAGCAGCAGAGCTCAATCTACCCGCGATTGCTGTGAGTGAGGTCCCCACTGTAGTTTAGAATCGAGCGTTATTCCTAAAAATACTGTTGATTTTACAAATTCAATAGTTTGACCATTTAACTTTATATTAGAAACTGAATTCGAGCTAGATGAATTTATCAACGAGAATTTAATACATTTAGTTTTCTTAGGATTTAGTAACAAATTATTGGCAGCAAACCATGCGGATATCACGGACAGGGTTTCATTGGGCTCAATGAAGTCGGTATCTTTTCTACTAACCTTGAACAGTAAAGACGTGTCGTCAGCAAACATAACTATACCCGACTTTTGGCTTACCATATAAGGGTGAGGTCCCGGGTTCGAGCCCGGTCAGGGCAGACATTTGTAAGCAAAATACGAATGCTTGTTCTCGGGTCTTGTGTGTTTATGTATTTAAGTAGGTATCTACGAGTATCTATTTACAAGTTAGTTTGTTAATCCGTTGCCTAGTACCCATAACACAAGCTTTGCTTTCTTCGGGACTAGGTCAACTGGTGTCAAGTGTCCCATGTATTTATTTATTATTTAATCTTAGCCTGAGGAACAAACATGCTACACATACATTCTAACCACTATCGGAAGAAATAAATGGTGCTCTTCATGGTTTTTAGGGTTCCGGAGCCAAAATGGCAAAAACGGAACCCTTATAGTTTCGCCAAAATGGTACAATAAAAAAATTAAAAAAAGATTTTTTTAAGGGTAAGTACCTCCCATAGACGTAAAGTGGGGGTGATTTTTTTTCTCATCCAACCCTATAGTGTGGGATATCGTTGGATAGGCCTTTTAAAACCATTAGGGGTTTGCTAAGACGATTTTTCGATTCAGTGATTTGTTTGCGAAATATTCAACTTTAAAGTGCAAATTTTCAATAAAATCGATCGCCCCCCCCCCCCCTCTCTTAAATCTAAACCGGTGGGTGGAAAAAATTCAGGATGGTAGTAAGTATATCAAACTTTCAAGGAAAACTATAACGGATAAGTTTGCTTGAGAATTATTAGTAGTTTAAGAGTAAATAGTAGCCTAAGGTATAAAATATACCTAAACTTAGAATATTCCGTACAAAATACGAAATCTTTAGAAAACTATTACTTAATTGTTTCGTAATGGCTACGGAACCCTATTTCGGGCGATTCCAACACGCTCTTGGCCGGTTTTTTTTTGTAATCTGTAGAATTTATTAAGCAGCAAAAGGCGGTGAATTGCGAGAGGTAATAATGGTTTTCTGTATTAAAGTAAATGAAACTTTAATACTCATTTAATTGAAGTACTTAGTCAATGTACTACAGATACGAGAACAGTACAGAAGCAAGTGGTAGCCTAGTGATTCGACCTATGGTTCGTATCTTTTAGTTTTGTGAGAACTTAAGATCAATCTGACAAAGTTTGTGTCGAGAATATTGGCTGCAGACAAAACATCAATCTTGAACCTTCGTATTACCTACACATTTGCACTTATACCCGTACATGTTTAAAGATTTTTATCGCGACTTAACAAATTATAAACAGTGTGAGTGGCGCAATAAATATGAAGGCGAGAAGTTTTAAAACAAATCGTAATCGATTTTAGACTTAGTGTCAATACCAGAAAGTTCTTAAATGGGCCTGTCTCCGCACCACCTCCGTACTTACATCGGGAAAGGTTCGTTGCTCGAAATATTTACAGGAAACGACTTTGGGAGGCGTTACATCTTAATGTCATCTTAAATGAAGTGACGTGCGAAATGTAGCGACAACATTAAGATAGGTCGGAACTGACGGCTTCAATCAATATTAAGTATTTTTGAACTTCAAAAAGCATCACAGTCGTGACCAGCACTATTTTCTTACAAACACTTCGACATTCTTCTGATTCAACTAGAAGTAAGTTATACGAGTACGTCACTAACTGTTACTTCGTCTCTATCCCATAGAAACCTCGCACACACAAAATAATGTACCTATATTCAAATGTTTTAAGCTTTAATATTTCCATTCCTAATCAATGACACATCACTCAGAACGTAATTTTATTAATTAAATTCGGGTTTTGTTTCGCGTACCTTGATTTTACCGATGCTCGATATTTCGACACAAAACAACCAACCAAAGCTGAAAGTCTGCCATTGCGCAACACATTTTGAATCTGGGACTAATCACTCGATGGAGCGCCACAAACCACAAGTCTTATCTACTGAACGCCATTATACCGCGATTAGTTAGGGAAGCTATCGAAATAACGAAAAACCCTAACTTTAATCGAGAAGACGATTTTAAGTTGTCAAGTACGTGGTCACCAGTGCTAAAAATAGTGTTCGTGACAATACGAAAAAACCGGCCAAGAGCGTGTCGGACACGCCCAAAATAGGTTTCCGTAGCCATTAGGAAAAAATTAAGTAATATTTTTCTAAGGGTTTTTGTATTTTATACGGATGAATCGAAAAATCGTCCCAGCAAACCCCTAATGATTTTAAAAGACCTATCCAACGTTACACCGCGCTATTGGGTTGGATTAGAAAAAAAAAACACCCACACTAAGTCTATGGGAGGTATCCTAAAAAATTGTTTTTATTTTTTTCTTGTACCATTTTGTCGGCATAGTTTACATATATATCCGTGCAAAATTACAGCTTTCTAACATTGATAGTCCCTGAGCAAAGCCGCGGACGGACGGACAGATAGACAGACAGACATGGCAAAACTATAAGGGTTCCGTTTTTGCCATTTTGGCTCCGGAACCCTAAAAAGTGAGTGATACTGTGAGTGTATTTTGCCGTGACTTTTAAGTAAGTTCGAGTTCCAGTAGTAGTGGGCAACTTGTTAAAAAGAGGGTAGATCGGTTACGTCCGATTTATTTTTCTAACCGATAGTTGTACCAGCATACCCGCTATTCTCCAGTCGTCTCGTGATCATGGCGCATACAACTGTGCCGGAACATCGAGCTGCTCTAAAATCAAGGTACGCGGAACAAAACCCGAATTTAAATCATAAAATTAGTAATGACCGCGATAGTCAGAACGTAATGACGAGGATATCGCGCTCCTACATCTTGTATAAACTGAAAGTAATACTCCACTGTGTTAAAGCGTTATAAGTCCCGGGTGTTGTAGTAGTCATGAGTGAAAATCACGAAAGTTTAAAACATTATTTTCATCACACTTGCTCGTAAACAGTGTCAAAACATGAAGGCTACCTTGATTGCAACCCCCTAAATAAAACCCTCGACCTTAATGTGCTTGTCATGAAACCCGTGGTCGGTAAATGAGTCATTGCGCGTACAAATTTTCTTATCATGAAGCCCAAGGTCGGTAAATGAGTCCGTGCCCGTACTGATGGTGCTGCGCATGGTGCAGCAGCAGGACCACATGCACACGCGGCTCAGGCACATGCTGAGGGAGGGTGAGGGGGGCGCTGCCAAGAGCGCAGCCTAAGGTATCGCCAATATTTGGAACAATTATATTTTTTCTTTTAGAAATATAAAATTATACTCGCAAATGTGATGAAAACATTGTATGTCGCACGGGTGTACTAGAATTACGAACATCGACTCATTAAAGCCCTCAGTCTTCGACTTCGGGCTTCTAATAGACTCTCGTTCGTAATTCCTTATTTACCGCCCTTAAGACACAATGTGCTATTGTATACCCCATTTTGGTTTAGACTTAATTAAATTTCAAGAAGGTCTATATTAAAATGGTGGATTGTTTTGAGTTGATGTATTGTATAGATACTATCTTTATCTAGAAATACGATATGGTTAAAATTCTAACAATGTTTAATATTAACCACGTTGTATTTAGTCTACTCGTGACCACGGATCTACAGACCTTAGCAAATATACATCGTGATTAAGTGCCGGATGTGTATTAATTTTAATCTGTGTTATTCAGGAACGCGTTCATATGAACGCGTGTGTACTCGTACTTATAAGTACTATCATAAAAATAATTAGAATTGATTCATTAGTTACATAAATAGTCGTCATTTTGTTATTATAGATATAAATATGTAAATGTTAATAGCTTTAAATGTCTTTCAGTACACATTTAGATTCTATTTAATATTAGACTCCACTTACCGGCAAGAGCTATACATCCATAATACATTTGATATGGACTATTATATAGTTAGCCTGTGTAAAATAGTTAATATATACATGGAATGAAATTAAAGATTCAAAGTCAAAGTCAAAGTCAAAATATCTTTTATTCAATTTAGGCTATAACAAGCACTTATGAATGTCAAGAAAATCTACCACCGGTTCGGAAAAAACCTCTGCTGAGAAGGCAATGAATCCGAACTGCTGTGGATGCATGATTTTATGGTATTAAAATGCGAGATCATTTGCGTCAGCATTATTTTTCGATTATTTTGCTAAACGCTGATGGATGGACACAGGACGATAATCAGAGGGATTATCTTTATCACCTGATTTGAAAATAGGAACTACTTTACTATATTTCATCAAATCTGGAAATACGCCTTCATCTATACAGCTATTAAATATAAATGCTAAAGTTGGAGCAACGACATCTAAAATGGAATGTAGAACCTTAACTGAGACGCCCCACAAGTCTTCCGTTTTTTTACTTTCAATAATCTAAAAGTCTTAATGATGTCACAGGGAGAGACATGCGTAAATTTAAAATTACTTAAGTTTGGAATAGATACATTTTGTTTTAAGAGCGATTCAGCTAACTTTGAGGAAGACGCGAGACATTTTGTCGTTTCGATGGGGATTTTAGAGAAGTAGGTATTAAACTCGTTAGCTACTTTAACCGCGTCCGTTTCTAATACGTTGTAATCTTTAACGATATAGAGACTCCGCGTTCTTACGTCGACCGGTTTCAGTATTTATAATTTCCAAACTGTTTTAATTTTATCATCAGAGGACTTAATTTATTAGTAACATGGGCTGCTTTTGCTTATTACATATAATTTTGAATAATTTAGAATAATCCCTGACATACTGGTGGAAACGTTCATCAGTGGTACACGATTTCTTATCATAAAGATCATATAAGACGTCCCTACTCCTACGTATTCCGGTGTACCCATTCATTGAATGATAGTTTGTTCCTATTTTAATACGTTTTTTACTACACGTTTTATCGTATTCCTCGCATACAGTATTTAACAATATCTTGAATTTTCGTTTGGATTTTTAGTATTTACTTTTAAATTTTTACTTTTTGCGCGATGTTTGTTTTGAGACGGTCAAGTCTTTGTTTGTTCACGGCCTAATTTCTATGGTTTGATTAACACCGCCCCTAGCCCGAGGTAACTTCACTGTTTGAGCTTTATGATCCGATTCGTACTCCATTGATAACAGCTTTTTTCTAAATACTTACAAGTTAACCAAATGTTGTCAATAAGTAACCAAATGTTGTCAATAAGACTAAGATTAAGAAAAAAATCGTTTATTGTCACCAAAAATACAGTTAAAATATACACTAAACAATAAAAACAATTCAATGTGGCATAAGCAGCGGACTCAGTTGCTGCGAGTGAAAGCAGAAAAAAAAAAAATAAGTAATCTGTTAATAGCTTTCTTTAAATGCTTTATTTATTTATTTAATCTCATAATTAACACTTACAGTCAAGCCACACATGCTAATTATATAATAAGAGAAGTGCATAATAGAATGTATAAACTAAATATTTACGTTAAGCATCTATTGAGGTCGGTGTCATTATTGACTCCAAATGCCGGTTGGCCGATGCAAGAAATCTCGACTCGGAGGTAAAAAACAAATCCAGATTATTGTTACTGTCCAGGATATCGTTCAAGAGAGTCAATGCTTTCTAAGTCTATTTGAATTTGCTATGTAATTGAAATATATCAATGTTTACAAACCATGGTATTGCCATGATAAAGAGAAATTTCTTTGATACCAAACTTCTTATCGCATCATCAAAGAAAAATGAGCGCCCCGCCCCTGATCTATATTAATAAAGCTTCATTTTTCACTTGTTCTTTAAGATACTTCTCCGTGTGCTTGGGAATTGGGTATAAAATAGACAAGACTGATATGGAGCTGGTGAGACGTGGCAGCAAAGAAGCAAGCGAGGGTGGCATCTCCAACCCCTAGTGTTATTGGGACATGTATTGGAAAATCTTTATGTTATTATTACGCGACGAGGAATTTTGCGGCGCTAATACCCGTCGCGTTGTACATTTATTGAACTTTTTATTGGAAAATACCGCCCCCTACACGCGGTGTCGCTCGTGAAGGAATTTGACTTATTCGTAATATGTCTTGTCTATTTTTTGTTCTGCATGAAAAATCTCATTAAAATACCTCGTTCTCAATGTTTGGCTTCGGGATTGAATTAAATAATTCTGCTGGCCGTTATTGGAATCCTGACAGTCGGCTTCAACAATGTTGATTCTTCCCAGCTTTATCAGGTATTAAAACTTCTTTAATTAGCAGCGCGTTCGCTTTACTGCACTCAAAGAGATTTTTATTATCATTTATTATGTTTTAACTGGTTATTCCACTGTTTAAGTTACTTTAGTCTTGTGAAAATTATTCACTGTATTAATCAACTCATTCTTTAACCATACAATAAGTTACTATGTCTATGGAGCTCTGGTCGTATTTTTTTAAAATCTTGTTTATTAATCGGACCCATGAAATACTTTTTTGATGAGGCTTTGGTATCTACGTAATAATACAATACGTAATAATAGACATTATTGTCCATTTTGTACATTAACTCTTACTCACACTTTTGACTACGTTACACTACAATATTTTTACCTTGGTTTTCCGCTACCAATCGTGCATAACAGTGACATCGGTGCGACACATTTATGTTTAGCTACTTGCTGAACCCATCCTCCTCCACATCTCCTATGTGACTTGTACATCGATTTTAACCCCTGGCACAAAAACATTTTTTATAAGTTTGAAGCCAATGTCTGTCTGTCTGTCTGCCTATCTATGTCATCATAGTTCTCAAACGGATGGACCAATTTTAATTATATATCGAGAAGATAGGAAGAGGACAGGTGCTCCAATTTACATAGCTGACATGCACGATGTGCATCGAAGAAGGAAGACTAAAATATATTTGTTAATTAAAAGGACCGCCGCAACTTAATGCCTAAATCAATCAATTGACTACGTTGTCCTGTATTCCATTACTAAGATATCAATAATAAACATTTGCGCTTTGAATTCCAACGTTACATCGCACGGCTCGCAATCAACAGTTTGCGGGTGGCGGCGAAGGAAATTATGCTTCGTTCTATCAAACTGCTTCCGACGCACCGCACGATACGGTATTTGCATCTCCCAGCCGCAACTGCTTACATCTAAACGTACGTAATGCATTCCATAAAGCTTACTGGTACCCCTTAAAAGTATTACCGGGTGCTCGTTGGTGTGAATAACAATGTTATTCAGCTTGGAATCGTTTTATCATCATCATCCCAGCCTATATACGTCCCACTACTAGGCACAGGCCTCTTCTCAGAATGAGAGGGCTTGGGTAGTAGTTCCCACGCGGACCCAGCAGTGCGGATTGGGAACTTCACACACACCATTTAATTGCTTCTCAAAACTGTCCAGGTTTCTTCACGATGGTTTCCTTCACCATAAAGCTCGTGGTAAATTCCAAATATAATTTTTCACATGCATTTTGAAAACTCAGAGGTGCAAGCCCGGTGCTTGAGAGGTCATAATAATATGTCAAACCATAGACCACCACGGCGTCGGAATAGTTTTTTATGTACGATGAAAACTGTAGGTTCCATTGCATTCGGCTTAAAGCCTAAGCCCAAGTCCAACTATATCTTTATCACCGAAAATATATAACTACGATGTCCTTGCAAAAAAAGTTTTTGCATAAAAATACATTTTCAAAATACCCTTTGTGTTGACGGTAACAGATTATTGCATTGTCCTGGAAGCTGCACCACATCTATTTATGCTAACTTTTTCATCATCATCAGGCCTACGCGTCTGTTCCAGACAAAATTTGGCGTGTTACCTGTGAACAACGCCTTTGATGGCTGACTAGACCGGTGCGAGAGCGACATGTTCATCCACAGGCCTGACAAGAGGTGTCTGCGGATGTTGGTGCAGAACCGCCTTGGTGTCGTTTCTGTCTCTTGTCAGCAAGTGCCTTGAGCCAGAGGGCCTACTCCCAAATTCGAAAATCGAAATTCGTATCGTACCGTCTCTCTCACTCTCATATTAAATAGTGTAAGCATCAGAAAGACGGAACGACACGAACTTCGATTTTCGAATTTCGGAGTAGCCCCGCTGGCTTCATCGCAGTACTTGCGATCCTGCAATTTAACTATTTATTGTTCAAATATTAAAAAAAACACCATTACATGTACATTACAGTACAGCGTGTGCCGCACTTAACAAAAAAATCTTGATAAAGGCAGCAGAGGCCGTCTACTGCGACAGGGTTCTACCGAGTGTCACGTAGGAAATCTCAATTCAATCGGACTATAGAACGGCTGGTTTGACATTAATTATCGATAAAGTAACTTAGTTGAAATCGCGCTTGGTATGTACATATGAAGGGTCCACGGAAAGTACAAGTCTAGTCACCTAAGCAACTTTTTGAGTTACAGCGGTTTGAAAGTTAGTCATCACGAACATTATTACGGTTACCATTTCTTTAAAAGAGATTTTTTTTTATTGTTTTCAGATATCCATATCTTATTCAATGGCATCATAGTACTTTGCGAGCTCTACATTTTGAGATTAAAATCTTAATTTTTTAAAAAGTAACTACATGTTCTTTCCATAGACCCTTATATTTATTATATACCTAACTAAATATAATCAAAATAAAGAAAGATTTCAAAAGTCACGCAAACAGGACTTTCCCGCCTCAGTATATAAATATTATTGGCAGCTATACTCTACCCGATCACGTTTTAGCAATGAATAACCAACAGAACGTGGAAAACATTTTCCTCGTCAACGATCGAAAAGCCAGCATAAATCACCCCGTACGATACGTTGCTTACAATTAAACCAAAATCCAATTGAACATATTTTATGAATACCACAAAATGGAAATGTAAAATTGCTGATTCATACATACGGAGTTATCTTAGAGCAACGCGGGCTTCCTACTGGAAGGGAGTAGCCTTAGCGGTAGATTACCTTTAAAATAGTTCTGGCGTTTGTTGCGGAGGGAAATGTGCACACAAGTGCAGTTCCGCACACTTACATGCAAAAACAAAACTGCCAACTGACTGTAATGACGACGTTAAGACATAAATAATCCAACAATACACTAATAATTCGTGTACAGATGACTCCAAACTCACACATTGACAATGTTTGTTCATCGGCGAAAAGTCGGATATCGCTTGGACCGATCCGAAATTTGTATGGTTTTCCAGACTCGATGTTGGTAAGCGAATCTGACAATAATGTACGACTTTGTTGTTTAAATGTAATTAAATAGCAATATTACAATAACAATTTACTTACATGTGAAATGTAACACCATCTTTTTGCAAGCTTAATGTCCCAGATCTCTTTTTACAGCAGAAAACTGAACGATACGAACGGCATTTTAGCACTGCATGCAGCGTTCACTCGCGCGACTCGATTCGGTCTAGTTTGAAATCCGAGCGCGCAGATGCAGCATGCGGCGAACGACTCAGTGTAATTGCCGCTTTAGTCTAAAATAAACCAATATACAGTTCTTTTCACATGGCGTAAAAACTGTTTTCCAAAGTAGCCCCTGTATTTTAAACTTAATAACCCCGTTTTTACGATCGGTCGTCGTCGTCGTAGGCGTAAGATGTCCACCAACAAGATGAATGAATGACCTGCTTAATGCCGCTGGTCCACTGTGGATGCAAGCCGCTTGCAACCGAAGCAACTGTCGGTCTATGGGGGAGGCCTTTGTCTAACAGTGAACGCCCTACAGCTGATATGATGATGATGAATCTTAGGTAGTGTATTTTTGTAATCCCCAAACGCTTTTCTTGGCCAAGGGTTCTTATGATATAATTACCTATACCTAATTGGTAATCTATTAAAATTCTTCAAATTTAGTTAATAATTCAACTATTTTTGCATCAGTAAACAAAAATATATTTTATATAAATATATTTCTCTTTTGGACGTACAAGAGATATTAAATTGGACCAAAAACCACATTCTGTATCATTTTGCCTAAGAGCGAGATAGATACCACAAGTTTTTTCATCAACTTCCTTTAGGTGTCCATATTTAAATAAATTAACTGATGTCTAACCTTTTTTTTACATTAATGGTAAAAAAATTGAAGAAATAATTTGCATTGCATGACTTAGTTGAGCGTCTATAAAACGTTAAATAACGTCTTTAAATGCAGTTTAGTTTAGGACACCAGCCCATTTTGTACCTACACAAAACAATATGACACAAGAAAATGGAGTCAAGTGTATTAGATTGGAAACAATGGCGCGTCGTTCGTGAAAGTCATTAATTTGCTCTGTAAAAATGCAAAAGCCGGGTTGCACTAGGTTAGACAATAAATTCATCCCAACTTTCAGCTCAGTTCATGTTCGAACCGCAACCGTACCGAGGTGATTAATTTACGCCATCCTGTGTGGTCTAGACTGTAGACATACCTAATATTTTTAATAGTCAGAGTAAATTCGTCAGGAAAACCCCGACTTTGTCATTTCAAAGTTCAATATCTCAAATACGGCTGAATCTATTTTGATGAAACATGTCTAAGAACCATCGCTAAAAACTTTGATTTTCAATAAAAAAAACCGCATTAAAATCAGTCCACCCGTTTAAGAGCTACGGTGCCACAGACAGACACACATAGCGATCAAACTTATAACACCCCACTTTTTGCGTCGGGGGTTAAAAAACTCGTTCCTTTTCTACTCAATAATAATAGAACGTACACCACTCATAGTAAGAACAACAATAACCACACACAAAAATTGTTACCAATTTGAAAAAATATGATTAGCCGTTACCAGACGTAGGCAAAAACATAATTTAAATAAAGCCTTGTGTAGCTTTTTACGAATAATACGAGCAGCAATGACGATGATGTCATTCATGCTGATTCCGGCTGTAGAGACTGCTTCTACTTTGTAATTAAATAGAGGCCTAATATTCTAACGTGAAGGTGACTAATGTAAGTACCTATATTTTACTATGGAAATAAGGGTCCACGTACAATACTAGCTTGAGCAAGTACATATAAATACTGTTACTAAACGCTTAAAAAAATGATTTTGATCCTTGTATGCTAAGGAAAATAATGAGTCCCTTAATCCACCAGTTAAATCATAAAGCTGTATCATAATATCATAACATTACAAATCCGATACGCCTTAAACAGAGGTCCTTATTATTCTAATTCCAAGATCTAACATTCAGATTGCTTGCACGAAGTAAATAAGTCTTGAATATCACGAACGACTCACCAGTGTTTGTTAGTAGAAAATGCTTAATATGTTCAAAGTATTGAGTTTGTAAATTATTGTTGGATATATATTATAGGTTTGTTCCCACCAAACTTAATTTGCGGGAAATTAATAAACAGTAAACTGCGGTTTGTGGTTTGAATGTATATAAGGGTTGGAGTCGGCTACGTGCGCACATGATTGATGATGGCAGCTATATTTGCTTTGATTTGAATATATTACGACTTGAAATAATATTTGATACACAAAAAGACGTTTCATTTTGTTTATCTGCGGCGACAACAATTTTTACCCATCGACAGCTTATTCATCGTGGCTGAAACATTGACAGATCCATTGTTATCTCGAACAAAGCGGAACGCGAAATTGAAATAAGTGACGCTCAAAATGTTCTTTTAATTTCATATTTTTATAGCGATATTCTTCGGGTAAAACGAGAGCAAACACGCGATCGAAAAGGTTGGGCCGCTAATGAAATGATACCGGATCTCGTAGGGAATCTAATACATCACTTCGACCCGTCCACTGGTCCCCGGATGCCGGGTAAAAGCACCGTGGGATTCCGCAATGACGGATCTAGAATGGCCATACCTTGATACGCACAACAGCAAAACATATCCCTTTTTAAAAATGTAACTAGCTGGTAAGTATATTCAATTTAATAAAAAAGTATAGCCAAATAAAAACAATAATAATCAACGTTAATCGAGGTCGGTAACACATCTACAACAGTAAGATGGAATTTCATGCAATTAGTGAGGCGTTTGCCTTAAATTCATTGGATTTTCGGAAACGGAAGTAACTCGACACAGTTACAGTTTAATTAATTTAATAACGAAGGGTCCATTAAAACAGGAAAATATTTTCGTGGAGGAATTTCTTTGTGCTGGATCAAATAAAACCTCGCAAGTAATTAACTTTTTTTGAACTTTGTAAAACAAAACAACTTTTCAAGCACCAATAAAACAAACTATTCGCAAAACAATTTTTGTCAACAAAAGCCGGTGGAAATTGAGTTGGTTGCTTACCCCGGTAGCATCCGTCATCAGCCACTGCAGCCGCCCTTGGTTATTATTTAATGCACCACGATTGCGTGAGGGAGACGGCGAGAAGTGCTGCTAAGCAACTTTTTAAGGAGAGCGCACGAAATTACGAGCGCAGCGCGAGCCGCGGGTAGCGGCGATTCATTAAGAGCGAGCGTGGAGGCTGCGCCTGCCCCCCGGCCCGCGCCCCCGCGCCTGCGCCGCGCCCTCCAATCGCTGCCCTGTTGCATCTGACGCGACTCCGCGATGTCAAAACGTAAACGCTATGAATACGCTTTATCATCGCCGAATCTGGCGACAATCGCGCATATGATCTACGCGCTTGGATTATGAAAGTTGCGTGATTGCTTGAAATAGTTGGCCATTGGCCTTTGACGTACGTGTGAATGTTTCAAACATTTCGAATAAGAAAAAAACATAGTTTTGTAATACATAAGTAGTAGAGTATTTTTTCTCTGTGTATCTGTTTTCTGTATCGCTTCCTATTTCTGGTGTACAATAAAGAGTCTTTGTATTGTATTGTATTGTAGTTGTTGTTGTTGTCGTCCTATGGTACCCCAGTGGTACAAAGGGCCTTCGTGAGACGTCGCCATCCGCTCCTGTATTGTATTGTAGTAGTACGATGAAATAATACGACTATAGCCCTCCTGATTATTAACTGATTATTTACTAATTGTTGTCCTAACAAACTGTTTTAAAATGTGTGGACACCGTTCCTGCATGATACATTATTAAGTACTGTCTTTTTCAGGTTTTTTTCAATCCTGTACCCGAAAGCTCTGGGTAGGTACACAATTATTCAAAAAGCAACAAATTTTAATCCCTGTATACTATAAAAGCAGCGTTGTAGTCTTTAACCTAAATAAATTGGAATAACCCGCTGAACCTCCATCAGAGCTTAATCTCAATCCCTTAAATACGGTGGTCTGCCTGATATTTATGGTAGGGCTATAAGCACGAGTTAAGCCGAAGACCACTCGCTTTAAACAACAATATTCAGATTTATTTTCAGAAAAACAGAGCATCAAATTTACAACGAATCCTTTAGAGATCCATTTTGCAAGTTCTTAGTTATTTTTCTTAATGATAAGCCCATCTGTCTTTTTTGTTAGAAAATAATCTGATGAATGAATGCCCTTGAGACGCCCAGTCTCGTCCTTTAAGAAAACATTCCGGGGATAAAGAAAAATGTGTGCGGGAGGTTCTTACCTTACTTACTTAGTGAAAACAGAAAGGAAACAGCCTTAAAGGTCTTTAAAGATAAGTAACCCTACATTTATTGATTTAAACCGATAACATTTTAAAGCAAATATATCTACATGATGGTGTATTAAATATATACTTTTATGGTTAAAAAACTTAAATGCGTGTATTTGAATTTTAAATCCGCTACATTACCTTCTATTTCTATATATAATCTACACTAATATTAATAAGCAGGTTTTATATGTATGTTCCAGGTACCTTTGTTGAGCTCCAGAAATTTTATGTTGTTGCATGCATCCACAGGTAGACAACTGTATCGATATTTTGAGACCTTATTAAAGGCAATCACGGTCTACGTCCCGTAACAAACATGGCTAACTAGCTGTTGCCCGTAACTTCATCTGCTAAGAATTAATTCGTTCGTTCCCGTGAGAACTATGCAATTTTCCGGGATAAAATCATCCAATGCCGTAGTCCAGATTATTAACTATCTATTCTATGTGTAAATGCGTCCAACCGTTATGGCGTAGTGAAATAACAACCATCCAAACATCTTTAAAGAGTTTTTCATTTAAACTCGATATCTGTGGCCTGCACTTTCATCAAGGAAGTTTTTTTTATCGCAAGTCCACGGTAACCATAAGATTTTCTAGGAAAAACCTAATCTATGTCCTTTTCAGGATCTCAAACTATGTCCATATTTCATCATGACTGAGTACTATAGGCCTGAAAGCGTAAAAAAGAAACAATTAATAAAACATACTCACTTTCACATTCATAATATCAGTAAGGAATTAGTGGAAACCGTGAACCATTAAAAACTGGTACATGTTGACTTGTTCGTTTTCTTGTAATATGTCGGCCTTACGTTGTAGAGGATAATCACTCGATTAAAAAAAATATGTCACTAAACGTAGATAGGTACACCATCGCTTATCAACAAAGGCTAATTTTTATACCAGAAAAGTGTAAATTCCCCGCAGGACGCAGACGACGTAGCGGGAAACAGCTAATTTGCTTTAAAGCATACCTTCACATTATATCAGTGCTCTTAGAACAAAATCAACAGCCCAACTTAGGTATTAAGCAAATGCTGGTGCATGTTCTAAATTAATTGCCTATTGTAATGTTTGTTTGCGCTATGAAAATCGGGTTAAGTATGAGTAGGTACGTCATGCGCGTACGACGTGCGCTACTAATTTTAACTTGTGTAGGTAATTTAACTATATACAAAAGATGAATATGTATTCAAAATTATTTTCATTTTAAGTCTGCACATTTATTTGGTACATTCGCAGTTATCACAAAGCATATCTAGAAAAATTGCTAAAGCGCGATAGTCGAAAGAATTACCACGAGCGCTGGGCAGCCGTATTCCGAAAGAAAACAATAAAGTACATAGGACAGCCAGGAGTCAGATGCCTCGGCAGCGATGCGCGAATAATCCGCGACCCGAAATCTGACGGCTTTGCTTAAATCCTCCCTCTTTTAAACGTCAAATCCCGATATTCTTGAAAAGTAGGAATATAACACGTAGGTAACTATAAATCATGAATGGATATATTCAAAGGAATGGCTTTTTCCTCTTTGAGGATAAACACATTGCTTCGTCTCCAGTAAGTAGTTATTGAATTTGCGAGCAACTGCGGCGTTTATAGTCGGTAGGCATTCATTCGATTGTTGTCGACTTTGTACCTCTGGTTTTATTAAAAAAAATAGGAACTTTACACGTAAAATATATTATATCTAATATATTATTTTTAATATATTGTATTATTCCTTATTATTTTGTGAGAGTGTACATGTAGAGAGAGAGAGTAGTAAGTGTTTTCTGACTCATTTTTCGCGGATATAGTTTTCTTTGTTCTCTTACATATTAAAATTGTATAAATATTTGTGTACTTGTATCGATACACATTACACTCTATTAGTGCAAAGTGAACAAACCGAACTAAAGACATAAAAGTTGCCTATTCAAATGTACACACCTAAATAAGTGTCGGGTCGAAACCCATTTACCTAATCCTTTACACGCAGCATTTATCAACACATGTTGATATTAAGGTACTAGTCCACATTAGGAACATTTACAATTTTATTAATAAGTGAGCTATATACATATTATTATCTAACTAGATACGTATTACACCGCTGCACTCTTTTAGATCTGCAATGATGGATCCCATTATCCTATACCTAACTAAGTCTATTGTTACTTATCAGAATAATACCTAAGCTCTCTTTTAAATGGCACCTGTTTAGATTATTTTAATTATACAATGTGTTTATTATGACACTTACATCATTATTGATACGTACGCTGAAACGTCTTACTATAGCGTCGCTTAACTTACATTTTAAGGAAACAGTTCCACGTTGCCGATTCAGTTACTTAAAGAAGATATTCTTCAACAAATCACGCCCTTTCCGATACAATTTAGAGATACGGGACCGGAACTCGTAACCGTAAATTCGCTCCTAAGCGCCTGAATGCCTTAGACTGAGGCTCTGCAGGCTAACGCGTATTTAGAGCAGTCCACACCAACCTTATCCAACGGTTACGGGATACAAAATAGAATGCGCTTATACCTTCATTCATTTACTCGCAAAACAATCGTATATTTTTCCACTCAAAAATTATTAATACCTAAATGAATATTGGCATAAAATACCGGGTGTGGCCTGTGATACGAGCAAATAATTAAAACATAGATCGTACTCGTCAAAGTGAACAACATTAGTTGAGCGACTTTTAAAAATAATGCAGTCTTTGGATTTTCCTTCTTTCCATACAAATTAAATACTGCTATCAGTGTACGCCATTCTAGAACACGTGACGTCGCCTGTCACGCTACAAACATCAAGCATTTTGCTTTACATTGCTTCTCCGAATAAACTTTAAAGTGTAATAAAAATTAAAAAACTTTATTTTTAAAAGTCGCTGAACTAATGTTGTTAATTTTTAACCCCCAACGTAAAAAGAGGGCTGTTATAAGTTTGACCGCTATGTGCGTCTGTGTGTGTGTGTGTCTGTCTGTCTGTGGCACCGTAGCTCTTAAACGGGTGGTCCGATTTGAATGCGGTTTTTTTATCAGGTTTTCTAGCAATGGTTTTTAGACATGTTTTATCAAACTCAAACTTAAAACCTAAAATTGCTAAAAGTGGCTCCGAAGCGGTAACGTTTCGTGTGCTCTGCCTGCCCCATTTGGGAATACAGGCGTGATGTTTGTGTGAGTGTTTATCAAAATCAGTTTAGCCGTTTTTGAGATATTGAACTTTTAAAATGATAAAGCCGGAGATTTTCCAACTTTTTGTTTGGGTAAAATAGCTAATTAGCCTAGCTACGGTGCCACTGACAGACAGACACACAGACACACATAGCGGTCAAACTTCAATAATCAAAGCAAACTAATATATATACATATATATATATTATCCTAAGTTATAAGACGAAATGATATTTTAAGTTGTTATGAAATATTTTATGTATTTATAAATAAATTTCAGGACTGACCTTTGAACTTGGCACCCATTTTGATCTCACTTCTTTTGTCGTTGAAGTAAACAACCACGGCATATAGAATAATTTGAACTTTGCTCTCATTTCACATTTATGTTTTGATGGGATATCATTACATTTTGTACAGAAATTATTAGTAGGTACTAAAAATAATAAAATTAATACCAAATATTCCACTCGCTATACATAAATATTCACGTGAAAACCTTAAAATCCACATAAAGACCGACTGTCATTGATTGCTAATTCTTACATTATAGTAAGAATTATAATAAGTATAAGTACGTTAAATGCACTATAAGTTAGTGTTATCCTTCCTAATAGAATCAATTAATTGAAAAATTATATAAAATGATAAAAATTTACTTTTCACACCTCTCCTTCAGAAAAGTAACTTCTCCTCCCTGACGAGAGGGAGCAAAGTGCAACTTTTCTGTTCAAGGCTTTTCTGAGTGTTTTATTGCAAATGCATTATTTTAAAGTTGATTTGAAAGCCACGTCATTTTCTATGCTGGTTATTCTTTAATAATATTTAGAATTTATTTTTTTCAAGTTTCTTAATGCTCGGTGTGAAAAGTTGTATGAGCGACTCGGGAGCAAAATTATTTTTATCTTGGGCGTTAACACTTGAATCCCTCATTACGCTCAGGATTCTACTTTAGAATGCCTCGCTACGCTCAGGATTCTATTGTAGAATCCTTCGCTACATTATGGATTCAATGTACGCCCGCGCCGTAATTACACCATTTTGCTCCCTTGTGACAGAAATAACTATTAATTTACTAGTACCTATCTGGATGCCATATTTGAACTTTCTAGGTCATCTGGAACCGGGTTAGAGTTTTGATCTATAGGTCAGTCAGTGATAAATAAAACAATAAATTAAATAAATCAAAAAACCCAACTGCCTTAAATAATACTAAAAAGAAGAAAACAAGTGACGTATCATTTATCAAAATCGGTTCAGCCGTTAAATAGTTACGAGAGGACATAGGAATAGACATACATACATACATACATACGCGTCAAAAACACATAACTTCGCAGTCGGGTAATAAATAAACAAAAGACGATTTTTGGACGTTAATATCTAAATAACTGTTTGAAGTATGTTTATGAAAAAATTAAAAATTAAATTAAATTAAAAGGAGATGTCGCTTAGTCAATTTCTCCTTTCAAGCGTCGAATGTGTCTCGCAAGTCTCAATATATGAGCCAAATTTGACTTGACTTGTTTATGTGAAATAGTTTTTTGAGTTATGGGGGGTCAAAAGTGGCTCCTAATAGTTCGGGTAAAATTACACACGGTGCTTGCTCGCCAGTTCTGTTATCTTGAACTTGGCTTGACACGCTACCGCGTGTCTAGATTACATTTTGCGTCTATTTTGTTACGATTTAATCATTCAGATCATATTCAGATTTTTTGTTTATTTGATTATTATAATAATACTCGTCGGTCGTGAGTTTAAGGGTGGTTATCTCTTAAGTTTTTAGGAATTTAATAACAGAAAATTATAAATTTACAACAGTCACTGTTTAAGGCTGCCTACGCGTGTTTGTCGAATTGAATTTTGTACCAAGAGATGGAAAAAATTAAATAAACGCCTATTATTCAATTGGTGAAACTACGCAACAATAACAGATACAGTTGGTGTCGTCCTGTTTGAAACGCGCATTATTTTATTAAACTAGATTAGACCTCGACACGAGGATAGTCAAACAGTAACTTCGCAGATAAGTAACTCCAGAGGAGTGTAAAAAGGACATTGAAAAGGGACCAATAAAATATGCAGATTTGACTGCGGCCGTATTTTTCTCGGTGTAATCTGCATTATTCAGGCTTTGTCACGAACTTCGACAGTTTAACAGCGTTTATCTCTCGCCTTGCAAATTGAGCTACGACTTTAAGACAAACGGGAGTCACTTTCATTAGCATAATGGACCTCGGCTGATTCTTTGTTGGTGAGCCGAGGATGGATCCCAGCTGACATTTTACTAGGAATAGATTTTTTCCGGTTTTACCGGGATCGCCGTTCGCACTCGTTCACTGGAGCTTGTTTCAATTTTATGCTGCTAGAATATGTTCGCGCAAACTTTTAGCAGACTATTCGTGGAGTGACTTTAAGTTCACGAAATGGACTTTAGTTAGTTCATGAAATCCCAAGCGTTTCTAGAATTTAGCTTCAAAAAGTTGCTCGTATTATTCACTTTATTACTTTATACTTTGCGAATGCTATGTGAAAACTACAACTTTGATATAAGTAGAGCAATTTCGATTTTTCGATAAATAGAGGTCGAAAAAGAAACAGTGTTTTCTATGCTGCCAAGAAATGTGATGATGAAATCAAGCGCATCATCCTGGGAAAAACGCATAATCCGAGCGATTCCATCTATGGTTTGTTCTAAAAAGGCATGTTTTCCATGTATCAGGTGAAATAGGGGTCAAAAAAACGAACACTTCTATTGTAAATATCAATTAATAAAACACGTTTGGGCCAACCTCTGTAAACATTTCTTAAAAAACTGATTTTTTCAGTGTTAAATTATTTCTTATTTAGCTCAAGTACCGGTAAATATCAATCCAATTTAATACTTAGTAATCGCTCTATAGCCTGTTATAACGCAAGGAGCGGGTCCACTAGACCAAAACTAATCGCTGATAGAGTGGTACGCGCTTGCCAACGATTGAACTATTGATTCGCTTCCTAGGCCTTTTACCTACGGTATATAAATAGAAGCTACAATCTCGATGATTGCTTGATACCGGGGAATATGCGTTCAAGTTTTATGAAATAAAATACTTGTTACTTTTTTATTTCTATGTAGGTAAAGTACCTACAAGCTAATTAATTAAGCATCTTCGTCCTCATTGTGTCCAACTGGGGAATCAGTGTTGAAGTTAACATCGAAAACTAACTTTTAACTATTTTTTTTTCTTCTTTTTTTTACTATTTTCTATTGTTAGCTGGAAAAATAAATAACAGTGGCTTCGTTTTGAAGTCTTTTATTCTTTTAGTCAGAGGTTTGTAGCCTATAAAGGCGAATGTACTTAAATCGTCTCTCTTCTATAATTATTATGGTTCTTTCAACTTCCACTCAATTTGAATTTACATGTTCTAGTGAGTGTAGCCATCAAAAATAAACCTTAAAATTTCCGTTACTCACATTAGTTAGGTACCGTCAAGTTACATCAAATATTTCAAAAGCCTGCTGGTTCCTGCTGGTTTCAACTAACAATTATTCCCGCGCTATTCGGCATAGTCTTCCCCTAGCATCCCACATTTTAAAATGCTTGACTGGACCCTGTTAAGCTTTATTAATTGGGAACTAACTTGTTTAATCTCCATTATTATTTACAACAGCCCTAGACTGGTGACTACCGACTGGAAGACGAAACTTTAGCAGCAAGTGGGTCTCCTGATGGTATGAATCAACACCGCCCATAAACATCTGCAACACCAGGGGTATTGCAGATGCGTTGCCAACCTAGAGGCCCAAGATGGGATACCTCAAGTGCCAGTAATAATTATAACCAACCTCAAAGTAGGAGGAGTTCTCAATTTGGTTGTATTTGTTTAAGTTTCTATTGTTTTCTACATACGTAGCTTTCCCGCGACTTTGTCGGAGTTAAATTCTTTTATCACTTAAAACACGATAATTTTCAGCATAAAAGAAGAATACAAAAAATACAAAAGGCACAGAATATATAACAGTACTAAGGTACCTACAGAATGGCCACCTTCCGCCCCGCACCGATTCGAGTTACCCCACCCCTCAAGCGCAGATTGCAGGAAAACCGCAGGAAAGCAGTCGGGTGCGCAACGCGATGTATGTCGGCCGCACGACACTAAGTTTGGGAGCAATAATTTTGCGAAATGGTGACGGTACTCTACCTACTTCCTTTTATAAATAAAAAATAATTTCTGAAATTATCGCGACTTCTCGCGAATTCTCGCGATTATGGAATAACTAGGTACCTACCGAATAATTCGTTTAAGTTTGTAGTCGTATCTATTGTCATTGAAAATAATAATGCTTAAATACACAGACAGACACATTTTAAGTAGGTTTAAATAAATGGGTAAGATTAACGATTACATTTATTTGCAAATATCTAAGCCATACCTACATATAAGTACCTTTAAATGTCATTTATAGTACTCATAGTACTAGGGTTTTGCTATAGTCAGCCCTGTGTAGCTTACCCACACATTGACGCGTATACAGACGTCGTCGTGCTTGTGTAGATTCAAGAACGCGTATTTTGTACGTCATGGCCGCCGTGTGCAAAAGGTATACACATTACACATAGACAGACAGACACAAAGGCAAGTTTTTGCGAAATCGAAAATAAAAGTATAAATAAATAAACAGAAATATACTATTTACATATACATTAACTGTTTCGCAATGCTATATTTTCATAGTAGTGTAATCTTCCTTGGGAGGAATATAATTACCCATGTGCTCAATATCGAATCTCTATATCAACTAGTACCTAAATTAGTATATTATAAAAAACACTTTTTATTCCCTATCCCGCAGGCATTTCAAAAAATGTATCTGCCATACATCAAGCTTTTTCATCAGATAGTCGTTTGATATTTAAAAAGGGCCCGTTTTATTCCCCATCCCAAGGGAATTTCAAAATATAATATGTACAAATATCAAGTGTCTCTATTAACTAGTCATTTCTTATTAAATATGTCCCTTTTATCATCTATCCGAATAGCGGGATAGAGAATAAAACGGATATATTTATTATGAATTGAATAATAAATAAGAGACTTGATACTTGGCACACTAACAGTCATTCTTTTAATTTTACGTATTTTGTAATTTAATTAACACATTCGCTGCCGCAATCGCTACGCGGCTACGCTCGTAGCGCGTAGCAGCATTTTTCCGCTTTGCAGAACAGAGAACTCACCTAGCGGGTTCCTGGCACTGAATGTGTTAAGAAAATTACGCCAACAATTACGCTTGATATGAAAAGGCCAGTCTGGTATTAAGTAATCGCTGACAAAGCGAGCAAACGTCGTCTCCAGTCGATTTATGACGGCTGCGAGTGGCTTGCCATTGCACATGGGCTCGGCAAGTGGCTGCATTCATGTGCTAGAACGTTAACCCTAGAAACGACACTAATAAACAATAGTTATTTGATATGCCAGGCTGCAAAGTATTGAAACCTGAGCAAGCGAAGATTTCTAGGATTGAAAATAGAATCAGGAACGTAGCGTTTCAAGGCACGAGGTGCGAAGTAACTTTGATATCGCGCGAAACACAACTTTTCATCTCGCTACGACAAGGAAAATGGTAAGAAATAGAGTTCAGTATAATATTTTGTCATAATTCATGTTGTAATCTCTATGTATATACCTGTTTCTGTACTGCTTACTATGTGTTGGTGTGCAATAAAGAGTTATTATATTGTATTGTATAGTAAAGTTATTCAATGCCATTATATATATTTTAATCGATCACGATCACTGAGACTCGGAGCACTGACAGATATCGGTTGCCAATCTGGAGTACTTACTGAAATAAAATATGCTCAACTGCCACGGCCTCCACGTATAATTATGTAGAATACAACCAAACAAACATGTTTAGTGGCAGGCACAAAAATAAAAATACTTTGATTTTAGAAAATCTGACTTCAGTTGCAATTTTCCCAATAGTTAAACCCGATTACAAAATCTTTCACGTCAACATTTGAATCTAGGCAAATACTGCCTTCTGCCGATATCTTTTAGCTTAATTTGATATTCAATCATAGCTATAAGAAAGCATATTTTTGTACATTTTTCTAGCTTAATGCACATCACGATTGAAACTACAATTTCTTGCATCAATGAACGGTTACCCAGAAATATATTAAACTGTCAGAGCCAGTGACAAATCGATACGTGCATGCATACACATACCTACCTGATATACAAGTTTGTATACCTACTTATTTTTATTTATTTTTATTTTCATTCAGAGAAATTAATTAAATTAAGGCAAATATTATATACTTAATTAATTAGCTAAGTATAAAATAAAATAAAAAGCCGGTGTAATGTATTATAACATAGTACATTACACATATACATGTATTTGGTAAATCGGTTTTCTATGCAAAATGCTATTTTCAATACACTCCTGTATAAAACTAAAACTGTTAAAAAAGCGGTCTTTCCGCATTTTACTTCATGTCGGGACTGTGCAAAGATCTTGCGGTTCGCATGTACAGTTGCGGGCAACAGTTAGTAATAAAAAACCAAAGGCACTCAAAAAAGCCCACCCAAACTATAATTAAGCTATATTTTGGCTTAGATAATATAATTTGCTGTCATGATGTAGATGGAATAAGGACAGATTTTGCAAAATTCCCACGGGGTAGGAAGTTTAGCAACGGGGGTCTTCGCCGTAGGCCTATGACGTAAGTCTAGTTATAAAATATTTGGACAGTCGTTCTATATCAGAGGATGTCTTGAATAAAAATTTAGTACCTATTACTTGATTCTAATTTAAATGCCTGTATCTATTTCTGTGTCTACATATATGCTGTACTACGGAAAAAAATGCATCGCTTCTGACAAGAATACGTGGCAGCACTAACAGCCTCCTAAAGATGATAAGCTGTAAGAGATGAGTGCTCTATGATGCAAAATTTAATTAAATCAACACTGTCACTTGAACAAAATGTATACTAACATACTTATAAGTAAACCACTAATAATATATGGATCTATGTTGTCTGAATAAATAAATAAATTATTATTATTATTGACCTTAAAAACAAACCAAAATGTAAAGACGTAAAGTTGAAATGTTCATTTTTCGTTAAACATCTGCGGCCCCGGCTGCTGAGCTACTTGGTAGACTAATGACGACCGAATAGCCAGTGATAGTGAGGTCCTGAGTTCGACCCCCGGTCGGCGCAGATATGAGACATTTGCATGAATAATACGAATGTTTGTTCTCCGTCTTGGTCGTTTAATATGTATTTAAGGGTTTACTTATCTATATATGTATGTTTATCCTTGCTTAGCTTAGTTTGGGACAAGGTCAATTGGTGTCAGTAGGCCCATTTTTTTATAGTTAAATAGGTACATACCCAATTCATATAATTAGCTTTTCTGATATTGGTAAGTTACCTCGATGACTTACTGGCATTTTTAGTTACCCGTGACTTGAATATCCGGTTCCAATTTTAAGTTCAGTAGACACACCGGAATGGATGACGTAAACACACGAACCCCTTAAAAGCTTCAGTTGCGTGCCTGGCAATGTTTTGCCCACGTTCACCAATATTAAGTGTCACCATTAAGGAGAACATTGCTTTGCTGTAGGAAATTTGTTGAAACAGAGAATAACGACAGTACATTTCAAAGGTCTAATTATAGTTTGTAGAAGTACTAATACCTATAATTTTTTACGTAATTTTACCTTACGGATTATAAGGCTTAACATGCTCCTATTGCACTGAATCCATTCGTAATGTACTTATATTTAAAACTATTTACCCAAGATGGGGTCGTGCAAGGTTAGGATTCTTTGCAGCTGATTTTACACTATGAGTGAGTATGTATGAATTGAGTGGTCCTTTTATTACTATTTTAACTTTTTTTACATAAAACTGACCCGTGACTGATCGCTACCTCACCTGACGAAAAGCACAGATGATGCTAATGGTGAATCTCACTGGTCCAGTATACTTTTATTTCCTGGTCTACAAATGTAACTTCTTCCATTCCAACCCCTTCCTTCACCCAATGGTAATGAAGTCTCGGCAGTAAAGAAAACGTTCATGAAGCGAGAAGATCTAAATCACCTGCTTGCTTACGTGTAAGCTAAAGAAGGACGCGTGTATGATCAAAGCCGCAGACTAACGATTTTGAAAAGACCATTATAATCTTAATTGCCAAGAAGAATGCACTTTTGCTATTTTGCCATGCCTTGTAAAATTTACCACAGATCTGCTCGCATACTTAAAAATAGGAATACGTGTACCTATTTTTTAAGTATGCGTGTATAGGGCGTCCAGACAGTCAATCGATTCATTCAGGTACCGCTGAGGACGCAAAGTGGAGCGTGTCCTAAACATTTTTTTGCCAAAAACTGTCAATAGTTCTCTCTTAATAGTTGCAATGGCAGCAATGTTCACTTCGGACCTTTAAAGCAATGAAGACAGTGTTCATTTGTATACTTATGTTAGTAGGTAATAACTATAGTGTCTCATAATCTTCTTATAACGTCTGACTTATTTTTAAAACATTTTAAAATACGCATTATTAAAATTATTTATTGATACCGTTTACCTAAATATCTATACTGCAGTTTAAAGATTACAAGTGCTAAAGGTCTTATTCAAATGCTACCACTGCTTAAAACTTGAAGATTTAACATAAAGTTTAAATGTTTCCTAAACACTTGTAGTTAAGATTCTATTCCATTAAACTCTCAATGAGAAAAAGCTTTACTAAAGTGGCTAAAAACATTGAATCTCAGATTTGTAGCAAAAAATGTGACAAGTCATCAAATCTACATATTTTATTAGTCTCTCCCTCGCCGACCAACTTCGACCCTCTGTCGGTCCTGACCGTTTTTTCTAGTGATGCTCAAGTTTCTTACTGTTACTATGTCGATAACAATTACAAAAGTTGACATCACCTTAAAAACTTAATTTATTAACATTACGAGTAGTAACGTACTTATACAGATTGTTCTTCGTTTCGTGAACGCAACGTTAAAACTATCTTTCAATTATTTATAGTAATTCAATCAAAGCCGTTACAATTTCCAAAACGCAGTTAAGTCATAAACTCATAACTAAAGCAATACTTTTATTTCCGTTGAATCAGTAGTAAAAGCTCGTTATGTAGCTAAGATAGCAAAGATCATTCAAAACGGATAAGAACTTCAACTCGATTTCATTTTCATCTTTACGCGTAGAGGCCTAGAAATTCTATCGATTTTTTACGTAATATAATATCGACATAGTGTGACAATTGGACAGCCCAGTCCAATATTGCAGGACTATCAAGTAGGTATCAACGCCGGCCGGCGCGACTGCGGCGACACTTCATAAAGAACACTTTTATACTCAAGCCCTTTATTTATGATGCCCTTTCACATCTTACGCTTCGTTTTATTGCCTGATTATAAGAAACGTGGTGATATTGAATTCCTTATAATACGTGTGCTTGGATGTCGGGATATTATGAACAAGTGAGTTGCCCTGATTATGAATACTCATAATATGTTACAGTAGCGAACTCAAAAAAGAGTAGCAAGTAGGTACGTTAATTTGTTGAATGACAGGTTTTATTGATTCTGGGTATTTACATGTGTAAATAGACATGAATAGAAAGTATAGATAATAGACATACTTTCTATAAGATGTACAGCCCTTAATTTGCAATTTGTACGTATCCGTGATCAGGACACTAATACATTTCGTTAAGTGTAACTCTGGTATTTCTGGTGCATATAAAGGAGTTAATTTAAGCTCTTTTGCTCTTCGATTGACGGAATTAAACATCTTTTTATTTTATTTTTATATATTTTTCTGACTTCCACGAAAATCAGTCTAATGTATTTCTGCATACACTGAGTCATGGCCTCGTTATGGGTCTTGATTAATTGTTTTTATGCATCGATGAAATGACTAATTTGGTTGGAATTTGACAAAAAAAAATGTAGCCGAACTACGAAAATATGCGTGAAATCGTCAATATTCTGCCCCGCAAAGAAGATGATCAAAATAATGATAGGCTTGAATATTTTAACTAATAACGAGACTAAATTCTTAACTTAATTTCCTATTAGTAACTCTGAATCCTTCTCAGTTACGACTGCTGGGGATTTTTTAACATATTGTATTATTCAAATCCAGTGTGGCGGGTTCTTTTTGCGGAGTGGCGGTTGCGCGGTACATCGCTCCGCACTTCGGGACGTGACCGAGCGAGTCCGCCGAGAACCATTGTGATGACACAGAGTCGAGTCACTAGAAGAGACATAATTTTACTCAGCCAATGTCACAGATTACACAACAGTTACTACGCAACAGATGTGACACTCACGTTTGCATCTGCTACATTCAGCAACCAGCTGGCTCACACCAAGCAATCGGACATCACAGACACGTGATAGCTGCGAAAGAGAATGTCGTAATTACGTGTCAACTTGCCAGCCTCTTTTCTCTACCACTACTTCGACAGCTAGGTAATGAGCAAAGAAGTTTGTAAGTATTTAGCTAATTTTGCTGTCACTATTTAACAAGACCATAAGACTTTTTAAATTTATCTTGAAAAATTAGTTACCTACTACCTATTCCATTTTTTAACCCGTCTAGATGTAACATGCCCTTGACCATTTAGCATATTTTGCGTCCAAATAC